>NW_024582375.1:3726888-3811897 GCF_018398535.1 Haplochromis burtoni
TGTGTGTGTGTGTGTGTGTGTGTGTGTGTGTGTGTGTGTGTGTGTGTGTGTGTGTGTGTGTGTCTCTATTGCCATCTGGGGTCTGGTGCACCACATGGTTGGTTCTGTCTGCTCATACCTCCCAGGCCCAATAAAAATGCATAGGCCCTGAGTTTGGCTGGAACTGGAATTTTGTTGGGAATGTGCTAAAACATCAGCTGATAGGGGTCTTCAGGTGGGTCCCACTTAATTACCTAATTTGAGCACTTGATTTGTCAGGTGTAAATGAAGTACCTCGTAGCACAGGTATTGTTTCAGCACACACAGTTTGTACAGTTAAATCCATAACTTGTTTTAGATTTAACTATCCTGTCTTCCTTCTCTCACCCCAACTGGTCGCAGCAGATGGCCCCGCCCCTCCCTGAGCCTGGTTCTAGCGGAGGTTTCTTCCTGTTAAAAGGGAGTTTTTCCTTCCCACTGTCGCCAAAGTGCTTGCTCACAGGGGTCATGTGATTGTTGGGTTGTTCTCTGTATGTATTATTGTAGGCTCTACCTTACAATATAAAGCGCCTTGATGCAACGGTTGTTGTGATTGGCGCTGTATAAATAAAATTGAATTGAATTGTCTCGTGGGCAGTGCTGCTCCATGAGGATGGGGCTGGCTCACACCAATTTGACTCAACTCCACTTTCCAATTAATATTCACAGGCTCTATTTACAAACAATCATTTGGCATGCAATCCCAGTGAGGGGACACCCGTATGACCTGCATTTAATACCCTTAAGACGTCTGTATACTCACTTTAAATATATTGTCACAGCAAAGCCGTCAGAACACAGAATGGACCGAAAACGCAGACCCAAGACAGTGACACAGGTGAGTGTAATGAGGATGAGTAACGATTTAAGAGACTGAAGGCAGACCTCACCTGAACAATGTCCCTCTCGGCGTATCTTCCTCTAGAAGAGATTCTGACTTCATCACCGTCTAATTCAACCATGGCTGTAAAGATTAAAGACAAAACTAAGCTGGCAGCAGTTTTTCCTACAAAAAAATCTAATCAAATAAAGGTTTGTTATTTTAACCCACATGTTTCAAGATCTTGTTGACTTACCATCAAATTCTGCAGGCCCTACTCCCACAATGATAATTGACATCGGCAGGCAGGAGGCCTAAACGAGAGCGAGAGGAAGAACAATTAATATTTCAAAACATTCAAAGCTGTGAAAATCTTTACTTGAGCGTAACGCCATGCATGTTCACCCGTGTTGGACACTGTGGAGGTTTTTCTTTAGTAAACAAATCATGTCACATTCATGTCTCGCAGAACACATACAATATGTGTGATCATGTGTGTTTTCCACCCCCGGAGCGCTGCGTGGGTTGAGCCATCACTGTAATTAATATTAGACATGAGACACTCAACTCGCTGACAGCTAACAAATGACATGTGTTTGTGTTGTACGTGGGCGCATTCGTTCAAGTGTCACAGAGTGTGTATGCAGTCCATCGGTGTGTGAGTGTGTTCAGTGAGTAATGTTATGACCTCAGGCTGCAGAAAGATAGATGATGTTATCAAAACATCTCGCTTATTTTTTGCTCCCAGTGGTAGAGGTCCTCATTGGGTTTCTAATTCTGCTCCACTCACCCCCCCCTCATATCTCACATATATCTGCCCCCTTTTTTTTACCCAAGCCTTCTATTTCTCCCGTCGAACCATCAAACCCCCTGTCCTTTGTTGTTTTCACAGGCCCTGAGATGGATCACTGGTTTCAGAAACATGGCTTCCGTTCACTGTTCATTTTGTTTGCATTCTGGGCGACTCTGGACTTGACAGTGATGGAGAGGATGGTGCGAAGGTGAACCACATGCTGGCAAAAGCAGCACAGCAAACACACATTATAACAGAAGGAACCGCTGCCAGTCATGGACGTCGTATCAAATGCGAAATTCTATTTTTTATTAAATTCCCTCAACTGTGCACAGTTCACATGCGCTTTCAGCCCCCTGCTCATTTGCACACAGTTTTGTCTTGACTGTAAATGTTTACAATCCAGAGTATTTATTTATGTTTAAGATTTGGTCCACAGTTATTTCGGCGTGTTTCCTAACTTTTCCCACCACAACACCGCATGTAACCAGCACAACAACAGAAAACTCTGTGACTGCTACCCATGCACTATAGTGCACTAACCCTGATGTGTGAAAAGCACACTGTGACTTGCTGTACATGCTAACCCAGTATAAAAGGAGGATGTAGCCATGGCGATGTCACCCGCTGGGTTAGGCCTCTACACTTTGAAGCTTCAAAATGAGCCACCACATAGTTCTTATTGATGGTTTTTTGAAGTTACTATATTTGGACAAAAGGGCTGAATTATCTTGGTTTGCAAGCTGTCTCCACAAAGTGTACAGACATGCATTGCTCAGTAATAGTCTAATAGTATATTAGAATTTCTCTCAACCGAAGCACAAACCACACAGCTATAACATTAATCAGATAATCCATTAAAAATGCCCCAACAGGCATAAACACAGTAGAGAGGTCTACTTCAGTGAGTGAAATTAATAGAGGGAAACTAATAAACACATATCAGAGCCAGCTCCCTGTGTTGGGAAACCTGTCAATTAAAACAGCCATGCTCCCAATCCAATTATCCAGGTGGATGAGCTTTAAAGAAATCATCCCACTCAGAATTCTAGAAATGAAGAAACTATCCACAGAGGCCAAAACGTATTCTTGTATCAGGCTATAAATATGCTTTTTAATGCTATAAAGTTGGCCGTTTTAACATGAGAGTCCATGAATACGGACTCGAGAGGATCTGCAGTTTTTGCCACTTCTGCATTTTCCCCTGTTCTAACCCTCAATGGTCAAAACTTCAGATGATACAGTAATCATCCAGCACAAAGCAATTTTCATCTATTTAGGGATGGGAACATCATCAGTGCTAACAAACTATCTAGAAGTGTGAGATTTAGATTGTTGCACCTTTAGCTAATCAGGTTGTGTTTTGATGTTTGATGGTTGTAGTGTTGTGGTGTTGTAAATATATGCGAAATGAGGCAGCTAGCATGATGGTCACGGTCATTTCTCTTTGCATTCGCCTCCATGGTGATTCGTTGCTTCTTTAGCATAAAGAACTGCTACGTAAAGTTTAATTAAGGGATGATTGCTTCCTTCCTTGTTTGTCGTTCATGTTTTCATTATTTCCTCATTCCTTCAGCCAGTCTTTGGTTTTGAATGGCATTGGCTTTATTTATCATTATTATAATTAAACTTTTGCAACTAATATTTCTTCAAAAGGGTGAACTTTCTGAGAGGTGCAGGCTCAGGTGTTCACAGCTGCTCTGCACGTCCTTACATTGACAATAGATTCCTTGGTCTGGGCCATGTCTGAGATGACCCCGTCTGTGATGATGAGGAGCACAAAGTACTGGGAGCCATCCTTCACAGATGCTGCGTATCTGTACAAAAACACACAAAGAAACAATTTGTGGTTATTTCTGATCTCCTTACATGTTTTTGTTACAAATACAGCTCATTACTTGAGCAGATTATGCATCACACTGTGTAGTTTAATTACATGTAAAGCATTTAGTGGCTTTATTTAATAAAGAGCAGAAACAGATCTGTGAAAACAGGGTGGTATTGATGCTCTGGATAACAGGATAATCTGTCAAACACATCTTTATGTCAGTTTCACAGATTCTTGTCTTATTAAGAATTTTAGCCACTCTGTTACCAAGTGTGTCCTTTCACTCCTGTCTGAGTCGTGACCTGATATTATTCCAACTGCTTCAGTTTCTTTCAAGCATCACCTTTCTGTGCAGCAAGCTACATCTCCATCTCCTAATAACTTCCACTATAGACCATCACAACACTGTAGATAGAGGGATGAAATATAGCAAAACAAGTCGAGTCAGAGACAGCGAGAGACCAAGGAAGACAAAGTCGATAATTACTAAGCTGTATGAGGGAGTGGAGTAAGAGATAGCAGAAATGATAAATGGGGGCTGTGCTATCAAAAAAAGAGATGCAGAGGCTGGACGGGACTTAAAAGAACTGCAAGCCTAAAGTTGATAAATAAGTCTTACAGTTGCAGAAAGATGTTACGTGTCCCCATAACAACTAGAGTTTAAAGGTTTTAATGAGGTTATGAGGAGGAATTTATGCAATGTGTTCTGATTAGTTAGGTTCTTATCTCACACAGCTGAACCAGGTCTGAGAGTTAAAACTTTTAGAGCAAAAACAGAGTTAATGATCTGCAGTCTGGCTCGGGGGAGGATAGAAGTTTATGAAAAATGCAGCCTTGTTTACGTCTCTGAAACGCTTAACATATTTATGTTTAAAGACTTGGTGATAGATTTTATGTTTTGAGCTAGTATGTGTATATATCTATATCTATCTATCTATCTATATCATATCATATTATCTATTATCTACTATCTATATCTATTACTATCTATACTATCTATATCTATATATCTTATTATTGATGAAGCAGTAGTAGATAGAGCAGAGGAAGAAGAGATACGAGAGAAAGAGGAGCAAAGAGACAAGAAGCAGTCAGACGAGAGTAGCACAGAGACCAAACTGAAACTCGTGCACTGTGGATTTGATTAACAGAAGGCCGTCAATGCCCCAAGCTGCGATACTGGAGATGACCTAGAATTGTACAGTCATGGGACCCTAAGAGCCATTCATCAGAACTCAATGGGGTGTGGCTACAACCACTAGAGGCCAAATCCAACCCTAAGCACAAGTCACCATCAAGGTGCGGGATCTACCAAGGAATGCTCGTCCCCACTGCTGTTCTGCATAGGCCTGAACCCCTCAGTGAGATCATTAACAAGACTGGCCTACGGATACCAACTACGGAACAAGCAGTTGTCAGCCTGCTGGGGTAATAGGCTGGCCAAAGGAGGAGATAGAAGCCACTGACATAAAGACAAGAAAGCTCCTTACCATGCATGGAGGGTTTCACCCCAAGTCCAGCACCCTGAGGCTGTACGCTAAGCGGAAGGAAGGGGGCCGGGGACTGGTGAGTGTCAGCACCACAGTCCAGGATGAGACAACGAACATCCAAGAATACATTGGGAAGATGGCCCCAACTGACCGAGTGCTCAGTGAATACCTCAGGCAGCAGAAACCCAAGAAAGAGGAGGGAGACGAGGAACCATCATGGAAGGACAGGCCCCTGCACGGTATGAAGAGCGCAGTCCTGGGAACAGCTAAGATACTGCGCAGGACCCTCAAGCTCCCAGGCCTCTGGTAGAGGACCCGAGCTTGAAGGATAAACCGCCCGCAGGGGCGTGCTGGGTGTTTGTTTTTTATATATATATGCTGCAAGCATACATGCTGCAGTTTTAATTGGTTTTGTTATTTGAACTGAGGAGAAGAATATTTCAGGCACAGAACAAAAGCAGCAAAATGAACAGCTTCACTTTGTTTAAAGAACTGGCCTGGCTCTGAGTCAGGGGTAACAGAGCTGTGCTGTTTCTTATTGTTACTATTAAATTCAGTTAAATTTTATTTATATCGCTCCAAATCACAACAACAGTCACCTCAAAGCCCTTCATCTTGTGAGGAAAAGATCCTACAAGAAATACAGAGAAAACCCCAACAAACTCCCCTTTCACCCGCTGGGCCCATGTCCTCATTTGAGGTTTGACAGCGGTTTAGTTGATAAAGGTGAAAGGCTTGGACATGAATTGAGCTGCGGTTTGGGGACTGGCGGTGGCTCATGGGCCTGGCAGATCCCCATAGTTTACCCATAGTACTACATAGAAGTGAAGAAGTGAAAGAATTGAAAAGGGGAGGGAGGGTGGGCCACGTAAACGAGAACAAACAGCTTGTAGGACTTGGGGAACCTACATAGATGAGAACCGGAAGGAGCGTGTTTGGAGGTGTGGTCCTGCTCCTAAAATTCAGATACTTTATCTCCAATTAACAAGAAGAAACCAGCAGAACAGGTTCATGGAGGGACACAAGACACAAAACATGCTGTGGAAATGCAGAGTGGTGTCTAAAAATAGAGTAAGTGAAAATTCCAGCGTAATTACGGGAGGATTTAGGGTCACCTGATCCAGCTCTAACTATAAGCTTTATCAAAAAGGAAAGTTTTAAGCCTAAACTTAACCTCTTAAGCCCCAATGCTCCAAATACAGGGGCAAAAGGCAGGAGATCGGTTAGGCGTTGGGGCTTAAGAGGTTAAAAGTAGAGAGGGTGTCTGTCTCCCAATCCAAACTGGAAGCTGGATGGATGGTACTATGAGGTTTTTAAGATAAGTTGGGCCTGAATATTCAAAACCTTGTGCTGAGTTTTTGACTTTACATGAATCTAAAGAAGAGAAGCCAGTATGGGACAAACATGCTCTCTTTTTCTAGTCATCGTGATATCTTTGTTCATGACTACAAATCAGTGAGAGGGGTTCAAAGGCTGACTCTTCTAACAGCCTGGGGACAATATGCTGTCAAAAAATGTGACAGAGTGCAGAGGGTGTGGAGCTGCCTCGTGAGCATACAGATATTTGGAGATTGGCAAAATAATGTGAAAAATAAGATAGTGAAAGAGAGAATTTTATGCCTTATGCAAAAAGAAACGTTTGGAAGAGCGAGTTCTCTCAGACTTTTCTATCACTGATACAGGGCCGTCCTAGTCAATGTGTTTCTTCACAAGTTGAAATGACTGTGGTTCACGTTTGTGCTGCGTTTCCACAGATAATTTTTTGGTCTGTGGGCTGGACAGGCCTACTTTTACATGAAAGGTAATGACTACCTAGAAATAAAATATGATATTTTAAATGAAATATTTATAGAAATCTCCTCAAGATAAACACAAGTACAACCCGTGACACGCAGCTGGATTCTGCTGGACCTCCAGTTCCACGGAGCGTTTACTTTACAGCTGTGTGCGTGTTTGAGGTTGCTCACGCCTTGGTGGAGAGGACGGTCTTTGAATCATTTAACATGTCTGACTTGTTCTCTTTTGCTTCGTGGCCAGCTTCTAGACTTTGGCGTGCTGCTCTTCCTCTTGATGGTAAAGGCGGTTTGTCTGTTTCCTTTAGTTTAATCAATAATAAATACCTTTTGATTTAATGCCAACTTTGCCACCTTGTCTCCTTTGGACACTTTTTTACTTCCCAACAACCACTGAATATTTTATGTGACACATGGGTGTATAACCTGTGACCAGCTGCATCTCCGTGTGGTTCAGCAATTGCAGAGTCGGCAACCTCCGCCAGCTACAGCGGATTGTTAAAGCAGCTGCCAAGATCATCGGAACATCTCTCCCTCTGCTACGGGACTTCTTCCACAAGTGCTGCATCAGTAAGGCCTCCTGGATCGTGCTTGACCCCTCACATGGACTTTTTTCTCTCCTTCCAATATTCAGATGCTATCGCAGCATCGCGGCCCGATCCTCCAGACTGTAAGATAGCTTTTTCCCCACAAGCCACCGGACTCTTGAACTCACTACAGGCTCTCCCACTCCCCCCAACAAACACACCCACACAAACTGTTAACTAACTGCCTCTATTGCACTCCACATACCACTGCCTTTGTAACCCAGATGCTGCTCTATGGACAATCCTGCTCTCAAGAATCCTGCTCATGGTCACTTTAAATCACTTCAACCTGTAAATTGTAAACTGTTATTGATCCTTTTACCTTAGTCTTATCTGTGTGTGTGTATATATATGTATGTCTTTTGCACTGAATGGAAATGAACTGAACTGCCTCTATATTCTGTACTATATATATAGCAGAGATGACAATAAAGTTTACTTTGACTTTGACTTTGATAACACACACCACAACCTGGTGACAGGCAGTGCTTTTGGGCTAATTATGGAGTTTTCCTGCTGTACTTGGGCACTCAAAACACTTTATACAACATGCCTCATGTAACCTCACAGGCACCTTTTTCTAACATTCACACATCAGAGAGCAACTTGGGGTTCAGTATGTTGCCCAAGGATACAAAGGGATGCAGATTGGAGCGCCAATGATCTAACCGTCATGGCTTTATGCTAAGCTAAGCTAATAAGTTGCTGTTGCTCAAAGGGACTGACCAATGGGTTGGAAAGGGCTCAAATACTACATAACCAGTAGTCGAAAATGTGCAAAATACTGAACTCATTACAAGCTGGTTAGGCATCTGTGTTATGCTCTATTTGTATGTGTAAGTACACGATTAAGATGTGAGTAAATTATCTCCCAGATATGAAAAGCAACCTGACGAGAGACCTCGCTATAATTACATACTTGCATGAACAGATTCTTAATGTATTTTTCTTTTGGAAGTCTTTTTCTTGATTGTCCGCCTGCTCGTCTTCCCCCGCAGCATAAATTACGTTCTCATCGGTACACAGACACAAACAAACACGCAATCATCCGTCAGGCACCTTCTCTGTTTGTGTCCCGAGGTTTTTCTCCTGCACTCTAACTCTTCTTAGCTACATTACAAACATCTGCTTCAGAGAGCTCATTACAGAAAATCCGAGAACACACGTTGAGTGTCGGAGTGAAATGTACTCGCCGTTCTTTCACACGTTCTTAAATGATACGAAGTTCATTTTAAAGGAAGTGATGACAATTACGACAGCGTAAAACAGCGTGCTCAGCGTACAGAAAAGCAAAAACCGAGAGATGTAAATCAGACACTTAAAATCACTGGTGTACGTGTGTTACCTGGCCACATGGTTGATAACAGGAGAGAAGTTAGTGGGGCCGTAAAGCTGAACCGACTTAAGACTCTGGTAGTAGGCTTCCATTACACCATCAATCCCTGCACAATATGGGTTCTGAGGGTTCCCGTTCTGCAGAGGAAAGAAGAAGAGGGGATTACCTTCCATGATTGATTTGAGATGCATTCAGCAGGGCCACAGGAAGAGGAAAAGCAAGTGAATCATTTATGTACTCTCGCACTGGATGTTTGGGGAAATCCCATCGGTTCGGCAACAACAACCATGCCACAAGTAATTAAAATCACCTTTCTTCCTCATTCTGATGCTCACTTTGAACTTCAACAGGCTGCTTATCCGCATGAACAGGTGTACCTAACAAAGTGGCAGGTAAGTGTATCATCAGTCATGACAAGAGATGGGCAGTAACGCGTTACTTGCGTTACTGTAATCTGATTACTTTTTTCAAGTAACGAGTAGAGTAAGGGATTACTATTGCAAAAAAGGTAATTAGATTACTGTTACTTTCCCGTAAGGACACTGCGTTACTAAACCGTGATTTTATTTGTGTGTCTTATGACAATGACGTACGAGCATGCGACGTCCGTGGAAGCAACACGTGTGTAGATAGACCAATAACGGATAATATGGAGAGTACGACCGTGCAGCGTTTGAAGCGTGGGCGTACTTACATCACTTTGCGTTTGATTCCATAAAAATTTACAAAAACATTAGCGTCTGTCGTACGCTCTGCGTGGCAAGAAAACTTCTTTCTACAGCGAAAAATGAAACTTCAAATCTGAGCAAGCACCGAGCACGCTGCCACGGGAATGTGACATTCACAGAGAAACCCCTGGATCCCCCCACTGACATGACCACTGCGGCACAGCACAAACCTCCACCGGCTCCACTCCTGCTAAACAGCTGACAATAGATTTAAGAGCGACAGGACTCAGTGCAGCTGAATCTTGCATCTTTTTGAAAGAGCGTAAACACAAAACATTATTTTATTTTATAAGCTGGAATATGCAGAAAATAGGTTTAAATGTTAAAAAAATAAGTGCAAAAAAAAAAATTTTTGCTTGATGCATAAAGTTAAAAGATTACAAGTTTTTAAAAGAGACCTTTTTCTTTTGATTAAATTTTATATGACGGATTATGCATAAAAATAGAATTCGGCTGAAAGGTCTATTGCTTTATTACTCAGTTGTGTATCATGTTTTTAAAAAGTAACTAATAAAGTAACTAATTACTTTGAAAATAAGTAATCAGTAAAGTAACAGGATTACTTTTTTGGAGAAGTAATCAGTAATTGGTAACCAATTACTTTTTTCAAGTAACTTGACCAGCACTGGTCAGGACAGTTTATCCAGTTTATATCGAGGAACCTTTAAGACAGCAGCATTTACTCTGAGACTGCTGGTTGCAACAACTTTCATTGTCAACAACACCATATATACATGTTTGATATTGCTTTTGACATTTTGGCTGGTTGTATGAAAAACATTAGAACGGATGGTTCAAAGGTCACAGTAAATAAATGCAACCATCAAAGGCTAGAATGACCCTCGAGTTATTCAAATGTAAAGCATAACTCACAACTTTTCCGTGTGACTGGGAACATTTGAGACTCTCGTAAATGAAGACATTTTTTTGTGTTTTTGTTGACAGGAGCTGCATTAAATTCCACAATGTAAAAGAACTGACATTAAAACCTGAGCCTGTCAATTAGCTGGAAAACTCCTCAACTGCTGTGTTACAAATATGCAAATCTCCATAGTACCCGTCAAGCGTGTGAATACGTAACACACCACTAAGCAGCAAATGGACCCGGAGATTAAAGAGCATCCACGGTTGTTTACCAGTACAGTGTTGTCGACCACGTTAGAATAATGCAGGCAAGCCACGAATCTACCTTTCAGCTTTGTGAAGTGAAAACAGTTCAGTGTGAATACAAATGAATAGAATAAATTTAAAAGTGTTTATGTAATTGTTTTAGGGAAATAATAATTTTCCTCTCGTTCCCTCTCTTGCTCTCTCCAACACTAATCATAGGTCACCTATTATAAATGACTCTCCATTGACTGCAAATGGCTGCTAATTGCAGGGTACAAGTCTCAGTCCTGTACTTACCAAAGCAAACTCATGGGACACCCGTCCATCGGGTGGCAGTTTGGCTCCAAAGCCAAGTGCAGGGAACATCTTATCACTGTCGTAGTCCTGAATTATCTCTCCGACTGCCTTCAGAGCCATGGCGTAGGCATTCAACTGGTAGGGGCTCATGTAGTGGAGTGAGGTGGGCTGGGCTGGGTTACCTGTTGTGGACAGAGACAGAATCTTCAAAATCACAAGTAAGTTAAGTCCAAATTCGGAGATTTCCTCCCAGCAAGCACATAAAACAGACCGGGCCATCATGGATTGTCAGAAGCTGCAGGAACCATGATCACTGCTAGAATAGCTGCCTGAAGTTGTAAATGTTGTTTTACCACTTCTTGATTTTTCGCACATCTTTGTCACAGAGAGCTCGTCCAAAAGTAACCATCCAATAAATCTCTAGTGGTTCATGATGTGTAAATTTGTAGAAAAACACTTGAGTCATGATAGCTTCAGCGATGGAGTTAAATTAGCTGCTAATTACCTTACAGCGGCGAGAATGTGTTGCTTATTTTTTTTGTTTTATCTATCCGTATGCGACTTTTTATATCACTACGTGGGTTGTTTTTAATAAACTGCGGTGGCTATTGAGGGTTTTGTAATTGGCTGACAAGATCAAGCGCACCTCAGCCTCCAACACATTTATTACAACTACAGTTGAAGCGTTTTTATTTCATTTAATAGGACCGGCTCAACAGCCTCAATCGTCCACCTACTACTGAGCTCAAGGGTAGATTGATAACACAGCCCTTTAATCACGGCCATCATAGCACGTTACCGCCAGGTGTGATGGAGAGGGCTATTAGGAAACACTTGATTCCCCCATCTGCATATATTTGAATAAATGCTCCCCAGGCATTCAGGGCACTCTGTGTGTCTAAATGTGTGTTTATGAGAAGACTCACCATTGGAAGCTGTGAAGTCGATGGCCACGGTGAAGTTAATCTGGGTCCTTGTAAGACAAAAACACAGAGATAGAGATAGTTTAAAAACGTCTGACCAGATTATGGCACTGGATCACCAGAGCTCCCATAATTCAGAGGCTTCGAATTCCCTCATACTGGCACTCAAGCAAGTAGCTGTGATATTTCAGTGAACGGTCGGAAAGCTGCGGATGACCAAAAAACATTAGGATTCATCCTTTAGAGGTCATGAATGTCTACTTCAAAGTTAAAGTCGCTGGATTCGTTTTGCGAACAACTGGGAAGTTGTTATCTAAGAGAATGCGGAAGCAGTGAAGATGGAGGAAGACTGAACAAGACCAGGAAAAATAACACACCCCGGCACCCGGGATGAGAAAGTGGCACATCTCGCTTCATCAAAACATTTTTAACTTGTGAACCTGCAGGAACAGGATGTGGTTAAGAGCTCTGTAGGCCCACTACAGGTTTTTTCAACAGCAATCCTCACCTCGCTGCCGCTCACACAAAACACAAAAGCCTCTTCGTCTACCTTACACACGTCTTAAACACCCCCAGCAGCTCATCATCTTTGGCGCTGCGCGGGGGAGGGGGGGGGGTGCAGAAGAAGAGTGAGCGAGCGATGAAAAGTTCACGACACATTTAATGATCAGCCCACATGGCAGGGGGGCTCTGACATGTGTACAAACAAATTCTATTAGTGAAAAATTACCAAAGTTTTTCCACTTTGGGCTTAAAAACTACATGGAAAAGCAAGTTCGCTCTGATTTTTCTATGAAGGGAAAAAGATCAGTCGCTGCCAGTCAGCTTTTATTAATTCGACTGTGTAGGTGGAGCTGATCGAAATCATTGCGTCTTTGTGTGCTGTGATATATGTCGTTATACTTTCTAATGCTTAGTGTCACCCTGCTAGCACGAAAGATCGAAATGATGGTAAATCCGTCATTACCTGTTTCATACTTCTATGCTGTGAGCCTCTCATGATGACTTTAACTCTGTTTTTCAAGAAGCATTCAACTTTCAAGAAGCATTCAACAAAATTAGTAGCAATATCAAGGAAAAAGTGCCTTTTTTCTGATGCAAGTACAGGAGGACCTTGCCTCCTAAAGGCAAAGCACCAGACCACCAGCTTAAATGATGTTTTCTCTCTTTACTGCTCACCTTATTTCACTCTGCGTCATAAAAATCTGACAGAGGAAGTCAAATTTTGTCCCAGTAAACAGGCAACCGGTAATAATAAATAACAAAAAGGGAATGGCAGAAAAGGAGGAATGCAATTCCCAGTTTAACACATCTCGGTGAAACATTAGTGCAAGAAAACAGCAATGCCATTGTTGCATCAGATGAGTCAGAACTATGATGTGCAATTTTAAAGCTGCCAAGAAAATAACAAACAAAAGCAGGGACAACATCAGAAGCTCCAAAATGGGGAATATTGGCTGAGTCCTTTTCAGAAGTGAGTTGCAATTGTTGAGTCACTCTCATTGATTAGCATTATCAAACCTCCACAGTTTGACTGGGAATATTTTGGGCTGCAAAATCTACAGTTAATAGCAGGATACGAATGACGTCAGAGTTTCTGAGATTTAAGCGGAAATTGTGCTTCATGCTCAGCATCTATTAACCAGACACAAATCCGAGCAAGACTACGGTTTAACTGGCTTTTGATGATATTTCTGGATTGCAGTCTAAAGGTATAAATCTAAATGTGAAGACATGAAGGTTGTTAGGCAACATGCTGGTTTCCATGGTATATTTCTTGGTCTAGACTTACATTCTGTCTGTCTGTCAGTCGACACATAAATAGTTTTAAACACACACACTTCATTAATAGTCCCTTTTTCTTTATGCCAAAAATCAGCAAACAGCAACTGCAATAAATAAATGATATAACTAGTAGAATATTTCCAACTGCAGTTATCAGCCATTTTTGCACTGAAGGCTAACAAATGGAGATGTGCAGCAGAGCACTGCTGCAGAACAGGTTGAAAAACAAGATTTTCTGGCAGTCGTGATAAGGGATTTTCACAGGCAGTGGTCTTCACCACAACATCACATCTCTGAGTTTCAGTACAGGGAGAAGAGCTGTGAGCTTAGCCTGTCTTATAAACTAAACCTTATCATTCACACTTCCCTGAACCTTTTCGAGGCTGTTAGCAACTTTATCAAGTCATTATTTATTTATTTTTATTGGGCAGTCTACATGCCCACCTCTTGTCAGATTCCCCCAAAACTTCAGCAGACGTCTTACTTTTGGGTTTACTTGCTAAAGCATGACTCTAAATAACTGAAAACAGAACAAAGATCCCCTGTTGTATTTGTTCAGTCTGACTTTGTGATAATTGCATGATTTTATTGATGTAATTGTTACAAGGGTGCATGTTTACTTTTTGTATTTTCTCTTTTTGCGCACTACAGGTGGGATGTGGAAAGTGGGGAAAAGGTGAGGCAATATTCAGGGATAGTGCTTTGTTGTTGTTGTTTTGTCTCAGTCAATGCATTATTTAATATTAATGACATGTACACAGCTACACACAGCAGATGGACAGTACAGTATGAACAAATACACCTGACAAACATCTGGAAATATTCATTCAGCAGTATTGGCACAGCAGTGGGTTGTGGGTGTTACCCATCCACAGTAGAAAAAAATATGTAACAGGTTAAATCACTAAAACCCTTTGTTTATCATCCTGTGACAACATGTAGCAAACTTTCGAGGACCCCAACAATGTGTTTCTCGCAACGGTTTCTTCTTTCGACATGATGTTCTGTTAGAGTTCAACAAGTAATAACTACGGCTATAAGATATGTAGTATGTCAGCAGCATTCGGGGTAAAGGAGGAATGCCTCTTGTACTGTATATACAACATTATACAGTACATAACACACACACACCAACTCCAAACAATAATAATTTAGAACCTTTAAGGGCCAAAACACAGTCCTGCCAAGGGTGTCAAACTATGTCCTTGATCCACTCATGGTAGCAACACGGCAGGAAATACAAGAATGTGGTTGCAAAGGCTGAGATGGATTTAGAAGTCTGACACTAGCAAACAAAAGTGAAACAATACTGAGATGTACGCAGTAATGCACGCTCACTCATTGCAGATTCAGCACAGACTGCAGCCAGCAGCTCTGCAAACCACACTTAAATTCTGGCAGCTACGAGGCTAAAAGCCACCAACGCTCATTAGCGTTTCTTTTTAAAACCCAGAAAAACTTACAAAGTTGAGGAAAGTCATACAGTTACTGGAACTTTTTTTTATCTAAAAGTGAGAATGTTCCAACATTTTAAAAAAATGTCCACAGAAAGACTACTTTCCTGTAATACCCAAATGCCAGTGGGAACCATGTATGCATGAGTGCACTGAGTGGCCTAAAAACAGCATCAGAGGTTGTGTGATGTGACTTCTCCTGATGATATGCAAACAGATGTTGCTGGTTGGACAGTATCCATCTGGCTAGAGGAGAGGAAAAGAGGTAACGCGAGTGAGACGAGAACAGAGATAAACAACCCATACTTGCATTAAATCTGTTAAATTAGCCAAACACAGCTATTGGCAAGCACATTGGACTTGTTCATCTGCAAGGTGCATCGCCCAAAAGTCAAATGTTGGCATCCCTTTCAAGGGTTTTTAATACCAATCTTTGTCTTGATGTCTGCTCCTCTACCTAATGATAACCTCTCAAGCAGAGCCCCCTCCTGCTTCTATTCTGGTTTCAATGCGCAACTCACAAACCAAAACAAGGGGAAACAATATCTGTCACTATGAGTGACAGGGCTGCTTTCAAAGACACAACTCAAAATGAAAGATACAGCCAACAATTCATCATTTTATCTTTGCGGTCACAAAGAGAGGCCTCTTTGTTGAAATTCATGGGTGGCACTAATGCTTTATCAAAAGGATGAGGGAAAGACTGAGAGCAGCAGTGCTCTGGAGTGAGTTGAAGCTTTCCCTCCCCTAAAAGAAAATCAGTCATTTATGCTAATGTTGCCAGCAGATCAAGTTCCTAATTAGGTCCAAATGAACAATTAGCTGATTGGGATGAAGCTGCAAAAAAAGAGCTATCAATCAGAAGATGAGAGCAGTGGGAAGAGAGACGGAGGGAGGACTGAGGCGAGATACAGGAAAACCAGATGAAGAAATTCCTTTGTAGCCAGTCGATCCAGCCCGAGACACAGAAAAGATTTCTAGGAAATGTGTGAGAAACTAAATAGCTGCGTGTCCTGCGCTTGCACACATGGGTGTGTTTACATTTTTATGTTTGAGTGTGCATGCTTGAGTGTGTGTCTGTCCACAAAGACCTGGTCTGCCCATTATGCAACTGGAGTAAGTGCAACTGGACCATTACAGTCCATTTAGGTTTCAAACAGTGAGACAGCACTTGGCACTTAATTTAGTCACACAAGCGTGTAAGAGCATCCAGCTCACGCTCCCAAAGCACTGCCAAGTTTCAAAGTGCTCTCTGACTTGCGGTGCTGCTGGGAACACGGTCTTGTTTGTAGGGAGACTTGATGATGCGATTTCTCCATTAGCAGTTTAGCGACAGAGCAAGTAAACATGCGGTATGTGCGTCTAATATGGATCTCGTCCGCCCAGCATTCAAATATGACTAAACTGTCTCCCGTTACACAAATATGAGAAATACAGGGATTATACTTACTACTTCTGAATAATAATTTCCACATGTGACTGTAACCAGAACTCAGTTGTGCAGTTTGTTCAGAAGAATTCACTGGCTAAGTGTTGTGGGCACAAACAGTCTTTAAAAGTTCAATTCCACGTGCTGGCTTCTATCAAGGGTTTGGAATTGTACCAACTCTATCACTTCAGCAAGGTCATGTTGTTGAAGCACTTTATATTATAAAGGAAAAAACAAAAAAAAAAAAGCCCCCCAAGAACAAACCCCTGCAAAAACAAGAAAGAAAAAAAAAAAAAAAACATGGTAGTCTGGTGCATTTTAACACTAAGAGACCTTTGGCTTGTGCTGCGATCGGTTGACAATAACCAAAGGTTAAATGCAGAGTGGTGTCTGTTGATGCCAATGCAGTTTAGATGTCTTCTGGGGTGGAGAATGCATATGTATGAACCAAAAAAGCCACAAGCTTTCTTAAAGCAATTAAACTGTACTTTTAAATTTAATGCATACACCAATAAACTCAGCTGCCTCTCAGACAGACAGACTGGAAATCCACTGCTTTGCACTGCAGCTGGCACTCTTTCTTCTGCTCTGCTTGGTACATGAATTACTGCATGGAGCAGGTTCTGGGTAGTGTGACCCCCAAAAGCTTGCGGTGGATCTCTGGAGCAGAAGACAGTGCCAGCTGCACAGCTGCAGTCCAAGATGTGAAGAGTTGAAGTCCCTCTGGCTGCGGGACAAGATCGTCTCTGCATTAGCAGCTCAATAAAACCGAGGACAATAGATCTATTTTAAGATCCAAGCCAGCCGGTGTGGAAACAGGTTATTGTAAGGGGTGGAGCCACCTGGTTAGCAGCAACTGAACTTTCAAAATAAGAGTGTGAGGATCAGAGGCAAGAGGATTCTCTTTAATGCAGAGAAAAAAAATAAACAATATCGAGAAAGACTTGTCAAATATAATTAGGCATCTGTTAGAATTTGTTTGTTAATGCATCACAATTTGTGTGAAAACTCTAATTGTGCAAATAATATTCCACAAACTGCCAAAAACAGATGTCTAAACTGGTCAGATTTTGCAGCATTCAGTCAGTATAGCGTATTATAGCCAGCTAATTAAAAAGTTAATGAATAAACATTATAAGGAAAAAAAACAACTAATTTTACTGCAAAAACAGGAGTGAGCAAAATCCCGCTGGGTAGTCCCGGATGGAGGGAAAGGATCCATGACAGGACCCTTTTCCCATGGCAAAGACGTTTCAGCTCGTATGATAACAAAGCTACCTAGCACACACTGAACTTGGGGAAATGATGCAAACAAGAGCGTGTAAAAATAAAAAAGAAGGTGAATCTAGAAAAGAGAAGAAGGAAGTTTGGGATAAAGACTAGCAGCCCATTCACAAGGAAAGGGAGAAATGAAAGCCTGATTGGCTAGAGGCTGTCAGAGAGCGTATGGGATATATGAGAGCTTGTGATTGGCTATACATTGCCAAAAGCCAGAAAATAAAAAGGAAATAAGGTGCTATGATTGGCTCAGTGCCTTAACAGGCTAGACGGAGAGGTACGAGAGCATGCAACTGGGGAAATGTGAAGGCCTAAAATTGGATGTGGAGAGCTTTGAAAGACTGAGATTGACTAAAAGATTATTGAAAGTCAAAAACAGGGAAACGAGAGTCTGTGATTTGCTCAGGGCCATTGAAGACTAGATGGTGAAATCTGAGAGATGCGAAGATCTGACATTGGAGAGTGAGAGGTACGAGAGACTTGGTATAGGAAGTTATTAGAGTCTGAGATTGACTAGAAGCTAAGAGCACCTCAGGGTCCTTAAGGCTTGAGGTACAGAGAGGATGACATCAGAATTAACTCTGATATGTAAAGCGTGAGAATCAAATGACCATGGCCCAGTGGCTAAGAGAGGAGGATGAAAAAGAGAGGTCTGAATAATGCCGAGGGATTAGACGGCACATGTGCGGTCCAATTCTGAATAAATTTAGACACAGAGGGATTGACGTAAAACTGAGAGGAGGCAGAGTCTAAAATGTATCCAACTTCAGAACGTTTAACAAGAAAACAGAAAAAGAAAAAGGAAGAGCACTTACTTAAGGCTCTTTTGGCTTTGGCATGAATCAGAAATTAACAGCAGAATTGGGTAAAATCAGATGTGGAAATGCCAAACTGAGGACTGAAACAAGAAGCACTCAGAGAGCACAAACCACCCCCAGCTCACTCTTGTTATTCCTGAGGGAATATCACTACATTTTCTAAAAATCCCTTTTCTTTCTTTGTGCTTTTTAAATGTAGTTTTGTAGTGCAGTAAAAACAAGTAGACTTTTGTTGTTTGCACATAAATAAATAAATCTAAACCTGCCATCATGTAATATCTTGCAGACTGCAGAAGACTAAAAGAAACCAGACCTGAAAATAGAGAGGTGGCTAACCGGAATGGACTGGCACAACAAAACAAGGATTCTGCACTTGGCTGAGATGTGCGTTAGTATGCACTGTGACTGGCTAATTTTATTATCTTGATGGCATTTTATGTGTTATTATTATAAGAGAAGCTTATTAGAGTAAAAGAATGATGTGCCTCTAATCGGGGCTATTGATGCTCCGAAGAAACAGATCAAAAATCAACTCGGGCCAGTTGAGTTTCAATTTATCGGCTTTTCCCAGAAGCTGCGTCTCTCATTCTGTAAATTGTGACAGACAAAAACCTCTCTAATAACGCCAACACAAAAAAATCCCGTAAGACTAAAATGGCTAAAAGTCCATTTTATTTACAAGAACATTTTGATTCTTTCTTTCCCCACACAGCTTGGTTTCCTGACTGCGAATGGGCCCGGGGGGAACTCTCAGGCAACAAGGCATACGAAAGAAGCCGTAATTCAAATGAAAGCAAAAGCTAGCGTTTAATAACTGTGAATTGTTGTAGAAACTAAGAAATTGACACTGACAGCTATTTCCTTGTGAAGTTTAAATGGGGGGAGCTGCTAGAGGGGTTGAAGACAAAAAAAATGTGAAAAGCAGGCACCACAGAGGATCTGAATGGCCAAATGTTTATGGTTGGGATTATTTCATTAGAAGGTCCAATCACAATACAATCAGAGAGGATTCATACCAGTCAAACATGTATTCATGCAGCATAACAATGAACTTAAACATGCATCCAGTCTTAAAGTAGTCTCGCGACGAGAACAAAAATGAGGTCTTGCAACATTCCAGTATTTTCCCAAGTTAGTAGTAAAAGAAGACTTTTTAGCAGATAAATACCCAACCACCACCACCACCACCACCAGCTAGTCTGTCTGCTATTTACTGCAGCACCAGACAGGCAGCTTCCCAGATGAATGTGCCTGATCCCATCTGCCGGTGGATCACTGACTTCCTGACGGACAGGAAGCAGCATGTGAGGCTGGGAAAGAATGTCTCGGACTCCCGGACCATCAGCACCGCCTCCCCTCAGGGCTGTGTTCTTTCTCCTCTGCTCTTCTCCCTGTACACCAACTGCTGCACCTCCACCCACCAGTCTGTCAAGCTAATCAAGTTTGCAGATGACACCACCGTTATTGGCTCATCTCGGACGGGGATGAGTCTGCCTACAGGAGGGAGGTTGAACGTCTGGTGTCCTGGTGCAGCCACAACAACCTGGTGCTGAATGCCCAGAAGACAGTGGAGATTATTGTGGACTTCAGGAAGCACACAGCTCCACTCCCCCCCATCATCCTGACTGACACCCCCATCACCTCTGTGGACTCATTCCGCTTCCTGGGTACCACCATCACCCAGGACCTGAAGTGGGAGCCCACCATCACCTCCGTCATCAAGAAAGCCCAGCAGAGGATGTACTTCCTGAGGCAGCTGAAGAAATTCAACCTGCCAACACGGACGATGATGCAATTCTACACTGCAATCATCGAGTCCATCCTCACCTCCTCCATCACCGTGTGGTACGCTGGAGCCACTATCAGGGACAAACAGAGACTGCAGCGTGTTGTGCGCTCTGCTGAGAAGGTGATTGGCTGCAGACTCCCATCTCTGCAGGACCTGTACACCTCCAGGACACTGCGGCGTGCAGCTCGGATCTCAGCTGACCCTTCTCACCCTGGACACAGTCTGTTTGACCTGCTCCCCTCAGGCAGGAGGCTCCGGTCCATTCGCACCAGAACCTCTCGCCATAAGAACAGTTTCTTCCCCTCTGCTGTTGGACACATGAACAATAACCGTATGACTGTTCCCACCACTAACACATGACCCTACGCTGTGTTCACTGCATCATTCCATGTTTGGCACTGATCACCACCTGCACTCATGTATATATCATGTATATATCTATCTATCTACTTAGCACTTTTAATTCTTATTCTCATTTTTATTTTCATGTCTATTTAAGCTTAATTTATAACAGTATGTTTGCACTGAAGCACCGCAGCAATTTCCTAATGTTGTAAACCCGCTCAACATTTGGCAATAAAACCCTTTCTGATTCTGATTCAGTGAGTTCAGTGTTACTTTAACTGATGGCGTGAGAATAGTGAGAGTGAACTAAAGCAGCTAAGTTTTATTGTCAGAAAACAAAAACAAATCGATAAAGGAGGGAATGAAAAATACAGTGATGATGCTTTTAAATATGCAACTGTAGAAATGTCATCTATTGTTACCCTTGAGTGTGGCTGCTTTAAAGTAAGCTAAATGTGTCCCTTAGGGAAAACGTTTCTCTTTGGACATTGGCTGCTTTTTTGTGCTAATTGTCCATCTAGTCTTTGTGCCTGACCATTTTTTCCCCTTTGTTAAGTCGCTTTACACTTATGAATCGCTCAGTAGTAGCTCAAGGCACAAACTAGTGTTTTGTCCACTAATTTACAATTAGTTTGGAGTCGTAGCAAAGAACCCATTTTAAATTCAAAAAGTTTTAAGAAACTGGACAAGGAAGACATGACAGTTCTAAAAAAAAAAACTACATACAACAGATGGTTAATATCTCAAATTTATGCCCTTAAGAAATAGGAAAGAAATCCACCAAGTCAACTGATCCATCTACTGTTCACCGAGGCCTCATTGGCAATGATCTCGGTGGAAGAGTAACTGTCAGGAAGCATTTTTTTGGGAAAGAAAACAAGTAAGCCATCAGACAGTCATCTGGTAAACATAGTGAAGGCTATGTCAAGGTTTGGGGATCTTACGAGGATTGATGGAATTATAAACAGGAAAGTACCATCAGATTTTGATCCACCATACAATACCATCTTGGAAGCTTCTGATTGGAAACAACTTCATTTTTCAGCATCACAATGTTTCCCAAACACACTACCAATGCAATCAAAGCATACCTGGATAGAAGAACACACAGTGGAACACTATCAGTCATGGACTGGCCTCCCCAGAGCCCAGACCGCAACATTATTGAAGCATTGTGGGATCACGTTGACAGAGAACAGAACAAAGTAGCCAGTTTTCCTGTACTTCAAGCATCCAAGGAGCTGAAGACCAAGCTGCTGGCTTTTATTGTGATAGCAATGTCCCCCAAAACAATAGTAAACTTCCTTTATATTCAGTATTTGGCCCATACAGATTACATTACCCTACGTTTGCCTCTCTCCCACTCCCTTATGCTCACATGTACTATATTTTAATACACTTGAGTTCCCAATAAAAGTGCTCTCATTTCCATATTTTTCTGTTTCTGCTGTCAGATGAAATGACCATGAAGCAGTGACACAAACACAGCCATTAGGACTAATATAAGCCAGCTGTCACTTTGAAGCCCTTTTTCAACCCTTTTTGCTACTCTGCTCAGCTAAAATACTAATGTTATAACAGCGATGACGTCTGAGAAAGATATCACCATTCACTAAGTTTAGGCAAATGCCTCTGCTGTGATTTCAGCTATATTTATATGTAAAATGATCCTTCTACAAATGGTAGGGACAAAATGTCTTAAGCTTTCTGTTAGCAGCTGACGGCTCGTGGAGGGCAAAAGAGGCAGAAAAGAGGTGCTGCAGTAAAAGTTTGACATTTTTGAACAGTAAAGTCTAATTGGGCTACTTTAACCTTTACTTTAACCTGCCGTCTACATATGTGGACATCACATTTTGAGTTATTTAGACCAAAATACTCAATTTTGCTCTACATGGGCCTGATATCCACTTACGAGGACATTATATGCTACTGCTCTATCAAAATTTTAAATGAACATCCTCATATGTGGCTCTCATTTTTCTTAAAAACAAAAATAAGGTAAAAAAAAAAAAATCTGGTAATTCTTTGTTTTTACATTCATTGGGCCCCAATCAGCCCAAATATCAAAGAGAAATTAAAAATGCATGTCGTGGAAGAGTTTGGGTCTTAGGAGGTTAAACTTTGATTAAAGATTTCTGAAGTTTTAATGAGAATGAAGATTTTAATGTAATCAGGGTTTTTGTGGAGTTGCTACTAGTTGTACTGTAGTTGAAAAATTACATTTTAGTTTTGTGCAGAAGGAAAAAAATCTATTTGTGTCCCCTCCCGAATTCCAAAGGCAGCAGGAAAAGAGGAATACTCGCAACTTTGCAGACACACACACACACACACCTTTGTCCCCGTTGACAGTGAATCTAATGTCTGTGTCTAATGTCCTCTTGTCTGTGAGTCTAATGAAAGCAGAGTGTGTGGGCGAGCATTTCCACCACGCCTGGGTGCACGCGGTCAACCCTCCTGAGCAACACATACACACACACACGATGGCACGGGGCTCGGGCAAGTGCCGAAACACAATACAAGATTACACACAAGGACACGCACGCGCGCTTCAGAGCCTGAACTCTGTGTACTTGACTTCAGGTCAGCCCATCTGTCAGTCTCTCCCTCTCCACCTTCCACTTTCTTCCTCTCACATGCAAATGCACTTTTTTTTCCATCTGATTCACTCACACTGAGGGATCATTATCTTTGGCACATTGCAGACACTGAGCAGTGATGGGGCCGTTATCCAAGCAGCGACGAGCACACCCAGTATGTCAATCCTCATTAAAAGACTGCAACCCCCGACTCTCAGCGTGGGCTCGGTGATTGCATAGTCATTGACCTACCCTCCTTTGATGTAGTCCAGGAAGGTGACTTCAGTGTCCACCAGGAATGACAGGAGGGTTACCTGTAGGTGATAACACCTCAGTCAGCCCAAGCACTGTCGATGATGTAACAAAGTTATTCTGTCTGACACAATTAGAGTGCCATATTTCAAATCTAGTTCAGAAATCATTCCTTACTGTTCCAGAGTTGAGGTATTTTTTCTTCTTTCCTTTCTTCTTTGGATTTACCACCTAAAGAAAGAGCACATTTTCTCCATTAACTTCAAATATACTTTGTAAAGCCATCCCTTAATTTGAGTGTCATTTATAAGTTTAGAAATGGTAACGTGTTTTAAGTACTTTTGCTTTTTTTTTAAAAAAAAAAACACACAAAGTTGTCATATTGTCTAGTGCCAGACTGATATAGGATTTTTTAGATAGATAACAATATTTGGCGATTTAGTTTTGGATAAGCAGGCGACCAAATGCCACATAGCTGAGAGGAGCCGGCCCTTTACCGCATGTTTTTCCCTCCACTTTCCTGTCAATCTTCACTGTATCTGAGTAATAAAGCCACGTCCCATTTATATTCAACAGTGTTTTAGCAGATAAAGGTGAAAGGCTTAAACATGAATTGAGCTGCGGTTCGGGGAAGGCCTCAAAGGGGACTGGCAGATCCCCATGTACTACATAGAAGTGAAGAAGTTAAAGAATTGAAAAGGGGAGAGAGGGAGGGTGGGGCACGTAAGCGAGAATGAACAGCTTGTTGGACTGGGGGAACCTGTATAGATGAGAACCACATCTCAACAGTTTTCAGCATAATTTATTACTGGTTGCTGGATCCTACACACGGCTGCAGTTTTTCAGCCGCCACACACAAACACCAATAACAACAACAGGAACCAATTCATCTGTTTTAAGCTGGCGAGGCAGCACACCGCGCCCCCCCGCCACAGATATCAATAGATCAGCAAACAACTAATATCATCCCACTACTAAATCAGTCAAGCTTTAATGGTTACACCTTGTAAGCAAACAGTAGCAGATACAGAGCAATGTTAACATTACTTAAAAATAATGATTCCAGCCCTCTGATAAAAGTAGGCATAATAACTTCTCGCCAACTCCTGGTGGAATTATCCGGCTCTTCAGTTGCTAAATCTGGTAAGAGCTCCATTATACTCAGCAGCTATTTTTTAAATATTATTTTTAACTTCATCTGTGCACCATCTCCTCCTGTGAAAGTAACATGCAATGGACATTTAGAACTTCTTCTCCAAAAATAATTTAGTGTCACAGCCAAAAATACTGTTAAACCATCTCAACAGAGTTTTGGGAAATAAAGGAGCTGATAATTCTCTTTTGGTGCATTCCTACAAAGCTTCCTCAAATATGACAAACTGCTCATAAAAATACTCAATAGTCTACTGCATGTGACTTACACAAAGGTCAAGGGAGATGTCTTCACTTTATATGCAAACATAACAACATCCTTCAGTGTAATACCAATTAGATTCTGTAAAATTAAAGCATGCTTGGCCCTAAATGATTCAGTTTGCGGGGATAATATGTGATAGCTGAGGTGACTTTGCAGTATACTTCATATCCCCTTCATCAGTCCTCAGATACTTCCTTCCCTAAACCAGCAGCTACCATGCTAGGACCATTCAGAGACTTGTGTGATGAGGGGACCAGACACAACCTCCTTTTGAATGCCAAACAGTGGATATTAAATCTGAGCTTTATGGTCTAATTTAGCTGTGCCAAGGTTAAACAGGAAGACAGAAGGCCTCGGGGAAACAACATACAAATGTGTGGATTTATGCATTTCTCCTTGGTTCACTTTGGACTGGCACCCGCAAGGACGCATTTGGCTCTGGAGGTGAATTGAAATGTGATTGTGACACAAATACACACAGAGACACACAAACAAAATGCATTTAACACTGCAAAGTCTTTGTCTCGCTTGCTGCAAGTCGAGGATTAAGCAGTACCATGAAAAAGGCCAGAAATCCAAAAAATGACGTGTGTGTGTGCGTGTGTGTGTGTGCGCACATCTGAGGACTATTAGGCAAACAGCAGCTGTTTAAAATGAGACTCCCCTGTGTGCGTTCTTCTCTGTGTGGTGCCCTGTTAATCAAGAAATGTTGACTCTTCCTGGGAGCAGACAAGCCAGCGATCCATCATAACTGTCAGAGATTGTGTGTGTGTGTGTGTGTGTGTGTGTGTGTGTGTGTGTGTGTGTGTGTGTGTGTGTGTGTGTGTGTGTGTGTGTGTGTGTCAGACAGCCAGGCAGAATGGAAAGGAGTTTCGGCTTAGTTTTGGTTCACTCTGCCAGGAGATATATTATTTTATTATTATTATTTACACTTTTCAAATTTTTCAAGCAAGTAATTTCCCAAATAATTTCTCCACATAATATATGTGGCCATATGGTTCAGTACTTTCTATGTGAGTACCAAACAATCTCAGTCCTCCTATTTTATTGCAAAGATATTTTTCGATATTTGCTGTTGAATTGCCTCTCAGTATTACTCAGGATGAAAGGCTGCAGTTGTAATAGAAACTTTTGTGTTTGGCAGCATCCAACAGTAAATTATGGTCAGAAGTTACCTTGTTTAGGTGTAGGCTATTAGCTTTATGACTACAGGATGAACTTTGATATGTGTTTACAAAGAAAAGGCTTTTAACAGTGGGTTTTATAAAGCACGTAAGTTAATGTAAACTGTAAAACTCACTAGAAGATTCAGCTCCTGGTCTACTCTCTTTCTGCTCTTTCTTGAATTTTACACTAGCTTTGTAACTGACTATATATCATAAATGTCAGTAACATTTGCAGTTCCTAATCCTTCATATTGTGTATGCAGTAAAATGAAGATTGCCCTTACAGTTAGACAAACAGAAACTCGATGCTTATTGTTTTGATCTGCTATTAGTTCTTAACGCCTCAAGTCAAAGCGCCTTGTTTTTACTTACTTACTTACTTTTAAAGACATTCGCTCTATTATAATTGAACCAACCAACAAAACTTGCATTTTCAACTTTGGTGAGTGAAATTTTGCTTTTTTATTTGAATGTTTGCACTAATTAAACAGTATCTGTGCACCTTGCTAACCATGATAGCTAGCATTAGCTCATAAATTAGCACTTCACCCTCTCATCTCAATGTTTCAACAGCACAAATATAGTGATAGATATAATGCTGAACTTAAGGCGATATATACCATCTACTGCAAAGTTCATGCTATCAGCAACAACATCAACTGTATCTGTGAAAATCTGTAGCTTCAAATTACTGGCTTTATTAAAACTGGCTTGGAGTCAGTCCCTTCTTCATTTTTCCCTAACACTTACGATACATTTCAACTTCAGTGAAAGCCAAATTCAGAAAACACAATTGTACTCTTTCAGTGTATTGACTGAGGCGGCAGTTCCTCTGGAACTGATGGGGACTGTGTACACCTACGACTGCTTTAGTCTAACCTTACAAAATTGTCACTTAAAAGTCTGGTAACTAAATCTGCTCAAAGGAAGATTCAGCTTGTTTTAACATTCAATATCCTGTGTTTGAGACAGCTGGCATTATTACTGTGAAATCATTCATGTTCACTAGACTAAAATTTTAGCAATGGCTAAGATTATATAAATGCTTAAGCTAACATAGTGTAACTAATGTTATATCTTGTAGAACCATTAGTAGGATACTTGGTAGCCATTCCTGTTACCAAAATATTACGTTGACACTTTCTGTTCTGTACAGTTGTTTCTCTTTTTTACTGTTTACATTATTTAAAGTTCAGTGTATTTTTTGCAGTACAAAATTGAGCATTGAGAATGCTGTAAATGTCCTTGGATTGGAACTAATTACATTTTTGGTATCATGACATCACACACAGGTTAAACTTCAGCATAAAGGTTCCAGACAAAAAAAAACAAACCCAAAACACACTGTAAAACCTGTACACTGGTCTCCATAGGAGCTTCAGCTTTGAATTTAAATACACTAACATTCCTATACGTGCAGGAAAAACTCACCTCATAGACGTTGAACTGGCTCTGTCCTCTGGATAGTTCTCTGTAGCTGGTGCTAAATTCTCCAATAAAGTCATGACTACAAACAGAAATGAAGAAGAAAGGAGACAAGAAAGAGAGCTTGAAAAAACTTCAATCTTGTCAATTAATGTTAATGTAATTTTTCTAGTTTCTAATCCAGAGATCATTAAAAAGCCAAAAAACCTAAAAAAAAAAGAAAAAAAAAAAGGCAAACTTGAAGAAGTTGTCATCTTGTGATTTAACAAGATTCCATTTTATGTTTGAAGTTTTTAAATCAACATGAAATGATAAGAATCCCAGAAAAAAACAACATCATATACACCTCAGAGCAACAATTAGGAGGTTTGTTGTTACGGAGGATTAAAGCAGGATTAAAACACTTTCATGGACAAAAATCACTGCCAGCATTTCTTCCCCATTGAAAAAGATACACCAACACACTATGGCTCAGATTAGGAGTGACACTGAATAGATTCCAAAGTACAAAGAATAGAGAAATAACTAACTGCTAAACTACAGCTTGACAAATGTTGCTGCGTTTTCTTTCTGTCTGAATGCCAGCAGCCAAAATCCAGACTCATCATTAAGCAGTCAATCGCTGACGATCGTGTACTCAGCTTTCTTACCTACTGAAAACATAGACTTCTGTTAATTATGTGTGACTTAGGGATTAACTGGGTGCAGGAAGCTGACATGTTGAATGTTAATGCAATCAAGACACGAAGTAATAAGGAGAGGCACTGCTGTCTGTTTATCAGTGATTGCTAGCGCTGAGGTTATCAGCGCATATCAGATTAATATCTGTACAATAAGCCCTGAAAGCCTTACAGTCACACTCAGCAGTTCTGGAAAACCATCCTGAAAAATGTAAAAATGCAGAGCTTTAACAGTTATTACTTTGATCTTTTCTGTCTTGTTCCTGATCAACTGCTTGTGCAGAACACCTTATTAGATATTGATTTGTACCCCACCTTTACACCAATTAAGCTAATCTGAGCCCAGTTAATCACCTTAGACGACCATATTAAAATGCTCAGCTTAACAGAAGAAATAAACAAGCTTGCAGCTTGAGAAGGAATCAAAAGCTATAGCTATTTTCTACAGTGGCCCTGAGAGGCCAAACGGACTGCAACTTAAGAAAACACCAGCAATAAGAAAAATGCTGCAAAAGCACACAAAACACAACGGAAATAGGAAAAAGCACAGGGAAGTGTTTCTGGGGAGACAATAACCCGACGGACCAGTTGCAGGAACCAAAATATGGTAGTCGTGTTTTATCATGATTCATTTATTACTAATAACGGATTTTTAGGCTAATAGTTAAGCTAACACGCTTACCTTTCATCTTTTCTTTCCTCATAAAATCGATAGATCCTCCAATTCTTTTAAGTGTCTCCCGATGCAATTCTTAGCATATTTTGGTTCCTGCAACTGGTCCGTCGGGTTATTGTCTCCCCAGAAACACTTCCCTTGTGCTTTTGGAAATCTGTTGTTTCCTATTTCCGTTGTGTTTTGTGGGCTTTTGCAGCGTTTTTCTTATTGCCAGTGTTTTAAGTTGCAGTCCGTTTGGCCTCTCAGGGCCACCATCATTTTCCCCTCTCATAACAACTTTATGGAGGTGGAAATGTGTTCATAACTCATCTTAACATTAGGAACATCCAACTTAGACTGTCTGCAGTCACTCTCAGACCAACTGGCAAATGTTTGCAAATAATTAACAACAATAATTAACAGAAAGCAAAAGATAGCAGACTGACTCCAGCTTATTGCCATTTTATCGCATTTTATCACTTCGAAAATAGCAACTGGCTGCGAGTGGCTGCAGACCTGTTGCTATTTTCAAAGCAACGATTTCAAAGGAAAAAGGATTGACGTTCACTGCAAAATGTAACAATAAATGTGGTCATCTCGTGGTCTCCAACCACTGTTGTCACTAGTATGATTGTTGCCTCCCTGATCTCCTCATTTGTGTATTTAAGTCCTCTTTCTTCCAGTGTTCACTGTCACGTTGTCGGTGTAACCTTCCCAGTTATGTCTCGTCATAGTCGTCACAGTTTTCACGGTTCTCATAGTCACAGTCATAGACTTAGTCTTCAGTGTCATAGCTTAATCACTGTTTCATAGTCTTGTACAGTAATTAGTATCATAGGTTTTCATAGTGTGTTTTCCAGTTTAGTTGTCTTCCCTGCACTCGTCTTAGCTTTTGTTTTGCCTTCTGACATCAGCTATAAAAGGCTCGGTTTTTGTTTAAAGTTCAGTCCCATCTCCTCGCCTGTGTCTGCTCTTGGGTCCACCTCACTCACACTCCACACGTGACAATTGTAGCATTACACAACTACATATCCCTGAAAAAAATTCAGTCCAACAGGCCTTGAAGTTTGTACCATTTGAAAATGTTCATGTAATATAAACAGCAAAAATACATGTCTGTAAATCTGATTTTAAAAGCAATAGCAGCAGCACAGGAATGCCAGCATTTATTATTTTAGCTGTAGAGTATTTACACCTTACGTGAGCCGAGTGAAGTGAGCTTCTGGAGCCTGTAATATAAAAGCTTACACGAAAGATGACTTATTACGATAAGTATTTACCTGCCGTCTCTGTCCCAGTCGTACACCTCGATCTTGATTGTTCTGTTAGGGGAGGAGCAGATTAGAATCAGGTTAACAAAACAACTTTTTCTGCTGGTGTGCAGCTAAATTTTATACTCCTGGAGGCATTAAAATGCTTATTTGCACCATGCAACATATTTAAAAAGTAAGACACAATGTTGCAAAATGATGAAGTACACCGAGACCAGAAGAATGCCAATTTCTTTCTTCGATGTCATGGAGCTTTTAGTGGAAGCAGATCCATTCTGCAGCTTATCTTTATTCCAACACACTGTTTGCCTGTCACTGTACACCTCATCTCCAAATACATCTATTTTCTGCATCCTATTGTAGCTTATGAGGAAGCTGGTAGAAAAATAAATAAAAACAGAACAGTCTGCAGGAGGCAGATAATGCTGCGCTATCATGCCATCAACTAATATCTGCAATATGAGGGTTATTTCTGCCTGATAAAAGGGAGTGACACATGGAGGGTGTGTGTGTTTGTGTCTGGTGGGGCATAGAACAAACAGCAAATTAAAACAGAGGAAGCAAAAAACACTCTGCTGGAGAGAATGAGTACTCATATAATCCCAATCGATTAAGGCTGTTGTTTTCACAGTGAAAAGCAGTTTGGGAGCACGCATGCTGTACCACTTTCTAAACTTGCAGTATCTAATTGGAAATCAAAGCCAAAGCTGCACTTTTTCCATCCTTTTTATCTCCCAGTATGAGAAAGAGTGGAAATGCAAACCATCATTAATGGGCCTTAGAGCTGCTTAGTGAGACAGATGGACATTAAAGGAAAGAAAGCTGTAAAGATAAGGAGTGGGAATGGGCTGTCTGATAATGATGAGCACTCTGATGATGAGTGTGTTTCCTGGCTGGCGTAACGTTGTCTCCTGGAGAGGTACAAGTACGTGCTGATCTGTCTGGCATAAATGTATTTTCATGTGTTTATATAGGCGGGTGTCTTATTAAGTCGGTGTTGTGCCACAGCTCAGCAGGAAACATCCTGTCACGGTGAGCTTTGATGATGTGATGAGAAACTGACAGCAGTTTCACAGCCTCAATGTACATGTTTGCGTGTGTGTGTGTGCTTGAGTGAGAGTGAGCAAGTGATTGCAGGCCGACCACAGCATCTATGCACAGACAGACACAGTTCCCTATTGTTTGCCAGCCTGAGCTCCCCGTTATCTATTTTCCCAGACTGTAGAAACACACACTCGACTCCTGCGTGTCTGTGTTTCTGTGTGCGAGTCCACTGAGCTTCCTGACTCTTCTATTGATAAGGCACGCTGTGTCTCACCTCATCCAGTAAGCTTACTGGACCAAACTTCAGATCGATGCTGCTGTCTGTTAGTTTAGCTATGTTAAACCCTGTTGTGTGCCCTTTTCCCACACAGCTGCTGTCGACACAGGAGACGGGACTCACGTGGCTGTTATAAGAGAGGCACACACTTTTATCTGCTTTAATCTGCTTTCTCACTTGGACTTCTGCTGAGATGTAAAGTAAAACAGATGTTGCACAACAAATAATTACACATAGCGATGTTTCTTTAAGATATTCGAGGATATTATGCAAAAATGTGTCAGCTTTGTCTTTATGCCTAAATTGTAAAACTTTTAAAGGGGACCTATAATGTTCCTCCTTATATTCTGTCATATATTTACTACTAATATGGTGTAGATATTAGTGGGCAGCACGGTGACATGGTCGGGGTCTTTCTGTGTGGAGTTTGCATGTTCTCCCCGTGTTTGCGTGGGTTCTTCCCGGGTACTCTGGCTTCCTCCCACAGTCCAAAGACATGCAGTTAATGGGGGTAGGTTAATTGATCAATCTAAATTGCCCATAGTTGTGCATTTGGGAGTGAATGTGAGTGCGAATGGTTGTCTGTCTCTCCCTGCGACAGACTGGCGGCCCATCCAGAGTGTACCCCGCCTCTCGCCCTATGACAGTTGGGACAGGCTCCAGCGCCCCCTGTGACCCTGAAAAGGATAAGCGGAAGCGGATGGATGGATGGATTTTAGTAGTTCAGGGTGCTGCAAATGCTCAGTTTCAGTTTTTCTCCTCTTGGCTGTGCATGAGTGTGGTGAGAAAGATTTCCCTAACATGCTCATCTTTGGCAAAGTTCACAATTTCTTAAAAGAAAGCTGAATGAAATGCTGGTTAGCCTTTTAAGAAGAGGACCTAAAACAGCTTGTTTAAAGATTCAGAGGCCTTGAGACCCACTAGTCCTCTAGAGAAAAATGTAACTCCAACTGGTGGGTGAGTAGTTGCTGGCTGTCACCAACAGGGTGATTGCTGTGATGATGCCTGTTGTTGCTTTAGTTGCTTACAAATTGCCACAGTCACCCAAGCTTTATATAGAAGACACCGTCAGCAAAGTGATAGTTACAAAATCTGAAGCAAAGCAGAAAATGAGACATTTTACCTTCAAAGCAAAAGCTTTGCTTTACTACTACAGTTTTAAAGCTTTCATTGCACTGATGATTCACCTGGTGACTCCAAATGCAATCAAAGTAATCCCCTGAAAGTTTTCGGTGCATCACTGTAAACCACTTTGTGACCAATTTCACACTAGCCGCTGACAGCAACCTCCAGCAATGCACACTTCTCCTAGGGCTGCTCGATTATGGCAAAAATGATAATCACGATTATTTTCACTGAAATTGAGATCTCGATTATTTGACGATATTTATTTAACCCTTTAAGACCTACCATAGAACCAAGTCCGCCAGAGCTTATATTATTTTTTTCTTACATGCTGTGCAGCCATTTTTGGGAGCAAAAATAATATGTATGCATTAAGTCCATAGTAATTACATTAATTGCAAAAAAGTGCAATAAACTACAAAAAAATTGAAAATCGTTTTTGTTTTTTTTACATATATTTCTACTTGGGGTAATTTAAGAGGCTTATCCCTCAAAACTTTAAATACAAAAAAGTTGCAAAAAATAGTTTCCCACCACGGGAAATTTATTTTGAGTGTCTTCATAGTTTTATTTTGGAGATACAGCAATTTTTATATACTGCAGGAAAAACAAAAAACAATCCTATGATGCAAATTTGCAAAGAAAACAGCAGGTGCACCAAAACAAACTATTTCCATCAGTGCAATTCGAGTTCTAAGCATCACAGAAACTATTCAGAAAAGTATAGAGTCAAACATGACTTATAAAAACACCAGTATAGGCTTTTAAGGTCTACAAGTAAAAAACTACATTTTCCGCGAAAATGACGTCACTTCCAATTTGCCAAAATGAGCAGCGCGAGAGTAAAGCACGAGGGAGGGGCTAATAATCGGCTCAGTCATTTTTAATGATCGTTGAAAGCCCAGATCGTAATCGTGATTAAAATTAAATTAATTGAGCAGCCCTAACTTTTCCCTAAAATCAGTGTTTATCAGCAGATCACTGACATTTCTCTAAGCCTGCATCCTGTGGCTTTAGCGGCTGCCAGCAATTATTCACCGACTGATCAGGAAATACACATTTTCCTCTAGTGACCACTGGTTGCCAGATACTTGCAAGCAGTTCTCTAGGCCTGAGTGACAGGAACAAGACATTACATTAGATGCTTAAAGCTGTCCCTTCCCTGCAGAGTTGCTTTGATTCAAACAGATTACATCAACATGAGCAATGTCATTGCTTGCCTGAAATTTTAACAAACATCTAACCAAAATATGTAGATATCTTAAGGAGTGGACTCATACATTTTTGCCTCCGGTCGAATAAGTATTCTTGCCATTTGTTCAAATAAGCTCATCTTTAACCTGTTAGGCCCCCAGGGTTTTCTGAGCTTCCTGCTCGAAAATGAAATGCCCAAAATAAATAGAGTATTTCTCTGCAAGTACAAACTCCGTGTATACAATCTTGGTATCAAAATAAAGCTAATACCTGTGCAATTTCATCAGAGGTGTAAATATTACTGCAGATGTTACTATGTCAAAGGTACTGTGACTCAAACATAGAACAATTTTAATTTCCATCGCCTAATTTTTAAAAGTATTTTCTAGCATATAAAACCTTTGAAAATATGCTTTGATGCACATTTAATTCCAACAAATCACGTAACTGTTTGGTGTCTTTGCTTTTTCTGGTGGTTGTAGAAATGGTTTATATGAGATTCTAGCTGAGATTCAGATGTTTCTGTGGATGCTACACATGTCGAGACTTATATTTTTGACCTTGTGTTATAACTGATTAAATGCAATCTCGTCCCTTTTGCCCCGGTACTGGGGTGCTTAACTAATTAAACTGTTTCATCGCCAGGTTTTTTGCAAAGAAATCTAAAGAGAAAACAAACATCAGTTTCTAAATCAATGGAAAAAACAATAAAATCAGATATTTTGTAACATATAGTGTGTGTGTGGGGACTGAATTGTGCAAAATAAATGCTGGGGGCAGACAATGAAGAAATGCTGCTCTCTGGATCTTTGCTTCACTTAATCCTGGTATGACAAAACCATTTCTAGCAGTCTGTTTCTTGTGCATTGACCCCACGAAACTAAATATAAACCCGACCACCAGAAAATAATATGTTCTTTCTTCCAAAGCGACTATGAAGCATATTTCTAAAAGCATTGTTTGGATGACACATCAGTCACAGGCTTCATTTAGAAGTCAAACCGCTACGCTGCTTTCAAATGTATAAACATGCACCGACTTTGATGAAGTAATCTTACTATAAAACATGACAGCCAAACACTTTTCCAGAGGAAAACTAAATCATGCATCTACACTCATCAACTTTTCCCTCCTGCTGAAACTGACAAATGTAATATTTAAGCTTGGCAGCTGCAAACAGTATCATGCATTATTCATTCGCACTGTACTCAATTTAACAAATGCTAATTTCCTTACAAAATACAGTAAATATATTTTCACTGTCACATTTATTTACATCAATTTCAGGATTATTTCCTTTTTTTTTTATTATTATTATTTTTTTTTAAATTAAAAAAAAAAATAATTCAGGATTATTTCCAAAACATGGCTTACAGTAAGAGACCTCACAAATTAATCATAATGAAAACGCTCTATGATGGGCAGCTTCTGTGATTTAAAATGAACCCTAATAAAAAAGTGACACAATAATTGACGCTAATTAACCCCCTATAGATAATATTGTTCTAAAATAAGCAGATGGGAGAGAAAGTAAGGCACAGACACCCATGTAATGTTTTAGCGCTACGCAGCCTGAAGAGGCCATCAGACACTGAAATCATCAGAGGTGCATGTATTACTGAAAATGGCATTTTTGAGTGCCTTTCGTACTGAAAAGAACTCCCCTGGATGATTCAGATGGCCGTCTTGGTCGCTGCATTGTACTTAACCTGCCATAATAGCTGCTGTCTAAAAAAAGAGACATACCTGTCATAATCACCGTTGCAAAGAGCTCGAACAGGGATTTTAAAAGCCTGCCAAACAGGGTTCAGTGTATTCTTCACCACCTCTGTCTTATGGCAGATGGTAAACCTGCAGAGACAACAAGGAGGAGAGGCAGTGAGGAAAGTGCAACACTGTAAAGCCAAAACAGCTGAATGGTGTTTGTCCGAGTAGTATTTCCTGGCTTTGGTTTACTGCTGCTATCACTGCTAGACCAATAAGCTCTATTCCTTACTACATATATGACGAAAGTACCAAGATAAAGAAAACGGATAACAAGAAGACTGATTTCCATTATTCTGCTAATTTATTTACACTGGTGTCATTTCAGCTCAGCGGGAGAGTCATTACAGGTTACCACCAGATAGTGCTGTCATTTACGGTCATGCTACTTTTTCCTTTTTTTGCTCTCGGGCTCACTTTGAGCTCACCTGCACACATCTCACATGTGAAGTGGAGCTGACAAGACACAGGTGAAGTGAGGATAACATTAATCGAGTGGATGACCTGTTATGTTGAGAGCAAGCGAGAGGCAGAAAAACGGAGAAGGAGGAGGTTTGCAGTTAGTTTGCAGAAACACTAAGAAAAGCTGCTGGCGTTGCAGCCACCGAGTCCCTCCACACTGTTCTTAGCTTCCTCCACGCTAAGGTAGCTCTTCCTCTAGCAGCTGGGGCGCTGCTGCAAAAGTGTGGCGAGCACAGAACTGAGATGTATAGATCAGCCCCATTGTAACTGACTGTCCCAATTTACCTTGTCAGACGGGGCATCTCTATCTCCAAGATTTTGCACTAACTGGACGTCACATGTATTTCGCACATGTTAGTGAAATGTAGCGCAGGGATGACTGTTGGAGTTTCCAAGTTTGTTGCTCAGAAACCCCAAAACAAAAACAATACAATATAACATCATTTTATTCATTCTTATTGTGCTTTAGAGCGTCTCTAGCTCCACCAGGGCAAGGCAGAGCACAGAAACAGCAGCAGGAGAAAGGAAAAGATGGATTTAAGAAATAAACATAAGCAGGAATAAAAACAAGAGTATTCAATTAAAGAGACATCCAGCTAATTTCCTGCCACTTTGAGTGGAAGAGTGTGCACGCTGCAGTACTTTCCTGATACTCAAACACACAGACATAGAGGGGAAAAAAGCTAATTTCATTAGTCCCTCAGCTAGAAAGTGGACTTGGTATCTCCCACCCTCAGAGCAGAAGGCTTTATCTGACTTGTAACACACTGCAGGATGGAGAGGAGTGTTCATGGGGCGCTCTGGATTGAAAACACAAACAAAACGGATGTGCGCGCACACACACACACACACACACACACAAAATCCTTATCCTATTGCTTCCAGATACACTCACATACATCTGTGCGCACGTTGCTCATGTTAGCGTCTCCACATGTCACTCACATAAATGCTTAAACAGGCAGGATGGCTTTTGATCTGAGACAAATCAATGAAAGCAATTTCCTTTGGATGCAGGGAAGGATTAAACCAGACCCGGAAGGGGAGAGGGAGCAAAGGGGGCGCGAAGCAATGAAGAGACGGGAACTCACGTGCCGTCCTCGTTGCTCCTGTAGAAGACCAGGAAGGGGTCGGATTTGCCAAAGAAATCCTTTTTGTCCAACTTGTTTCCACAGAACTGCATCATCACTGATTCCTAATGAGGAGAGAGTGAAAGGAATATATTAAGTCAGGGTGGAAGGCTGAATATTCTGATTGCAGCATCGTTTATAATACGGGTTTCCTCTCAATATGACTATGATAGCACAAAGTAACTGTAAAGAAAAATAAAAAGATCTTACATGATGATAGACTGATCCAAAAACTGTATTACTTATTGTCTACAGTTGTGTTTTATTGAATCTGCTAACCTCGGTTCTCTATTTTGTGGGCTCGGGAACTGCATGAAACAGATATTCAAAGGGAGCTCGAGCCAGTTCAGCTTCTTGCCAACACTAAAAAGAGGTACGCCATTTTTCATGCAAAATTAAGACCGACATTCAAATAGCTGCTGTAACTGGGGAAGCATCATTACAAATTTTGGACCTGAAATCCATCCAATCGTGACTCATAAGGCTGAATCGAATAACCGTCATAATCCATTTAGCTTATTCTGCTAGCAGCAGAGCTAGCATACTATGAAGGAAACAAAGCGCACAGGGTCACACCTTTGAAGGAATGCTTCCTTTCACATTGTTGTGATGTCATAGTTTTGCAGCATGGAAAAAACCTGCTGATGTGGAATAAAAAAGGAGGGGAGGGGTTAATGTTACAGGGGATTGGTTTTTGTGTGTCCATGGTGCTAAACCACGAGATCACAGCAAGGTGACTGGTCACCTGGTCGACCCTGGACCAACATTAATTATGATGACTCAGGAACAACACCGACACGGGGATATCAGACTGTGCCAGTATGATTTATTCAATCTCGGCAGATGGCAAAAGTCAAGCATTAGTATTATGTGGAAAAAGGAAAAAGTTGGATTGGTAACTTTAATTTTCCATAGTGCCTTAAGCGCTTGTACAAAGTGAAACATGCAGAGAAAACGGACACATGCAGCATTTAGCAAACAGAGGTAGAAGTCACTTTCTCACCCTGCAGTTGTTCAGCTCCTCAGCTTTCACAATAATGGTCCCGCATTTCTTCCCTGGAATGCCTCTGTTTATGATACAATACAGCAAAACATGAGATTACAGTCACCAACAGCGTATTTGTCATCACCACAGTATTTTGTCCACATGTATTCTTCCGCCTACACTTCAGGGTTAAATGACAAGTTGAAAAACACAGGAAGACGGCTCACGTTTCTTTACTCGAGCTGCCATCAGCTCAGGCGGTAGAGCAGGTCATCTACTGATCGGAAGGTTGGTGGTTCAATTCCTGGCTTCCCCTAGTCTATTAACCCCAAATTGCTCTCCGATGCATCCATCGGAGTATGAATGTGTGTGAATGTTACAGCACTTAGAACAATGTGCTTGTGCGAATGGGTGAATGGGCTTTGAGTGCTCAGAAGAGTAGAAAAGCGCTATACAAGAACCAGTCCATTACCATCAGAGCAGTCTATACAGTCGAAGGGCAGTCAGTGAACACATTTAGCTTGTTTGATAACAGTGGCACTGGTTTCTAGACATCCCGCATAAGGGTTCAGGCGGGACTGTGACCTTCTCACAGCAGGAAGGGGACTTCCATGTGTCTGAAACCACTCCCGTCCTGCACAGACACACAGTCAGTCGTATTTCTGTGTGTGAAAATGTGTCAGGTTTGTTTGCTTGCTCACTGTCAACCACAGGAGACAGACGGAAAGCTTCTTTTCTGAAAATGAACCCAGCCAGTGTTGAGATGTTTTTCTCTCATCGCAGTTGACTACACACTACGTATTGTTGCTACAAGTTTCCATGAAACACGCTTTATATTTTTATATTGTTACCAATATTTCCATCTATCTATCTACCTACCTACCTACCTACCTACCTATCTGGGTCATGATGTAAGTAGTCGAACCCTTAGCATGCCCTGGGTCTGCTTTGCAGCCTCCCAGCAAGACATGCTTGAAGACCCTCACCTGGGAGATCTCAGGAAGATATTCTACTGAATATTTTGATATTTTACTATTCTACTCAGATGCCAACTGACAATGATATGACAGGGTAACGTGTCATCATTGTAGTCTTTGCAGTTGCAATCACCCAGGACCAGTTTGCACTGGTTCACTATACAAGGGGCAAATTCCACTGACAACATGGGATCATTCGGACAAATAAAGGCCCTAAAGCACAACAAAGTAGCAAATCATAGAATCGAGTGATTAAATTTGATTAAGCAGACAAAGCTGTTTAATATCCGTGATTGTCACCTCTCAAATTCGCTGATATTCCTATGATGCATTCCAGAAAATCAGGAATTTTAGATTTACAAGCAGAGCTGGGAGGAAAAACATCACTCGCATGTTTTATTACCTCATTTCCAAGATATACTGTTAGCAAAAAGGTGTTTGTGTTTCCGTGCTGTTTGTGTGCGAGTCCACACATGAATCAGCTTCTGCTCCTGGGAAGGGCACAGAAGCTGTAGCAAAGACTGGAAGGTGAGAATAGGTGATGCACGTCGGTGTGGGTGTTTAACGTGTAAGCGCTTTCTCTGCATAAGGTTTTCAAGGTGAAGTCACCATTTACTGTACCTCCTCCTCCTAAACAAATATGCTCTTTAAACAGTCCCACTGCACACACACACACACGAGCACGACCAAAAACTTTCAGTGTTCTCGATTTTGGCACTGAAAAAGTTGAACTACACCTACATTTATTTAAATATGTAACAAAATGTGGGCTGAGAAAAGGCGACACATGCAACATAAACAACATATTACCACCTAATCAAGCCAACGTAACCGATGCATTAGCAAACAGAGCACAACTCCCATTTATGTAGAGTTTTCTTTCTGATCCTGGCAAATGCAAGTCAATCATTTACTCTCCTCGAGCTCTGTGGACACCCACCCAGATCCTCGTGGATTTGCGGTTACTTGCTCTGGACTGCTTATTATGTCAGGCAGCTTGTCGATAACTTTGAGTGTTAGCTGTTTGACGACCCTGGAAATGTAGTGTTAGATTATCAGCATTTGAAAGCTTTGCTGCACCTGGAAATGAGCGAGATGAGAGGAAAATTATGGTCTGTAAGATGCTAAAACTCTTTGAGGTTTGAGGGCTTCACGGAAAAACGAATAATAATATTATGGATAAATTCTTAATCATGAGGATTGCAGCAGAGAAATCTTCTGTTCTCCCTCGCTGATGTAGTAAAAGCACGTTCTGTGTGCATGTGAGAAAGCGCAGGATGACATAATTTGACACAGATTTTGAAAGAACCTACATTTCTGACAAAGAGGAATGTGATGAGCTCCGCTATGAGACCTCGCTGGGAAAGACTCTCACAGTCATTAAGTCAGCTCAGAACTGGGGTCTAGGACTTCTGTGTGAATGTAATTCAAATAGTCCTTCTCTATTTCACTCTGGTCTCGTGCATAACGGGCCGAGAGTAAAACGTTTTACAAATGGGTTTATCAGATCCTGCAACCTCAGATCCTATGGAACGCCATATGGTTGTTTCAGAGACTATAAAGCGTAAAAAAGAAAAAGAAATGTAAAATTAATATGTAGTTTTTCTTCTTTTTATCCAGGCAGCACACAGAGGTGGGTCTACACAAGACTGAGAGGACTGTAACAACGAGGATAAGGCAGACAGAATGATAAAAATAAAGCCCTGATTCATCCAAATGCAACAAATTTAATAATGTTTGCCACTACAGTCTCTTTGGCTGCTTGGACACCGGCAGTGATTCTTAGGGGGAGTTTAAAAACGCTAAATTGTAGCCTAGCAGCCGTATGATGAAACACTAAACACAATCTAAATAGGCTTGTGTGTAGTCCAAACACAAGAATTCCAATAAGGAAAAGCTGGGGAAAAACACATCTTTACAGATGACATTAGCATAGAGATGGAGTGATCAGGAAGGATTAGAGAAACAGGGGGAAAAAATCAATAAAGCAATACTGATTTAAAACAACAGCCTGCTTAAAATCCCAGTAAAGCCTTCAGCTCGCAAATTTTAAGTATGATTCACACGCTTTACTGTTTTGTTTCCGCATGAGCGATGATGCGAAACATGTACAAAGTAGTGTCTTTGGATTGTTAACATCCTCTTGTAAATGACTGATATCTGAATGGCTGAATGCAATTATGCATGTCTGCTCAAGTACACATGAACAAATAGCACCAACGATACCCAAAGAGGACTTGAGACACTCTGATTTCAGCAAATCAGAAGCCACGGAAAGACCCACAGTGTTCCCACTCACACACCTGAGAAGGTTTTCAATGACTTACAGCTTACTCGCACCTAACGAACAACACAGCCAAGAAAACTGCATTTCCATATTTCCACTTGACTTTGCACCCCTTAATCTAATTTTCAGTGGTTTCAGAATAACATTTAACAGCTCTCAAGTTCCAGATATCCAAAGTAATTACTTCATTTACATAGACTTCCTGCTCTTTGTGCTACGGTTCGACAGTGGCAGCATGAAACAATAAAAGCAGAGCAGGGGGTTGTTGGCAAATTGGACATAAAAGAAGAGCTGAGCTAATTAAAAATGTTGAGCTGTGTGGGTTCCAGTCAACTACAAAATAGAGCATCATCAACCTTCATCAGCACCTCTGTTAAATCATTTACTGGCTTTAAATAATGATTCAGCTTCAGTACACAAGTCCCATTATTTTAGGCTATTTCATAATGACACATTAGTACTTTGCAAAGAGGAAAAGCAGGATTTGATATACAAATACTCACAGCTTAGCTACAGATTTAACTTTAAAACATGCCTGTATCTATAAAGTGTTAAACTAGCACTACACAATAACTGTACACGAGTACATCTTACTACAATGATTATAGTAATGTAACTACTATATAAAATGCAAGTGTCCCTGATTATCAACATATATACATATAGCGCTCAAATCCTTGCAAATCATATATGTACATATACTATGTGTAGTCGCAGATTTTAAAACCAGTCGCGACATTATGTGTACGTTAGGTTTATGCATACGTTGTTGTAAATACGTTTTGCTCAACTACAGGGCTGCCAAAAGTTAATAATACAGGTATACAGTATATAAATGTAATAAAACACTCGGCCTGAGCAGTTATTTACATGATTATTTGATTTAATGTACGTAAGTGATCACTGGTGACCACTTCCTGATTTCCTTTTTTCCCCGCGTGTTTGTAACACTTAAATGTTTCAGATCATCAAACAAATATTAGACAAGCAAACCTCAAATGCAGTTTCTACATCATCAGGGCATTTATTATCAAGGGGGGGAAAATGCAAACCTACAAAGGCCTGTGTGAAAAAGTGATTGCCCCCCTAAAAGTATATGATCGGCAGGCTAATCACTAAACAGGTGGTTGAATTTTTTTCCCCACACCTGTAGCTTCTGAATGTAAAGATGCCTTAACAGCGGTTGAACAAACACAAGGTGATTCTTACATAGCGGTGAAAGTTTCATAATTTTTCCAGACGAGGAACAACATACAAACACTTCATCGCCTACCAGTTTCATGTTATTGGTTTTGGGATTCAGCGTAACTGAGCACACGCGAGGTGGAACGATGGTGTAACAGAAAAAGGAAAACACAACACAAAGTTGTAAAACTCTCGATCACTGTCCATACAGCCCATTTTACTTGTTGGTATCCTCTTACTCTCCATCGTGTCGTCTCACGGCAACAATACACATGAGACACTCATGTGTATTGATCAGTGTCGCTATGACAACTCTTCCGAGCTAGGTCCCCTCCGGCGGGACATCGAATTGGATTCCCATGCTCGTTATTTTCCTAAATGCCTGCTCTCGCTCCACTATTTTTCAGAAAGCTGCAATCATTATTCTGACAGAAATAAAATAATGCGCAGGTGGCAATCGAAAGGATTGCATAGTTACAATAGATGAATAACGTATCCCACAGTTGTGCCTTACATACAAACGCATGCATGCACAGACACACGTGTGTGACAGATGTGATATAGAGTTGGAAGCTCAAACTCCTCCAGGACGATATGTACGAAAATGACAAATTAGCACAATATGGGTGAAACGACAGCGTATACTGATGCTCGTGTTTCCTGAAATCAAGTAAAGCAACACAAAACAGTCTGTGTTTAAATGAATACACATCTCTGAGCTCATCATCGTGCTCCAAACCACGTTCCTCTTTTTTAGTTTATCAAAAACACCTAAGCTGAAAAGCACGCCAGGAGCATCTCTTCTTCTGCGTCTTCCTGCATGCGTGTGAGTGCGTCTGTGTGTGAGGAAACGCTGTGAATCCTCTAATCAAGACACACGGATATGCAATCAGTGTCTGGCAAGAGACAGCTAATTAAGACTGGGCCACTTCTGGGCTGTGCTTTTCATTATATTCCCGGCGAAGGTGGACTATCTGAATGAGACATCAGTTGTCATTATAAAAACATCAGGATCTGCCTATTCTTGGTCATGCCCCGACACGCAAAGAAACACAGTCGCGCACGCACTTTCATTGAAAAGAAAGCTCATAACTATAATTCTGCGTAACAAAAGGCACACTGACATCAAATCCATGTGACACCAAAGGCAGATACACTTTCTTTTGTCCTTTCTTACAAATGCTTACAATCAGGCTTGTATTCACAGCTATCAGCCTCTGAGTGTGTGTGTGTGTGTGTGTCTTGGTTCACTTGTATTTAAAATTGTAGACTACTTGGCTCTTCTATAGTTCCACGGGGCTTCTCTATGACCCTCTTCCCACTTACAATGAACACAGAGATCTTGTTTGAGGGAACAAAAGTGTCAAAAAGAGCATGAGCAAGTGTGTGAGCAAGACAGAAATAGAGAGTTCTGGAAAGAAAAGAGCAAAGGGGAAGAAAAAAAGTACAAAGTGAGAAAACTGCCTTGTTGATTATTCAAAAATATTCAGGAAGCAACAGGATCAGTGCTTCAAATGAAAATGGTATTAGTAATAAAGTCATGATATTTATGAAATCAGGGGTGATCTCAGGCTAATTTTACCCAACAATAAGACTAACAGACTCATTAATTTATGGAGTTAAAGGTCAGAAAAAGCTATTGAGGGATTTACTGGCTTCAACATGTAACTCCTGTTTAATATAAAGAAAATTAAATTTTAAGTAAATCGAATCAAACTTCTAAGTCCAAATAAGCCTGACATGATCTATAATATCTTTGCCATATTATGAAAGAGTTTGACATTTAGAGAAATGCAGATATTGTTAGGTCCCCTGGGTTTATAAAGTCCCAGTGTTTTGAGTTTTTTCGTTACTTTATGTATTTCCTGGTTTTTCTATAAACTGATATTCCAAAGTTTTGTTTCTCATTTAGTTCATTTGATTCACTTTTATATGATGCATAGTGGCAACAAATAGAATTGGGCTGACAGGTCTATTGCTTTACTGCGTAACTGGTAACTAATTTTCAAGTAACTTGACCAACACTGGTCTCTTGTCCCTTTGTGTCAGTTTTGTGGTCATCTAGTGATTCTGGTTTTAGTTTCTCTGCTCTGAGTTCGATTCTGGTTTATTGGGTTTTGTTTCATTCCTCGTTATAATGATCATGTTTCCCCCGTATTCTCTAAGTAATGGTCTGCTTGTGATTCCAGGTTTTGTTACTTCATGTTGTACCTTAGTAATCTTTTTGTTTTCTGGTTCTTCTCGGTTATGTGATAGTCGTCATCCTCTGCATTTGTATGTGTCCCATCTCAGTGTTTACATTTCAAGCCTCCATTTCTGTTTCCTTGTTAAGATCATATATGTGGATCTGTCACTAGTTTAGTCATTTCCCGTCGTTTCCCGTTCCAGCTATGTTTATCGTTCCCCTGAGTGGTCCCTGTCTGTTTCTCCAGTCTGTCCCTATGGCTGTCTGGGTCTCTGTCTTGTTTGTGTGTGTGTGTTTGTTTCCTTTCTTATTTTGATAGTCTCTTGTCCCATGTGTGTTTGTTGAGTTTTGCTATCCTTGGCTCGTTAGTTGGATTCTGTCCCCCAGGTGTCTCCATCTGTCCTTATTTAATGTGGGTATTTAAGTCCTCAGTTTTCTTCTGTTCGTTGTTGCGTCATTCTATGGTACTGTGTGTGCCTCAGTGTTTCCCTAATTCTGTTTCCTACTGGATTACTTTGGAATTACTTTGAGGAAAACAAATAAAAAAACACTTTGGAATTTGCTATTTGAGACCAACAAGCAATAAATGCTCATTTTGTGTCGTACTCATGAATCCCCTGCCCTCCATCCTTTGGGTCCTAAACCTGCCTACCACATAACGTCACATGACACCTACTGGGTTTTTATATCATATGTCCTTCATACAATAATAATGAAAAAGACACAAAACGAAACAGTGAAAGTGATAAAAAAAAAATAAACAAAAAACATGTTCAAACAATAAAAACTAAAGTGAAATAAGAAAATCCACTGTGGAAACTGTGAAACTAAAGTGAATTAAAAACAAAATGTCAAAATGCAATAACAATAAAAACAGATTAGAAAATACAAAAGAGATGTAGAGTTTTTAAAAATAAAGTGCGAGACGCCGACTGGAAATGTCCTCGGCACGAATAGAGCATTAATGTGTAAGTGCAACAATTAAGAATACAGACATTGTATTAATGTAACAATCTAAGATGAGTGTTCACAGACTGGCCATAGGTCGGATAGAGTCTGTGCCAGCAGAGGCCTCGGGCATCATTAATACGGCCAGAGCTGCAGCTGAAAACAAAGTGTTTCTGTGGTGAGAGGTTTTGGCTAAGATGGGCGGCAGGATATATTTCAAAAACACGATGTCCGAGGTGGGAGAGATCAGCCATAATGTTTCCTGCTCCGTGTCTTGGAGGTGTGCAGGTCCTGTACAGAGAACAGGCAGCAGCTCTCAGCAGAGAGGATGATGGTCTGCAGTCTACCCTTTGCTTCGCAGTTAAACCAGGGTACCACATGGTGGCACAGGATGTGAGCATAGACTCAATTACGGGGGTGTAAAAGTGCACCATTATTGACTTTGGCAGGTTGAACTTCTTCAGTCTCTGCTGGGCTTTTGCTGAGACTACTGACGACTCAAGGTCCTGGATGATGATGGTTCCCAGGAAGCAGAAGGACAAAGTGTTAACTGCAGAGTCACACATGGTGAAGGGAGACCCGCATTCCTTCTGGATGCCACAACAATCTTTGCTGTCTATCGAGCACAGTGTGCCAAGAAGTTCTGCTACACCGGATAAATTCTGCAAGTGCTAAAGTAAAATACAGAAAGAAAGAAAGAAATACTAGCAGCATTTAATACTCATAGATTAAAATGTTCTTCAAAAAAGCATAAACTGCTTCCATAAAAATACTTCTATAACATTTCACTGGTACGACAGCATGTACTGTCTAGTGGCTGTAGCTTCAAATTTGTAATGCAAATACGAGAGTTGTGTAAATATTCTCCAGAGGCCCCTGGCAAGAAAGCAAATTAGAATCTTTTTGGAAATGTCAAGCTTTTCCATTAAATTGCTTTTGTTCTATTGAAATTAGAGGTAACATTTTTCTAATAATGGGCATCTCTTGAAGTGTTTACGGCATGAATTTGGAGCAAGGAGAGACAGTGCTGCATAATATCTTTGGACAATTTACCCCAGTATGCATCAGTTTGTTTACATGTGACCTGGTAATGAAATTTAAGTCAGACCACTCATGTCAAAGTGTATCATATTGTAAGGAGAAGGGCACACGAGGTCTGAGAACCAGGAAATGAGGTTTGTTAGGAGGGTAGCGGGAGGCTAATTAGTTAGGGTAGGTTGTCCAATAATCAGAAACTGACTGAGGCGGAGCAGAGTGGACGTTCGTGAGAGGCAGAGGTGATAAACTTTGACCTACTTTTACATTAATTATTGAAAATGTCTTTCTTATGTTTTTGTAGCCAGCAGTGAGGTCAGCTTTAAAATGTAGGCAATCAGCTGTTCAATCTGTTTCACAGTGAGCGCGTTTTCTACCGTCTAATACCACACGTTACCTCAAATTCATTTTTGCTTTTCATATTGTTATGAAATCTTAGGCAAGGAAAAAGTTGTTCGAAGTTTTTTTTGTACGCTTTATTAGTTTACTCAAATGTGCATTTTAACTTTAAGATCTAAATAATAAAACCCATAAATATTAATCGTAAATACTTGTTTTGTCTGCTCTGAAAATTAGAAGAAATAGATGAAAATGAACGTGACTTATTCAAGAAATTACGCTTTTGCCATTACTGCTGTTAAAGTGACCCCTCCTGATGGTTCTAGTGTAAAGCTACAATCATTATTATTACAGTAATTATATTTTATGATAACTCTAGCACATATACGTTGAGTTAGGGAAACTCTAAAGAAGGAGGAAAAAAGGCATGTTGTCCACTTATGGTCACTGATTAAATGTATTCATTATTAATTAATTTAGAGATATATTATCCTCTCTTGATACTGTAAACGTGTACTAAACTTCCAAATGTGTCTGTTTGCACACAAGCAGAAGCTGCACCTACACAGTTCATCTGTTTCAGCTGTTTGCAATATGGCGGGTGGATAGTGCTAAGTTAGCTGAATGCTACGTTAACCATGTGCCTCACCATTGCTGCACTTGATGATGCGTTTTGCTTCTTGTTGCTGGTTACTCTAAGTGTCTCTCTCACACACCCACGTGCACACACTCCTAAATGCCCACTGGAGTTACACTGAACAATGCAATATGTTAAAATTGTTAAGCCCCGCCCCCACGTCCTCCGCCTGTCATGTCAGGCTGCAGGTGTATGCCTGACTGTCGCTTACACCCACGCACATATATAAATACAGACACAACCTCCAGAGCCAGAGAACAGCTGTGTGTCCTGCCCCTTCATTTTTAATGAAAGTTGACAGTTTTCCTCATTCTGCACCAAATCACTCTTGACCTCTTATAAATGGTCGATATTGGTCGCACATGTGAATGTAACAAACCTGTTTCATTCAGCGTTGATTGTTTTGCTTTTTTCTCATCTGCATATATTTGCAGAAGCGTGGCACAACATACGGAGAGTGAACGTCTTCAGGACCTAAAGCAACCAACCTCCACATTTTACACATCCCTGAATATCAAAGAAAGAACTCAATTCACACCCCATAATTTAACTTTTCTTCCACAAACTGCTTTTGTGATAACCAAGGCACGCTTTGCATTTGATGTACTCGAGTAGCAAAACAAAGAAGGAGGAGTAACATATCTATTCCTCAACCGGTTTTAACAGAATGTTTACAAAAGAACAGGCGCTGAATATTTTCCAATATACACATCCATTCGTGGCGCAGCTGCAGGGGAGGCTGACACACCGGAGCTCCATCAGCTCATCACGCCTCCCCTGTATAGAACGTGCTGGGACCTGAGGTTGGGGTTGTTGTTGTTGTGTGTGGGACACAGCTGAAAAGCTGCAGCCATCTGTTAGAGAACAGCAACCGGAATAAAAAGTGTTAAACGTGTGAACTATGTGGTCGGGTCTGTCATTCATGCCACAGTGGTGCCGAAACCCAGGAGACGGCATGGCGGAACCACAACTGGGCCAGTAGTGGAGGCGCTGGCCCGAATGGTGGGCGAGTTCGCAGCCATGCAGAGGGAGCAGGTGGCCAGGCGGAACAGCTGCAGGACCGGTCCGAGCGTGGGATGCAGCTGATAATGAATCTGGCAGCTTGATTCGGTTCCTGGCCGACCCCCACGTGTTCATGGAGGTCAGCGCGCGGGAGGGACCTGCCCAGGCTGAGTCGGAGGTCAGTATGCCGTCTGGACTTGCTCATAACAAGCCGGAGGTCCGCACCCCGAAGCGACCTGCCCAGAAAGAGTTGGGGATCAGAGTGCGGGAGGAACTGTTCTGCCAGATCTGGTGGACAGCGTGCGGGGAGGAACTGTTCTGCCTGACTCGGAGGTCGCCATGCCGTCCAGTCCAAAGGCGTCCTCACCAGAGGCCAGTACGCGGTCTTGACCTGCCTCAGTTCCGCCAGAGGTCAAGATGCTGTGTGGTCCTGTGTGGCTGTATGGCCGCCTGTGTCCCCAGCTCGTCACGTCCACCGCTGGACCCGCGGTCGGCCCCCGGACCCAGCTCGTCACCATCGCTGGTGATGAGGTGGGCCCCCTGGTCAGGTCCGTCATTCATGCCACAAGGACATTTGAGAAAAATTAGAACTTTTATTGCGGCTAGTTTCTTAAACCCCTTCATAAGATTGTTTGAGGGTTAAGAGTTTCTTCTGAGGTAAGATTATTTTAAGGGGCTCATCTGGTCCCCAGAAATATAGCCAAGCAAACATTTTTGTGTGCGTGCAAATGTAAATAATCAAGAGAAATACAACTGAACTATATGTGTGGATCACTCCAAAGACGTGCACGCTTTCCTTCCTCCCCTCTCCATGGGAAACCTGCCTCTGCAATCACCATGGCGATTCCTACTCAACAGGATGACAGTTTTGCTTTGACGTGAAGAGAAGATATGCAGTAAGCACACACACACACACACACAGGTTGCCAGGTTCTTGACAATGTTCCCTGTTATTTCTCCCCTTAACAACGCTCTTTGCAGATCTAAAGGCTCATCGAGGCTTCAAATGAACAAGCTAATTGGATTAAAGAGACACAATTGAGAGAAAGCCAAGTGGGCTTTCTCATGAGAGAGAAAATATGTAAATAAGAGGAGGCCACTAGAGCAGCATTGTGGACAAGAGTGATAAAGAACCACAACAAGACTGAATTAGCTGCTTACAAATACAATAACGATAACACGAGGACGAATAAAAACAATGCAGGTTTATTTGTTAATGTGACAGCGGTAATCAATTAGCCACTGTGGCTGTCAATAATCAACAATGTATTTAAAAAATTAGCAAATTAGCCCAGGGAAATATAATGGGAAGAGACAAAGATTTGCTCTCACTCATCTAGTTTGAAGAGTCAAAATTTCAAGCTAAATATGTCATTTCTCTCTGATAAAAACATCTTTATGGTGTTTTTGTGAATCTGGGCTCATGCCACTATCATCAGGCCTGACTAAAATTTGCAGACTGTGGATATAACTCTGCTAGTGCCCCATGCGACTTTTGATCAGATACTCATTGAGATGTCTGCACACCTTTTTCTGCTACAGCTATCTGAGCTCCTACTCACCCAAGAGGTTTTTCCAAGCGACTGCCCAACGATCCGACTATCTCTCCCAGAGTACAGTGGGCTTGTCCGAGAAAGTCCTGCAGAGTCAAGGAGAAAGAAGTGAGCCGACACATGTTTTTTGTCAATCAGACATTGCATTACTCACAAACCTGACCTGCTGATCAATACAGAGTCCACCCCCAAAGGCCCAAGTCTTTTCAAATACCACTACCTTCACCTTTGATAGATCATATTAGCAAGAAGAAACTGAGCCTTCCTCCCACCAGCCCTCACACCTGCCCCAGTGTGCTCCTCCACTTCCTTGGGAAATTAAACTGCCTTCACATATTGAAGCTTTAGAGCTGATGCTGAGAGAGCCAGAGACGTGAGTGCACCCGCGGCATCCTAGAAACCTCATGGATTTAAAACAATGATAAGTTGCTTTTCAGTGTCAAAAATGACCAGCCTTCAGAAAACATGACACCCATAAAACCTTAATTTCTCCCATATAAATATATTTAAATAAGGATTATAGAAACATGCCTTCTTCATGGGTCTTTAACTGGGGGTTAGATCATTTGTCTTTGTTAGATAGTATCTCTAATATTTGACCAGAGCAGCTCCAAGCACCACTAACATATCGGATTCTCTTTGGTCCATTGATTAGCCTCTCAGCTTTATCTCTTCCCATCTATCTCATCACAATTACATTCCTGCAGCCACACAGTGTCAGTCTGCTATGAACATATTTGTTTTGGTGGAAACGTGTGCCGAAATTAGACCAAAATAATAATGATGATAATAATTTCCAATCCACCATGTAGAGGTGAACCCGTAAATCCACAAATTACCTAGCAACTGTGTCTGCTGCCTACATGAGGTCCATCTGAGAACTGGCTATATGCAACTAATGGCTAAATATATAACAGCATGAGCTAGAAAAATATTTAATGAGAAAAATAGCTGTGTGGGTGTAGCACCTTTCAGCACTTTTACAGAAAGGAATGAACTATTTTATGAGATCCAAAGAACGAGGGAATGTGAGCAGATGAATCTAAATCTACATCTTCAAAAGGATTATAATCATTTTGGGGGGTATCTCATAGCTTTTTAAAGCTCATATATACAATTTGACAAGACTGTGTTATGACCAGTTTTATCACCTGCAGTATTGGAAGATAACTAGAGGGAATTCGCTATTAGCTATTTAATTCTGGAAGTTTCCTGATGTTTAAAAGCTTTAGGCTTGAAACTCTGTTGACTTATAGGCTCAACTGTCACTGTGGGCTTTCATGTTTCTTGATTTCTTATCGATACACAATCGGTGGTTTTACAATAAAAAAACAACGCATGTTTATATAAAGAAAACATAGGAAAGAGGAAACATACCATAATAGCTAATTTCAGGCAGTAAGCCAGTAAAATACTATGTTAGATAATAATTAGCAATTACTAAACTCAAAAACAAACAGCTCAAAACAAATGAGAAGGGGATGTTTTGCTGATGGATCATAGCACAGAGAAAGCTGCCTCTGTCCTGACAAAGAAGGAATCACAGCTAAAAGATCTTGTTTAAAAGAAGGACACTGTTCATATGCTTTTCCATCTGGTGATGTGAAGCTTGAAATTCTTTACCTGCAGTTTATATTTAAACTATTTATTGTAAATGATCAGAAAGCAGATTACAACAATGAAGAGTACCAGTGCTTGTTTCTGCTAGTACCACATTGCAGATGTGGTACTAGTGCAGTTTTACTATTGAAACATCTGAAACCTGGCTATTTGTTATGATTTTTAAACCAAAACCTAAATATTAAATATATTTCTTTTAGCCCAGAAATTTTTAGTAGCTACCTCTTACACACGATGCACGAAGCACACGATGTGAATATACTGCACTTACTGTACAGAAGACAACCTATTTTTCAGGGAACATGTTTCAAATTTGGTTAATGTCATATGGAACGACCCAGATATATGGATAAAAACCGAACTGGACACACCAACATTGAGTGTTTTATTTTCATCCTTACTCTTTCTGCTTTTCCTTCTATATGCCACACTAGTTCTCACCCAGGTCCCAGCTGAGTCCGCAGCCTACAGCTCCCAATGTTAAAACACCATCTAATGGGTTAACTCCCCGGCTTCCCCCATAGGAGCCGCACCAAGGCTGCTGTCTCTGCCTGTATGAGATTATTGATTTCAAACGAGTGAGCCAAGGGGGAGCAAATCCAGAGCACGGAGGGAAAAGAGAAGAGTGAGAGAACAAGGGTATGGCAATGAAAGAGGATAAAATGGTGACAGAATGTCATATGGAGAGGAAAAGAAAAAAGAAACAGCTAGGGGCATCACAAGAGGAAATGATTGCATCCAGAGAGACATCAAACCCAATAAAATAAGAAAAGAAATATCCTGAAGGGAAATATTAAGAGACTAAACCTGCATTGGAGACTGTGTTTTGCACTGTAGCACCCAATTTATCTCCTTTTATTTCATACACTTGTCATATAAACGCCAGCAGTACATTTGCAGTCTTTATAAATGTGAGCAATCAATTTTAGAAACGATGTTCGGCAAAACAGTAAGTGATAAGGTAAAGTATATGGTTTTGGGGGGGGTTTTTAAAGGTCAAAACATAAAACACGATTACTGTGGCTCTGCATTAAAATCAGTGTGACTGTTGTACTTCCATTTGCGCCTATTTAGCCGGAGGCCACATAATGATAACGCACAGCAGTCAACAGGTGCATGGGGCCTTAGTGAAGGTGAAATATAAGCCTGGCTACAATGCCTCCACAAAAGGTTCCAATTACAGCTATTATATTTACTTGTATTAGCTTATAACTGGGCTGAAGAAATACCATAAAAGAAGAAAATAGATCATTTTGACAACAGTGTTGCTAGAGGGAGAAAGCAGTCCACGTGTCCTCAGGCATTTGTTATTCTTAATCAAATAGAACAGAGGACATGTTGGCATTTAGATGGAGTTTAGTACACAATGCTCCATTTGAAGTGTACAAGAATGCTACCATTATTTCTTCTTGTTTTTTTACATCACCATAAAGGGTATGCGTCTGTAATATGCTACGCAGGCAGACTTGTTGAGCTGGATACTAAACGCCATGCAATGATAAGAACTAATGGCTCCAGTGTTTCACCTTGGGGAAAAGCAACATTGGCTGTTTGCAGCTGTGCTCAGAGGTAGACGTTGACACAAAAGTCAAGTGAGTGAAGGTTGAAAAGCAAACACACTTTCCAAAAAGTACAGTCTGAAACAAAAGAGTCGTTCAGAGTGTGTAAGACTGCGGTCTGCTTTCACCTGCTGCTTGGTTACAGTTGGAGAAAACAAATATTTGGTTAAATCGAAGTAAAGACTTTGGATAACCTTTTATAAACTTTACAACATGAGATCTACTTTTAAAATGCTCAACTATTCTACATTACTGGACTGACGAGTTCCTAATATAAAGTTCAGTTAAAAACTATCCCACGCCTTCTTGATTTCTTAGATTTTTTTTCATGTTTGTCACACTTAAATGTTTCAGATCATCAAACAAATTTAAATATCAGGAAAGGATCATAAAAGAAAATACGAAATTGTTTTTTGTTTTTTTTTAATTATTTTATTTATTATGAGAAGAAAACAATTCTAACTTACCTGGCCATATGTGAAAGACTAATTACGCCCTAAACCTGATAACAGGTTGTGCCACCCACCCCAGCAAGGAATGCAATCAAGCGTTAACTGTCAGTGAGTTGGAGAAATTGTGATCTACTCTTCCGTTCAGTCAAGTTGGAGAGTTTGAGCGGGGAACTCAAGGGTTAGAACAGGTAACCCACTGATCAGAAGGTTGGTGGTTCAATCCCTGGCTGCTCCATCTGCATGCCAAATATCCTTGGGCAAGATACTGAACTCCATGCCACTCACCGATGCAACCATAGGAGCGTGAATGTTAGAAAGCACTTAAGCATAGAAAAAAAAGTGCTTGTATAAAAGGTGTATAAAGCACTTTGAGTGCTCAGGTAGAGTAGAAAAGTGCTATTTAAGAACCAGTTCATTTACTCCTTTGAGTCATTCAGAGGTGGACTATTTTGGATCATTGTCTTGCAGCATAACCCAAATGTGCTTCATCGAATCTGTTCTGAAACATGCAAGTGTGACAAACACAGCAACGTGTGTTATGGACACTGAGTGAAAAAGGAGAAAAGACAGCTGTGTAAAAACGATATCCACTCAGTCATCCTCAGCTCCTGTTTTTATTGCCGTCCATCATTTTCACTGCTGCTGTGACTTTCTGCGACTTGGATAGTCAGGCTCACGTCATTGTCCTGTTACTAGAGCAACCACCATGCTCAAACGTGTCTAAGATATCACCATAAAGCTGATGTTATAAGTACAGGTGTGTGCAAACAAGATTACACTGAAACCCAAGCCACTGAGATATATACACACACAGTGAATCTCACTAAATGGATCAAAGTGATGCATGTAAACAGACTGATAATATCACGCATGTAGAGAAAAGACAGTTAACAACAGGAAGACCAAGGAAAACCGGGGTGGACATATTTTAAAAAGAGACTAAAAAGAGCAGACATGAAAGAATATACAGATTCTGCAAATCAGCATGCTGCATCAATTCAATTCAATTCAATTTTATTTATATAGGACTAAATCACAGTAAGTCACCTCAAGGCGCTTTATATTTTAAGGTAGACCCTACAATAATACATACAGAGAAAAACCCAACAATCATATGACCCCCTATGAGCAAACACTTTGGTGACAGTGGGAAGGAAAAACTCCCTTTTAACAGGAAGAAACCTCCGACAGAAAAAAAAATGTGCACACACACATCTGAATACGCGAATATTAAGATTTTTAATGCCAATTCTCTTGTCACCTTATATTCTTATTTATAGACTTTGGTCCATGTAGACAGCCATCTCTTAAAACCTTTGATGTTTTTGTGTTTTTTTGTTATGCATTCAACTGTCACTTTCCTGGGCACACCTGTTCAACTGCTACTTAAGGTAAAGATGTAATCAGCAGAAATTCAATGCATTTAGATGTGTAGACATGGTCAAAGTAAACATATGAAGGGGGAATACAGGTGATTTAAGTGACTTTAAAAGTTGCACAGTAGTTGGTTCCAGATGTGAGTGTTTCAGAAACATTGCCTGGTCTGATGAGTCTTGTTATCTGTTGTGAGTTTTACATGGCAGGCTCAAAATCTGGCATAAACAACATGAAAGCATGGCTCCATCCTGCCCTGTATAAACAGTTCATCCTGTGCTTGTGATATAATGGTGTGGGGGATATTTTTCTGGCACCCTGTGAACCCCTTAGTATTTACCGAGCACCATTTCAACTACATAGCCTGAGTACCGTTGCTGACCTTGGCCATCCAGCAACACTTATGACCACAGCGTACCAATTTTCTGATGGCTGCTACCAGCAGGATAATACACCATATCACAAAGCTCAGATTACCTCAAACTGGTTTATTGAACATTACAATAAGTACATTGTACTCAAATGGCCTCTACAGTCATCAGATCTCAATCCAATAGAGCACCTTGGGGATGTGGTGAAATGGGAGATTTGCATTATGGATCTGCAGCAACAGTGTGATGCTGTTATGTCAATATGGAATAAAATCTGTGAGGAATTGTTTAATTTATGCCACTAAGAATTAAAGCTCCATGTCCGAGCAAGCTGTACCTAACATAAGGGCTACATTTGTTCGGCATAAAGATATATTCAGACCAAACGAAGTTGAAATTGAATCATACAACTCTAGCTGACAAATTCATGAATTCTAAATACATTCGATTTGCACCGACACACATTTGCCTTTATTTATTATTTATTCAAGTGTGGCCTGAACTAGAGGTGGGGGAAAAAATCGATACTGTGTAGTATCGTGATATTTTGTTTGCTAATAATGTATCAATACAGGGACAGCAGAAATCGATATTTTGTTACAAAAAAGGTTTTTGTGCTCTGACTTCAGAGCATGTTGATCCTTTTTCTGAGCAAGAATCCTGACATTCCTTCACTGTCCAAATGTGTTTAACTTTTTTTTGGCAGCAATAAACATGACAGCTTACTTATTTTAATTTAAGACATGTTTGATTTTAATTAAGTTTAAAACTTTTTTATTTAATGTAAAATTATATTTTGTTTGTGTATATTTAATTTACTTTCAAATTCTTCTGTTGCTGAATGGGCTGCATAGTTTTCATAAATAAATAATAATAATAATAAATAAATAAATAAATAAAATTGCAATAATATCGTATCGTGTGTTAAGTATTGTGATAATATCGTATCGTGGGATGTATGGTGATTCCCACCTCTAGCCTGAACACACCACAAGTCAGCAGACTAATGACCGGAGTACTCTTATGTGGTTGGAAAGAGTCTAATGACAGGTAATGACATGGTCAGCATTTACGTTCACAAAAACACAAAACAATACACAAGCACTCACGTGTTTCGACAGGTTGGCACTCTTCGAATCGACATCATACCTGCAGAAAAAAACAAAAACACACTGTGAATGCATTAGAGGGTGATGGAGGGTGACAGGAGCTCGGCTGGGAACACAAAAGGGATTACAGAGAGGGTAAATCAGTAATGGGGTTAAGCATCTTGTCACGCAGAATCTCAGCGGAGGCTCTGGGAATTCACTTCCCAACATTGCAGGATCACAGTCATCCTCTATTAAAATGACACTAAATGGACTAATTGGCAGTCACACGTATACCTGCGAGGCCATACGTGTGAACGACTGAAACAGAAACGGTGAACTACTGACTTGCTAGGTGAAGAAGTCTGTCCTCGTTTGTTTTCATCTATTTTCATTACTGTCACACACGTCTGAACAGTACTCACAACTCTCAATCCTCAGTTTCACCTGGCAACCTCTTAAACACACAATATTTGCAGCGAGACAAACTTCTCCAGAAATAGCCCCTCCAGCTCTGAAGAATGGGAGGCAATCAGGCGACCCATTCACTCAGCAATCTGAGGTCATTTCACAGCTCAGGTCATTTCACCCACCACTAAATATGGATTGGCCTCTGCTGGGTAATACAGTGGGGGAGAAATGCTAGGCAATTTTGTTACCTCACATGGATGTTAAAGGTGATGTACAGTATATTCTGTGTGTGGCAGGATTCTCTTTTAATCCAAATCCAAGCATAACCAATATTTAAAATGTCCCATTTCAACTCAGTGGGACATGTGACGTGCTTTATGTCTAAGATTTTATCTTTTTAGCTGTTTAGAATGATATCGGTATATGCCTCAGCTTAGGGAAGTGTAAAATTAAAGACATATATCAGTGCACTATACTTCACAGTGAGCCCTGTGGAACACAATGCACTATCATAATTCATAGTGAGAGGACATACTGTAGTATTTCATAACCTCTGCTCCGTAACTGTTTTGTTTTCATAGAGATCTCACTGCCATAAGCCTGAGGGAGTAAACATTCTTCAATCTGGTATCATCTCAGACAGCGTTACCCTTTGCAGGCCAGCAGGACCAGTGACGATGAGAGAAGCAGCAAGGCTGCACGCACACATCCGGATACTGTAGACACTGTAGCTTTTGAGGTTTAAACCTGTACTGTTTCTAATGGCCAGCTGAGGTCAACTTCTGTAGTTGGAACATCTCATTATATAAAAGTCGTTTTTGGGAAAAGATTTCACATTACTCAAATTTCTTTGTTCCCAAAGATTGTTTCTTGGTGTAAGACTGCAGTGTCCCTCAGACCAAAACCAAATCACATCAAGGCGGCGACAGTGAAGACCCTCGAGACTTCAAGGCATGACTTTCACTCAATGGGAGCCATCACGGTGGCTATATTTTATATACAGTCTATGATAGACACATTCACCAAAAGCAGCACACATAGGAGTCTCACACACGGATGCACACGCTGAATGATACTGAAAATGGCACATAACCTACTCGCAGACCCACAAAAAGCCTGTTTGTTTTTTCCCTCAGATGTCCAGTTCCATTCAGAAAACCACTCAAGAGACACAGAGTTATGCATTCATTCATTTATAATCACATAACCAATGAGCAGACTTGGACGCAACACGCAAACACACAGATGTCCTTACATGTCCCCATCTTTCTATGAGATGTCATTCTTCCAATAGATTTAAACTTGCTCTCCTGATATTGCAAATGCAATGATAAGTGCTAATCCAAAACCTGCACACCTCTAATGTAAGAGAGCAACAGAAGACAGGCGGGGAAGCCACTAAAAACGTCTACATAGAGCCAATAGGGCATAAATTTAGCTTAAAGATCATTTGCTTAAGAAGCTTCGGTTGCAGTGACATAAGCGGTAAACATCGGAGTCTCTCCCATCATTCAGCTCATCTTCATTCCATCTGAAATACTACAACACTCATAAGCAAATAACAGTTCAATAACTGAGCCCCACAAAGTCGGTAAAACACAGAAAGTAACTTGTTTGTGTACACATGAAAGTACACCGGGCTGTAACATGGTGTGGAACACAAGTGGAGCAGCCGGACTAGATATGAAAGGTTAAATCTGTCTATTCCTATATCACACCCACCATCCCCCAGAAACCCTGGTTGTTATGGCTACCTGCTAAACTTCACACAAACTCGCAAACACATGCACCCAGACACGCACATTGTCACCATGGTCACGCATGTGGCAATGCACACACAAATTGCACGCATCAATTTGGGTTTTGTCTCTCCACCACAAGACCCTGCGACACACCTCCTGTACATATGAGCTCAACACATTACTCCTGGCTTAACGTGCAGTCGTAGTCAAGAGCAGATATGAAATAGAGACCACATTTGTTTGGGTTACAAAGTCACATTTGACGTCTTTGTGTGTGTCTACCTTGTTCTTTCCCTCGTTTTGCTATCTATCATGAATCGACTAACATCGACGCAGACACGCTAGCTCCTCTTCACGGGAGAACTTTGAGATCCCGTTGGTGCTGTCGCCATGGCTCCCTGCTTTATAGATTAGAATATAAATAATAAAGCCACTGAAAGCCCCATAATTCAGTAACAAATGTGACCTGAGAGCCACATGAGATGGAGAATCCCCTCACCTAATCTAAGACCCTACAGATAGAATCTTTTTGCCTCCATGGAAAGAAGTATGAGACAGCTGTGCTCATAGCACATGACTCAGTCATCAGGACATCACCAGCAGAAGAGAATCAGAGCTGTGTACTAGTAATATATGAGACAAGACAGTCTAAATCCATGCATTAGATACAGTATATAAAGACTGCAAACTATGGGCAACCGTGGTAATCTGCTAGGAACCAAAGCAATCACAAGGAGGCTTCTGGTGCAACACCCACCCACCTTTCACAGGAGGTGTTGCTGCTGCTCCGACCACCTACTTTCTTTGCTTAAGCATGGAGGGGTGGAGAAGCCTCAGAACCATAGAGATGGAAATAACAATCATCTTTGTGACTATGGTAAAAACAGCCACATTTACCACTTAGAATTTTTCATTTCAATACCTCTCAAAGCTTTCATGAAAGCCAAACCGATATTCAGTGAACTATAACATCATCTATATCCAGAGTCTTAAATGCAAGTTTAGGAACTAGTCATGTCACAGTGATGCAGAAACACACACACGCACGTGTACATGTTACTTACAGGTCAAACCGGAGGTTCTGTCGCTCCTCAAAGAAGTAGTCCAGAATGAATTTCCGAACAAAGTCTGGGTTTAGCGTGTTATCAATCACCTCTGTTCTGCCAAACTGGACAAAAAAAAAGAAAAACAAAGATTAGGAGACAAACAGTTTGGAAATCATTCAGCTTTTTACAGTCTACAAGTTTACAATCTATAATATGTGAGTATACATTTCTGCAACTCGCCACGCTTAAAAGCTCTAACCTTTCCCAAATCACAGCTTTTACCAGCACTTTATGACGCTGCAGTGACTCGTGTAAATATTGTATCCACCTGCAGGTTTTTCCTCAGGAGACACATTAGGCGAGAGGCTTGTTACAGAAGATTATGTACAGCTTTAGTGTAATGAATGCACCGCAGCTGAAGTATCAAGTCAAATGGGGTCAGTTGGGTTCCGATTTGGCATTTAACTCAGCCGGTTAATAATGCATGCAGATGACGGGCTACTCGGATCTATGAATAACTGCGAATGATTGGTGCTGAAAGAATTGCCCCCTGATTTGCATTCATGAATATTTACTGTAAAACGTATTGTTGAAGGCGGCTCGATCGTAATGAAACGTGCATGCGTTCTCTTAATAAAGTGGTGGCTGTTGGTTATTTCTACTAACTCTCGAGCACTACTACATCACAAGCCTTTCAGTTTACACTGTCAATCTTCGCGTCATTTCCAGATACCTGAACTGTACAAAAGCAGGCAATTAAATCTCACAGCGTCATTAGCCTAGGCCTAATCAAGGAAACTACATTTGCACATTGAATCTCTTCCCTCACTGAATCACTAACATAACATGCCGCAAATCCCACAAACGCTGGACTGAAAACAGTTGTATTGTTGCACTTTGTGTATTATGCAACACTTTGGTATTGCATTGATGTCATAAATATTTAATAAAGTACTGTGAGCTGTATTTAGAGTGTACACAACACTTTAATATTTTTTACTTTCCTCGACAATATCCCGTAGCTACTTAGTATTTAAAAATACTTACAGGACATTATTTTACTTCTTTTGTCTGTTGGTCTTGCCGAAATATATACTGCACCTATATATTGGTAGAGGCTAGGGTGCGTACACCAAACAAGTGTTAAATGTCACCTTTCTAACTTGTAAACCACAGCTGAAAGTAACCAAACCTTATATAAAACCATTCTTATATACACACTGTGTATATAAGAATGGTTTTAATAGAGCTAGTCTTTTTATATTGAGGTGTGTTTTAGTTTTTTTGGCATAGGTAACGTACGTAGGCCCAGCCACCACTTGAGTCCAAATTGAAAAATCTCACCTGCTACTGGAAATGAAATTTTGTGCAGATGATTCATCGTCACCCTTTGACTTAATTAAAGTGTTACCAACAGGCTGATATTTGTGAAAAAGAAAGCAAACCCTTTTTCAATGCCAACGTTTTATGACTCAGGATATGACAAAAAATGATTTGGTTTAGTTTGACATCCTCAGATGAACAACAACACGTGGCAGATTATAGAGTATCGTTATTTATTTAACAGAAACAAAACTGAAATGTAGAAGCTGTGCGTGAAAAACATCGTGTTATGTGATAGCTGGTAGAAACACGTTTAGCAGCGATAACTTTAGATAACAATTTTCTGACTTTATCAGTCTCTTATCGTTATGGAGGAACTTTGGTCCACTCTTCTTTAAAACATCACCTAAGATCACAGAGGTTTGTGGGTATCTGCTAATGCAAGGCTTTCAGTGCAACACCCTGATTCTTATCTATTTGAGCAATTCTGTTCTGGATTTACCGTCGTTGCTTGGAATCACTGTCCTGTTGTTTTAGCTGTCAGATGGTTGCACATCTGACTGTGGAATACTTTGGTGTACAGAGTTCATGGTTGGCTTGCTGACTGCAAGGAGCCCATGCCGTGTGGCTGCAAAGCAAGCAGTGGTTTGCACATTTGCTTGATAAGCAAAAGGTTGCTGGTTTAATTTAAACCAGAGTAGCAATTCTCCTTTAGGGGTTGTGCTAGGAAGGGCACCCGGTGTACAGACAGAGCTACCTGCTAAGGTGACCCCTTGTGATGAAGGAACAGATAAAAGTAACTTTTATTGTTATGAAATTTAACCGAGCGCTGTGGAGTCTGAGATGTCAGAGCATTACATGACTGGCCTTGTGGTGAAATTGTTGGGGCATCCACTCCTGGAAAGACTAATGAATAATCTTTCTCACTGTTTCTGTCATAACTTGACCAATTTCAGCCAATTTCTAGCAACTATGCAAAAAGAACTCTGTTTTCTCCATAGTGTGTACATGGAAAGACAGCAGTGAAGTGGACAGAAGTTTAATAAAATGGAAGGAAATGTTTCAAACCCGGTTTGCACACACTCACCTCTCTCCACTCCCTGTTGCCCATGGCTTGTGTGTAGAGTACACATACTGTAAAAAGAGGCACATAAACAGTAGTTTTAATCATTAACTCCTTACTAACACTCACTTAGCAACTGCCCAGCCATTTTAGTCAGTGTCTACCTTATAATCATGTATAATATATAAGAAACGGGCAAGCAGTCTAAATAAATATTATTATATTGGTATTTACAACCAGCTTTTAACTATCTGACAGGTTGGCTGACTAACGGATGAATAGGAGAGCCTTACTTCATAAGACAGCAAGCAAATAAAATCAAAAAACAAATCAAATGTCATGGTATTTCATGGATCCATTAGAATATGACTGATAAGCCATAAATGCTTGAATTAGAAATGTATATTAAAAAAAGAAAAACATCAAAGCGTCTAATAGTGTCATTCACGAGTCACGAATATGTGCATTATATTCGCCGGCTTCAGATTGTGAAAGACATCATTTCGGGTGATTATGCAATTTCTCGAAACAAGAGAGTTCTCCAAAAAGCAAATTACGCAGCTCGCTCATCGTATACTTCATTCCTCGAGGCCTTTGATGTTCTTTGATGAGGATATGTACACATCCAAACACCCACGCAGACACATAAAATGTTGATTTTGCGTCTGACAGACAAACACTGGGGATACTTTTGGAGGGAACAGAGAGATTTAAACTTCGTTTGCCTGTATAGATCACTGCTCTTTCGATTTTTTAGGTATTTTTTTTTACCACCGAGTGTCATATCCAAGGTGTCGTTCAGTTTTCAGGAACTTTGACATCCTGTTTTCCCGCTCTCCTTCACCTCCTTGCTCCTTCCTCCTGTCAGGCTGCTTCATATCAGGGGGCTAAAGTCAGTGAGCTCAGCATAATCACAGGAGCTACTCAGCATAAAAGCAGTACTAAATTTATGGTTAATGCCCATGCTTCCTGCTCCTAATCACTGTCATCTTCATCACTGTACTCATCACTGCCATCCCCATCACCTTGAGTCATTTTTCATCCATGCACGTGGGAATGTGCTGACATGCTCTGTTTTGCTTGCTGACTACGTGTGTGTGTGTATTAGTGGTTCATTACAATAGTCATCGCAATATCTTATTTTTATGATATGACAACAATCGCTGTTTCATTTTAGGGAGAAATCGATCTCACCCTACCCTCACTCCCAATGCACACGCACCCATACATGCACACTCCTCATGTGACTCATGCAAACAAATAATGTGAATAAATGTCTTTGAATTTTTGAATTTTTTCATCTCTAGTAATTTAAACAAATATTTTCTTGCTGCATTTTATTTTGAAAACTAGAAAAGCAACATTTCAGCGTCAAACTTCCAGCTTATGCGTGTAACACTGGCATCAGGTCGGTACTGCAGAACTGTAAAAATTTGGATTGGTGTATCCCTAGATAGTCCTCTTTGTAGCATTAAGAATAACTAAACAATGGAATATCAATATTTTCTTGGCGTGAGCTTAGTTTTCATATTGGACAGCAGGCAAGGTGTCACTGAAGTATGGCTGCTTGAAGTAAATATGCTGTGCCTTCTTAAAAAGAAACAAGATATTCAAGTACTTTTTTATCCCTGCTTAAACTGTCTGCAGACACATTTGTCAAGCCAGCGCTGAAGCCCTCCTTCAACTTTATGCAGTAGCCCTGACAGTGTTATTACATTTATTTTAGCTGTGGGAAGAGGAGCGTGAGAATTGCCGCCCATTCTGTGAATCTATAGGGAGAAGCTTTCAAGCTCTCAGGCTTTGTGTATTAGTCAGCCGTGCCTCAAGCCAAGACAACATATTTAGTGAGAAAATACTCAAACACAGATTGAGTCACAGCAAAAGAAATGCGCTTCGTTCGTCTCCAAATTAATTGCTTATTTCATTTCCTTACAGCGCTCCCATAGCCCTTATTTTTCCCCAGTTTTTTCTCATGTATTCCTAACACTGTTCTTTTTGTTTCCTTTCTTTATACAAATCAAATGAAAAGCTTACAGACACATCATGGAAATCATCAAGGAATCCCCTTTGTTTCCTCTTTATATTTCACTGACGCAGTGAAAAATATAAAACTAACTAAAACGTGTTCTTAGTGAGCGACAGAGAGATGTCGTCTTACTTGGGTCTGATTTGGAGAAGGTGTCCCTATCCAGCAGGTTTCTGTGGAGACACAATATGGAAAATAATTAGAAACACAGTTGCCTTGGGAAATGAATCCACGCTAACACACTGACTATTTATGTTCCCGGCTTCACATTGTGTTTACAGTAAACCTGCGAAGCGTCCTGATGAGGTGCAGGAGTACAAAAAATATAACATCCAAAGTGCTGTGTAACCACATTAGACACCATGCTGCTTATATTCACAGTTAACATATACAGTACAGACAAAGATAACCCGAGTAATTACAAAATGCAGCTTTTGAATGATGATTTTATTTATTAAGGGAAAACAATATCCAAAGCTACTTTGCACTGTGAGGAAAAGTAACTGCTCCCTAAACCTAATAACAAGAACTGCAATCAGCCGTTTGCAGTAACTGGCAATGAGTCTTTTGCTTAGCTTTGGAGAAATTTTGAACCACTCTTCTTTGCAGAATCGTTTTAATTCAGCCACACTGGAGGGTTCCTGAGCATGAATGGCCTGTTTATGGTTATACCAAAGCATCTCAATCGGATCAAGTCTTCGTTTTGCTTTTTGAGACATTGAGAGGATCTGCTGGTCTGCTTTGGATCATTGTCCCCGCTGCATAACCCAAGTGCGCACGAGCTTCAGAGCATGAACTGATGATCGGCCATACTCCTTCAGGATTTTCTGCAAGTCGTCCTGAAGCAGCCAAGCAGCCCCAGATCATCACACTACCACCACCATGTTTGACCGATGCTTTGATGTACTTTGTATGAAATGCTGTGTTAGTTTCATGTCAGATTTAACAAGATACAAACCTTCCAAAAAGTTCAACTTATTCTCATCGATCCACAAACTGACTCCACATTGTTCAAAAAGTCTTCAGGATCAACATTTTTTCTTGGCAGATGTGAGGCGAGCCTTTATGTTCTCTTTGGTCCACAGTGGTTTTTACTCCCATGGTCAAGTCTCTTGCTTATTGTTGAATCATGAACTCTGACCTTAACTGAGACAACTGAGGCCTGCAAATCTTTAAATATTGTTCTGGGTTCTTCTGTGACTTCCTGGATAAGTTGTTGTACCTGCACTCTTGGAGTAATTTTGGTACTCTAGGCTGGCCGATCCTCGAAAGCTTCACGTCTGTTCCAGATTTTCTTCCTTTGTGGATAATGGCTGTCTCCATGGTTCTCTGGGAGTCGCAACACTTTAACATTTCTTAATTTGCTAGCTCTGGCAGTAATCAGGCCTGGGTGTGGCTAGTGAAACTGTACTAAGTTTTCCCAAAAAAACATGCACGTATTATTATCCTCCACATCAAATACCTGAAAACCTTTTGATGGTTACATCAACATTTAGAGAATAAATCCACAATGGTAAATGGCCCTTATTTATATAGCGCTTTACTAGTCCCTAAGGACCCCAAAGCGCTTTACATATCCAGTCATCCACCCATACACACACACATTCACACACTGGTGATGGCAGCTATATTGTAGCCACAGCCACCCTGGGGCGCACTGACAGAGGCTGCCGGACACTGGCGCCACCGGGCCCTCTGACCACCACCAGTAGGCAATGGGTGAAGTGTCTTGCCCAAGGACACAACGACCGAGACTATCCAAGCCGGGGCTCGAACCAGCAACCTTCCGATTACAAGGCGAACGCCCAACTCTTGAGCCACGATCGCCCCCACAATAACAACACAACCGCTAGTTTATACAACTAATAATAGAAGTTCAAACTTTTAATGGGAATTCAGTCTTCATGGTGCTTCACTCCTTGCTTCAAAAACACCAAGTTTGAGCTAATCTTCTCAGTGATGACTCATTGTAGTGTGCAGCCCTCCAAACTTGTGTTTCAGCCAAGATGGGCATTAATACAACCATGAAGAATTTATGCTTCCCCCCCTCCAACAAAGAAAAAAGCTGAGATGATATAAAAACAGCATGACAGCTTATGATTACTTCTGATTTCTGAATAATAAGATCGAGGATGCTGAGGATAGTCACACCTGGAGAGGAGAGAAGAAGAGATCAGAGAGCAGAACAGGACACGCAGGATCACTAACTTGTCACTTTGGTGAAATCAGCCTGAACAGAGCTCTGCATGAATAGAAATCTTCTTCCCAATCACTCTAATCCATGTGACATGCCCCGGCTGCACAAAGGGCATGAAAGATATGGATAATGTTTCCCATCATCCTTTCAATCCCAGGGCTTGTGGCAGACTTTTAAAGGCTCTAAGACAAAGCCCTGAAACCATCGACGGCTTAAGAGTATCAAGGCTTCGAGCTGCTTTCCAGTACCAGCGTTGCTGTCACAGTTTTGTTTCTTTCAGCTCACTTCTCTCTCTGTTTCTGTACTTACTTCCTCTCTGTCTTTCTTTCATGTGAACCTATCAACACAATCTATGACATGTTTCTCTCTGTCTCACTCTTGCATTTGCTCTAAAAGCAAAAAAAACCAACCTCTTGGTATCCCGGCGGTCCTTCCTGCTTGTTTGCTTCTCAGCTCACTCTGTCGCTCATTTGAAAATTGTAGCCTCACTTATGTCAGAGCATTTACTGCAAATGCAGCACACATAATGATTTGTTGTCACCCTGACGCAGTTATTTGAACTCGAGTATGTCAAATTACAGGTTTCAGGTCAGATTTCTGTTTGAGTTTCCTCCCATAATCCAGACACATTTATATGTCTAATTGCTTGTTTTGTTGTCTGTCCATGGTGTGACTACACCGGCCTCAGTGACCATTTCTACACGACCACAACAATCCAGCTGAGATGTTTACAGGACGGGAACAAGTCCACCCATAATCCAAGGTACAAAACACCTCCAGTTACAATGATTAACCCCGTTCAACATAACAAGAAAATATTCTGTGGTCTGTTGCAGGTGAACACAAACTCTGTGTCTCTGATCAGCACGTCTGTCTATTACAAAAAGGTTTAAAAACTTGAGTCAGATATTTTTATGTCTCCACAAATGCCACCATTCAACACGGGATATTTTCAGCAACACAAAATCTGCTATTTGGCGGCATCTTTGTCGATACATGCCTAGACACCAGCCTAAATCTAGTTTGTCAGCTGAGCTGCACTAATTAGGCTAACCAACATTACTAGATCTCACATGTCAGAAAAATTATTTTTGCTAATGAATTGTGTGCTTTGAATTCTTCTTAGATCACTGAAGTTATTCTTGCTGATTGAAAACTAAAGTGTCAGTTTAATGGATTTTAATTGGGCTGCTTTTAACTGCATCAGTCAGCACATAAAATTGAGAATGACAAAAATGAGACTGTACTGTCAAATGACACAACAAGTGTATTGGTCATAGTGCCTTTTACAATAAAGTAAATAACTAAATAAGCATTACTGTTTTGATCTAGCTGGTAGGTGCTGTTGCTTAAAAACCTTAGAAATTGTCTGATTTTACAAGACAGCAATGAAAAAACGTTATGTTTTTAACTGAAACAAGCAAACTAAAAAGTGCAGTTGTTCTGTGTTTTACTGGGCTTCACATGAATAACTCACTCCTATTTAGTTATAATGAAAACATGCAACATGCACTGTAATCTACAAATCAATCCAACATTGATTAATTTTGGAGGAAATGTCAAATAGTGCAGCAATATAAATTCTCCTCAGGCCTGTTTGTGTTGTCGACAGTAAATAAAATCCAAGTACATTTATTTCCAAAGATATTAAAGCAAATAAATTGGATGAACTGCAAGTAAAAAACTAAATGGACACTGTTTAAGTGCCCATTAATGCAAATATCTGATCAACCTAAGTTCAAACTCAGCATGACAATGGAGAAACAGGGTGATTTAAGTGACTTTAAATTAGGGCTGTGCAATATGACCAAAATCTCATATCCCGATAGAAGACATTTATCGTCCTGACAACAATATATATTAAAAAATGTAACATTTTCTGTAAAGTCTGTGAATCTCGGGCAACTCGACTTGTTTGAAGTGTTTTCAGCTGGCGTCGTGTACCTGGAGTCGAGTGTTTTGACCGATGCATGAAACTATACATTTTTAGGCATAACTTGTAACGGCTACCGTTTTCTTTGTGAGTATTTATTACGCGGCGTGCTGCGGGGAAAAGCCTGTTCTAACATTTGAATCTAAGCTTTATTTGGAGCACCTGACGGCTCTTTTTTGCTTCTCATTAGTAAACTCTCTCCATACTCTTTTACGTGACTCTTGCATAGGTGATCCGTGTCAGACTTTTCATAACCAAAGCATGCCCATGCTACAGAGGTAGCCCCTCGTTTAGAAATAAGGTCCTCAATTTGTTTTGACTGGTCTTTCTGTTTGTCATCGTTTCAGTTTATTTTGAAAAATCTCAACAGGGTCTTCCGCTTTATTGTGAAAGGTTTATGTGGAAAATAAACAAGCGGACGGCGGAGCAGTGTTTACCGTCGTTGTAAAAACAGTCGTTTATCCATCAGTAGTTTGGTTATTTTAAATATAAGAGAAAGAAAGAAGTTTAAGAAATAAATATAGCTAATACAGTGACCATCAAAACAATGAAAAAATATTGCTGTAAACGGTTTATTTTACGACACCACAAAACAAACGATAGCGTAATATAAAACGATAGACGTTTTCATATAGTCATCCGATACATATCGTTATATCGAACAGCCCTACTTCAAATGTGCAGATGTGCTGGTGCCAAACAGCTCCAGCTACTCTCAGGATTTGACAAACTGCTGGGATTGTCCTAAACAAACACGTCTAGGTAGTGCTGGGCGATATGACAATATATATCGTGTCGATGACAGAAAAGTGTCTATTGTGCCATTTGTCTTCTATCATTTCTATCATTTCTAACCTAATTTTATAAATTATTACATGAAATATACCATTAAATAGCCTGTGGCAAATATATTAGTGTTGTCTCCTCACTATACATACTCTTAACTTTATGCAAGACAAAATAAAGTATGAAAAAATGATATTTTTCGCAAAGAAACTCCGTCTTGAGGTTTTGCGACATGGTGCTGCTTTACGTGCACCCGGATTTGCGACATGCTTTACGGTAACTCAAAACGATGGACATGCGACAGGTTGCAGTTTCATGCCCGAACATGCAACAGGCAGAGACAGCTACACAGGCAGCCCAAGAGGAAGCACTTTTACCGAAAAGAGGGGGTACATCTGTGATTTGGTTACATTTTGGGTTCAACAGCACCAACACAGAGCAGAAGACGCCCATTTGCAAGCTATGTTATAAAACTATTCCTGCACCCGATGGCAACACAACAAATCTCTTCTATCACCTACAGAAGGTCCACGAAAAAGAATGCTAAATCTGAGCTAAACCAAGTTGTGGAACGACGGGAGCAAGTTGGGAAAAGAAAAACTATAGCTAGCCAAAGATACAGCAGTCTTTCACACAAGGCCCTTATAAGAAAACATCCCAGCGCCATAAACAAATCACAGGAGCCGTCTCGTGTTACATTTGTAAAGGCATGGCCCCTGTTTATGTAGTTGAGAAGGACAGCTTTCGTGACCTCATCAAAGTCCTTATAAGTCGAGTTGCCTCGCTTATATGACGCATGCCGGGCCAAAGTAGAGACGGATGTTTGCAGTGTCGTGCATTATGCCTTGACGACTGACCTATGGACGAGCAGAGATACGCAGCCCTACATGAGCGTAACCATCCATGTCATTAACAAAGACCGCACCCTCTGCGCTCGCTGTTTACAGACTGCGTACTTTCCAGATGACCACAGGTCAGGTGGTATATCGTGATATATATCGTCATCGTGATATAAAATAATTGATATCGTGATGAATATTTTTTCCATATCGTCCAGCACTACGTCTAGGGTTTACAGAGAAGGGTCCGATAAAAAGAAAATATCAAGTGAGCGTCAGTTTTCTCAAAGAAAATACTCGTTGATGTCAGAGTGCTTCCAACAGTAACTCAAAAGCATTCATTACAACCACAGCACGCAGAAGAGCACCTCACACAACATATTAAACCTTGAAGCTCATGAGGAGACGAGGAGAAGAATGCTACTTGTGTCAGGTAAGAACTGAGGAATTGTTGCCTGGTTTGATGTGTCTCAATTTCTCAATTGCTGTGACATTTGCATGGTAGGGTCAGAATTTAGTATAATCAACATGAAAAAAAGCATCTATTCTGCCTTAGTATTGATGTATTTTATGGTTATTTTATAGTTTTTTTCTTAGTCTTTTATTTCTAAATCCCCTTAATCACGTAACAAAGCAACTAACTCAGCTTTGCCCTTTCTGAGCTCATGTATTACACTGATTATACCACTGCAAGCACAACTCATTTATTTGATAAATGAATGAGCTCATTTGAGGATTAGCACACACTTCTTTTTTTTAAAACAAGCAGTGCATCCGTTTTCTGAACCCTTAGGTAAACAGAGAGAAGCACAGGGAACACCGGGAAATAAATATCCTTACAAACAAAAGAAAATAACAGACAAACAAAACAAATAAATAAATAAATAAGGACACGGTGGTGACAATTATATCCTTGCCCTTTGTCAATTCGTTTTGAAGTAACTGTGAGGCCTCACAGCAGAGCTGCTCATGCTCATTTAGCACAGTCTTTAACACTGTTTAAAGAATATTCAAAGACTCGCTTTTTTCTGATTTAGCTCATTCAAGATGACTTCTTAAGCCATTAAACTATAACTAATCTTTACTTAACTAAGGAGAGAAGGAACAAACCACTTTCACCGTGTAACTATGGTAGCCCTGAAAGGTCAAGTTTCATTTTTTTTTGTGCAGTAGGCTAGTAAGGTTTACACTACCTCACAACACTTTGGCCTTCGATCCACAGACTGCATATAAAATGGTCACTGCCAATTAGTTTTGACTCCACATTTTGACGCCTCATTGTTAGTCCTCTGAGTGACACAGTATTATCTTTTCATAGCCAGCATTGAGCATATTTGGATAAGAAGGTGAAGTTATCCACTAACGCCAGCAAGCTAGGTTAGCTAGCGACATATCTTAATCCTGCAGGGGAAAAGATACGCATACCTGCTAAGTAGTGCCCGGTAACAGATAAATAAAATGCTACAATATTAAATATCCAAGTTCAATGAGTGTTACTATTTGTCAGCTAATTGCATTTTAATGCTCTTAAAGGCACCAGCACCACAGTAACAGCCAAAGGTGTGAAATGCAAGGCCTACTAAACTACTGGCTGCAGCCCCCTGTTTGGCATACCGGCAATCGGCAGCAGTCGTGCCCCTAACTTTAAAGATTAACCGACTCCACACAGCTGAGAACTTAAAGAATTTTCCCAACCTACATTTTTTATGAATGCAGATTATGCTAGGCTATAGTGACTACCCATGTTTTTGTACGGGGCAATTAATATGCTGTTTAATATTAAGCTGGACATTTTTACAGATTCTGAGAGGTGGACTGAGATGGGCCTCAAGCAGCTGTTGGAACATCTGCAGTTTTTGGCACTAAGGTACATATTATTAGACAGCTTCATTATCTTGAGGGCACCGGGGTGCAAAAATGCTTTTTAATGCTTTTACTTACAGAGGTGCTCGCTCTTGGAGCCCTCCTCAAGTGGCCATTAGAGGAACTGCAGTTTCTGGCACTTTTGCAGTTGTTCCATTTTCCAGCCTTGTAGTTTGATGCTTAGTTCTTTTTTGCAAAGAGATTCATACTACTTCTGATTCATGATGTGTTGGTGACTGTTATAAAAACTCAACAGAAACTACAGGAAGAGAACTGATGCATTTAGTGATCACTAACCATTTAAATTGGCACACTGTAACAGTACCTTTAGCTGGAGTTACAGTTTCTACTTCTATCTGTTACCATTTCCTGACAACTGTATTCCCGACTGGTCACAAGGGTTCAAAGTGCAGCAACATGACCATTACTGCACACGCACCCACAAGTGCTGCATGTAGTCAGTGTTGCACATACTAAAAACAAAATGTGTCACAGCCAAGATCATAACAACAGAAACAAGCCACAGTCACAGTGACAGCTATGTCATCCCGTGTCTGCTGTCACAATCACAGGCGGTGATGGTGAATGGTGAATCAACTCTCCTTCTTTCGAAATAAGTCGGTGCGGCCACAGCCTCCTCTCGCTGTAAGCAAAAGTGTGGCGAGGTAAAGCAAAACAGCCCTCTAAGAAGTCTTATTGTGACTTTACGAATAAACCTAGACATCAGATGATGAACACACACATTTATGCTATAAAACACTCGCAATAATGTGTCAGCATGGAGGTGTAGTTAGGGGCACATGTCTGAATAGAATATTCAAGAGTTGAATCTGCGGCTCTACAGACTGACTGCTGCTCAAAGCACATCACACATGGTGGCACTCCAAATGAGCTCCTGGGCTCCCCCTGCATGCATATACTCTGTGAGTGTGTGTGTGTGTGTGTTTTCGTATGTGTGATTACGTTGTCAGGATTTCCACTTCAGAGGATAATGTGAATGAGTCATGGCTCACTCTTTTTCCTCTCGCTCCTTCTCTCTTTTTATCCAGAGGCAGACAGCGGAAAGCGGAAAGCTGCCATCCGAGTCACAGAGAGGTCTGCAGGAATAAAGACTCAAATAGTGTTTGTATTTTTAGCACAGAGTTTCCCAGAAACGCTCATCTCGTGGCAGCGATTTGGAATTTTGATGCTTTTATTTTTGTAATTTAAATGTTGTGCAATATTTTGCAGTCTACACTATGAAGAAAGGAATAAATTTCAACCACTGGCAAAAAAGCGCACCTCTCATTCCCCTCTCAAAATATTGATTTCTACAATAAAGTACCCCGAGGCTTACCACTTTGGGTATGTTTACAGCTTCCTCTCTGTGTCATTCTTCCCAAACACCACCTTTGGCATCTGCTCTAGCTCCCAGTCATTCTGCTGCTGCTCAGTGATGGAGAACTCATTTTCTTGATTCCAGATCACAAAACAAATCACAAATGTTTAAGTGAAGGAAATGCTAAACCCTTTGGTAACTTAGTTACTCCTACATGTGTTCATTCGGGGGGTTTTCTTTGTGGAAATACGGTTATTAAATAACAGTAATCTTTTCGCTACCTCAAAAGAACTGCTGCATTATAAATCCTGCATGCCCTACTAAAATAATCGAGATTTCAGCTGTAAAACTTACTTTTCAAATGATAAAGGTCACCTGGCCATTTTCCATGCAGTCACCTCTGTGGCTTTGAGGTGATGGCCAGTACAGGCAGAGGACCACAGATCCTCCCAGTTTAATGACTGTGTTGTTGGACGCCTACATTTCTGCCTTTTACCAAAATCAAACATTTAAAGCTTCAGAATTGGTTAAATGACTACAGCTGTTGTTTCTTTTCCTTATTTTTTGTACATGTAGGTATGTTATGCTAATGCATTTGTGAATGCAGAGATCCCTGTTATGCACGGAAGCCCCACCCACTGGCTATTCAGGCAGCCAATCAAAAGAAAGCTCTCCTTAACAGGAAAGAGGGGGAAAAAAAAGCTGAAACAACTGGTTTCAGAAAAGCAGATGAACTGAGGACCCGACTGGTATAAGATCAAGGTTACGTTTAAAAATCGATGAGTGTAGGCGAGTCATTTTTCATGGTTCATGTAACATCTGCTCAGGAAAAAAATGCTTATTAAATACAAAACAAAAATGATTAGCTAACAGATAATGTCGCTTTAACACTGGTTTGTTTTGGGGGTTTTTTATTACTAGATTAGAAGTGAAGTAATGAGAAGCTTCTCTTTTCTAATGTATTTCCTGCAGCCGGGACGCTGCACTAATTAAAACTCATTCATTATTTAAGCAACCTACTCCAAGCCAGCTAGTTAAGTTTAGGCACCAAAACTACTTAGTTTGATTTAGGAACTATTGTGGTTTGGGTTAAAATATGCCCGTGTACAACATTAACCTTCACACTGCAGAGCTTCAAAGTATCTAGACAACACCAGTTTTTACCAATTCTCTGCAGATTTTAAGGTCCAAGCGATTAACTAAATAGTTTTAAAAAAAATACAGCAAATTTACCTTATGGTGATCTCTTGGGGCATCGTCTTAGTAACATCATGTATTGATCTCTGATTAATGTTTGCATTATTATTAACTTTACAAAACTTTACATTGTGAATATGTTACATTTATGTTTAAAATAAAACTGATGATGTGACATCATAATGTAAGTTCAATTATGTCTCTCTTATGTTAGAAAAACACATCACATTTACAATATTCTACTTTTTTTTGCAACATTACAGAAGAGTCTCTGTGCAGACTGGTTACTTTACTGGTTACTTTACTATTACTATTACTATTTACTATTACTTTATTATTACTACTAATACTATTATCAATATTTGTTGATTTAACAATACAATATTCCAATATTTTGGATGATATATTTTTTCTTTTAGACATGAAACAAACAGATTTCTCCCACATTTTTATGTGGACTGGATTTTGTTGGCTTACCATCTGCCCGACTCTGCTTGCAGTGAGTTCTATGGATGGCAAAATATTCCCCCACATGGGTGTTTATCCCACCTGTCCTTTTCCATTTTTCATTCATCAGGCCATGACAAATCCAGGTACCGATAGATCAATAAATAGCTAATACCTTTCAATAACAGCTCACCGATAGGTTGGTCAGACTCTACACAGAGCAATGTTGTCACGACTGTCACGACTTACACACAGACTGGTTACTTTGCAAGAACATGACTGATGGAGGAGCAATGTTGTCACGACTTACAACATTTGACCAGATTGACTTTTTAACAAGCAGTTCTGTTTACTTTAGTTTCTTAAAATGCAACAAGAATCATATAAACAAAGTTTGTTTGTTTTTTTCATCAACTTTAGTCTCATGCTCTAACCCTCTGCTGCACAGATTCAAAGTACAACTCACATAACACAAGCAAAAGTCACAGGCAGGTATGACAGTGCTGATCCCACACTGCTGTCGAACCGTGCCTCCTCCCTCCTGGGGGCAAACGATAGCAGTACAGTCCCCTGCCATCCTGGCCCTGCCTCTGATGCATCACCTGTGACAGCTGTCAGTCACTGCATCAGGAAGGGGAAATCCGATATACCAGATGGATAGCAAAGACTATTTTTTAATGCTCATTTCCCACGTCAGCCTCCCTCTAAGCATGTAAAAACACAAAGGAATAACTTTTTAAAAAAAACACGGGGGAAGGCAGGGGGAGAGGAGAGGTATGTCACTGTGACAGACACAGAGAGAGAGGGTGAAGCAGCATCTCCAGCTAATGTGACAGCCCTCTAATTATATGATGAAGCTTCAATGTGGGGTCAGAGGGGGGTTATTGCTCTTTGTCTCCTACCTACACAAACTGGAGACACACTCCTGTGAATTTGCTCATCGGGGGTGGTGCTGGTTGAAAGCTGCATGATAGCAGGAGTGTGGGGACAGTTACCATGGCAACTGCCGAGAGCCAATTGGGACCACTTGACTGAGTTGACTGACAGTTGCTGTATTGCGTTGTTTTTGCACCCGACTCAACGAGCGGAGGGATGCCATCGGTGCTGAGATACGCGTGTCGCTCACCTTCCCCACCTTCGTTTTTCTCACCTCCACTCTCGGGTCTCAGCCTCCCCTTCCCTTTGATCTATTTTCTTCCACCCCTCCGTCCTTTTCCCACTTCCCCTCTTCATCTCCCCCCTCCTATTTTTAAATGAACAAACACATTCCTAGTGCCGGCTTCAGAGGCCGCGTCCCGGACAGTGTGTTACCTCTACAACGCAACAGCAAAACCCCTTGGGAACCTTGCAAGCCTGTCCAATGTTACAGAAATAAATTGGGTTTTTAGCCCACTCGATGAGGGCAGAGAGAGGAGAGGAGAGGAGAGGAGAGAGCACTACACCGGGAAAAACACAGGTGTTGAGTGAAAGAGTTACATACTGAGAAAAAAAGAAAAACAGCAATCCATCTAATTATCCGTCCCAAACTGTGAAAGCAGCAGCAAGCGGAAGCTTTTGTGTGTGTGTGTGTGTTTCAGACTGTGTCTTAATCTGCTCTATTTCTGTCGTTTGGACTCTATTTGCAGTCCAGGCTTAACCACGGGCACAGAGAAAGAGAGAAAAGTTGAGAGGGAGAGTGTGAAAAGAGGAGAGGGGTTTAAAAGCCACAGAACATGGAGGTGCAGAGAGCAGCGGCGGCGCGGCGGTGGCTCAAGCTGGAGCTCTGAGGCTAAGATTTTCTTTTTCTGTAAATGATGATTTCTGTAAATCATCTCACCCCACGTTTTCTGTTCAAATTTTCAAATTTTGGAGCCAAAAACAGGAAATCCAAGCAACCTTGTGAATCAGTATTTACGCTTGACTTGCAGTTTTTGTTTTTTTCTTCAGTAAGTCTAATTGTCTAATTAACTTAGAGTTTAAATGTCATTTTGGATGAAGACTACTGTAAATTTAGACAAAATATTAAACTTTTTGTCATGTTGTCATCATCATTTTTCAGATTAATATTATTTTTGCTGTTGTCGCCTCTCGTAGTTGGTGCATGAGCACATTTTGGCTGTCAGTTATTGGTAACACATTCAACAAAGAGATTTTTCCACTCTACATTTCAAACGTGGTTTCATGTAAAAATAACAATTAACAGTTTCCTACCATCCAGTATTTAAAAAAAAAAACGCCAGCTTTAACAGTCCCATGTTATCACACATTTCCATGACACCTTACAGTGCAGAGTAATCGTTTAACCCGTGTGCAGAGTGTGCCTTATGTCAGCCTCATTATGTTGACTTTACGGTCAATTACATGACATGATGTGACAGCGGAGTGAATGTCTTTTTCCAGGACAGGGACTCCTGGAAAAAGACTGAAATCCCGCTGTATAAATGAGGAAGCAGCTCCTTTGAGCTATACCGAATGCCCTAAACCATATATAAGTATACTTAAAACAGTGCTCCGCTAGATTAACTGCTCCACCTCCAAATATTCCTGCTGTGATTCAAATGAATTGTATTTCTGAGATTCATTCGTTTGAGATTAGCATCCACACCACTGTGCAGAAACGGTTTACACATTAGTGTTACTGGTTTTCTAGATAAGTACTGTTTTCCACCTTCCTTAATTACAACTTCCCATTATGTGGAGAGAGGCGTTGCCATGTTAAAACGATAGTTACTGGTCTTCTCTGGAAGTCAGAGAGTCTGGTTGGGAGCATCGTTTAGCGTTGATGGCGCCTTTATAGACGTACAAGCTGCCATTTCACCTGTACCATCAGAGACGTAGTTATTCTCCACTGTAGTCTGGAGGACGCAGTGTCCATATTTTCTAAACAGAAGTTCAAATTCCAATTCAACTAACCGTTGATGAGTTTTCCACTTTGCTCAGTCATTTTAAACAAACTTTGGCTGAGCCGAGCAGCATTTCTGGATGTTCACATAGGGCTTCTATTCTAATGTGCAGTCGTGGCTGCACGGTGACCTGTGTTCTCAAAGTGTTCCTGAGCCCATGCAATGACTTCCATGACACAATCACGCCTGTCTTTAATGCAGTGCTACTTGAGGCCCTGAAGATGATGATCATCAAATACCGATTCTCCAGATTTTTATCTTTTGATCATATTATGTAATGCATATAATAAGACATTCAAAGTTTTCACAATTTTACACTGAGGAACATTAGTGCAAATTCTTTTTCCAAAATGAGTTACTTCTCTAAATTAAACTAAACGAAACTCTAAAACTCTAAAAAACTCGAAATCTCTAAGATGCCCCTCTCATACAACGTCATGTTACTCACCCATTGCAAATTAACCTAAGGAGTTGCAATGCATTCTTCTTTTTAGAGATACATTGCTGCCATCAAATTCAAAATGGTGTCAATTAGAAAGGGAAGTTTTAAATGTCTGGCTGACTAGTCTCAAATATCCCCACTAAACTGTTTATTCTGTAAAAATAACTGTCACCTGCTCAGATGCAGAACACAAGCGCGTCTTATTCTGTCTCCACTTTTCTAACCTCGCCTGCACTCAGCTGAGCTTTTACAGATCTTGAAATATTCTCCAGTCCTTAAATCATTACTCTTCATCCTTACTGCAGTATTCTTTATTTCCAAGTGTCCTGTTCTTATGGGAGATGGGGTTCTCTCACTGAGAGTCCTGAGCATTAATTCCTGCTGTTTACTCCTTCTTTTCTCCCCAACTCTCTCCCTCTCTCCTTTCTGTCGTTCTCTAGGTTTGACCATGACCTGAATAGGCTTTGTGCAAACTACACCATCTCACTGAACTAGTTACAGTTACACACATGTAGACACGCACAAAACCACACAGGACATCCTGTGTATGGTCCAGTGATTTTCCAGTTCAGCTACTCCCGATGTACACTGCCTCACTGATGCACAACCTGTACTCACATGCACAAATGAACAGGAACTTCACAATTACTGTATTAATACTTCAGATTTAACAACTCTTCGTACATCAGCTTAATAACACACACAGGCAAGTCTGCGATACCGAGACAGCACTACTGTAAGGGTGCAAATCTAGACAGTTCTTGTCTTAAAGAGTCTGCTATAAATACATGAGAACAGTACCGTACACAATTCAATCATGATTGCATAATCAGTACCAAAAATGGCTACTGAAGAATAGAGGTGGGTTTGGGAAGTCTTTACACTTGCGTACAAACATTAGGTTGTCTATGCATGGAAAAACAAGGAAACTCCACAAGGAAAAACGATTACTACTAATCCTGGCATATTAAAGGAGATCTATTGTGCTTTTTCTTTGACTCTGTCATGCATTTACAGTTACTGTGGCTAATACTCATCTTAGTTTTGAACAGTAACCAACAAGTAACCACTGAGTCAAAAGCTGAGTCAGGCTTGAGGTTATTCTAAATGCTCTGTTTCACTGTTTTCTTCCCCATCTTGGCCTTGCATTATGTCATAGAGATAGAGGGCATCTAAGGCACAGAGCTCAGGCTGTGAGCACAGATGCCCTGCCCATCTGCTCAGTCATCCAATCAAAAGAAGGCTGGCTAAAAAAAAAAAGTCTCAAAACTACAAAAGATGAATAAGAATTTCTTAAACTCTGAAATATGGCTCACAATAAAAATAAACTGAGCAAGACAGGACCTGTTCAAGCAAGCATACCAACAGCTAGAAGGAGCAATAAATGGCCTGTATTTGTATAGCGCTTTACTTAGCCCCTATGGACCCCAAAGCGCTTTACATTACATCCAGTCATCCACCCATTCACACACATATTCACACACTGGTGATGGCAGCTACATTGTAGCCACAGCCACCCTGGGGCGCACTGACAGAGGCGAGGCTGCCGGACACTGGCACCACCGGGCCCTCTGACCACCACCAGTAGGCAACGGGTGAAGTATCTTACCCAAGGACACAACAACAGAGTCTGTCAGAGCCGGGGCTCGAACCGGCAACCTTCCGATTACAAGACGAACTGCCAACTCTTGAGCCACGATCGCTTAATTGTTCTCTACGGGTTTAACATCAGTTTTCTTATAAATGCAAAAGCAATTTATATATATTATATATACACTGGCACAAATGGAATCAAATGTAACACTTAACAAATAGAAATGCTAAAAATAAATCAGAAAGTGATTCCAAAAGAAGAGAGAATTCTTCTTTTTCCTGTAAGTGCAGACCTGCCAACCCTGAGCCGGAAAAGGCACCAGGAGCTGTGAGCTGCTAAAAGACTCGAGTGTTTATGCTGCGGGAAACCTTTTCACCTCGCTGGGAGTGCTCTCATTAAATGTTAATACCAAAAATAATGCTTAATGGAGCTTTAAGGGCTTGTACCGAGAAGTGAATTCTCCTATTATCACAAGACTGCTGACCGAGAGGAAGGCTTTGCAATTTTTTTTCTCCCCAACAGTCTATTTAAAAATGAATCTGTAAACACTAAAATGGTTTAGAAATCATGGGGTTTCCATCACCCCGGGATTCACTTACTGAGTTTATGCGTGTGTGCGAATGTGTGGCCACGCTTAGCAACAGACCAGGAATATTCTTGGAAACACGTGGAGCGAGAGGAAACAACTGAGCATGCTCAACCGCTCTCAACAGGTCGCTGAGCACTGAGCTACACGTACCTGCTTCTTGGCTAGCTCTCCTTTGTGCCCACCCCTCATTTTTACTGATTTATCCAAAAAAATTTCATTTGTTACAGAGCGTGAAGTAAAGCACATGCTGGCACAATCAATCCCCCCCCCCTCACGGTTTCTCCCTCACACACACACACACACACATATATTGAAGGAGAGCATCAGCAGCTTGTATTCTCTCTCTGCTTCTCTAGGAGGGCTGCCCTAATTCTTCCTGACAAGGGCTGGGAGAGCCAAGAGAACATCTCAACACACACAAACACGCGTGCCGAAATGTGCCACGCCACTATCACTCACGCACGGCACACAGCTACACATCTACATCTGTGCTAGTGGCATTTTACCTTAATTGCCTTTGTCACTGCTTTCAGTGCAGTTTAGTCCAACTCGGCTAGCTTCCTCCATCAACACATGTCACTGGCCAACGTATGACCGCAACTGCTAAAGAGGAACGAAGGTCAAATGTTTCATCCAATTGAGAGCCGCCGAGCGTGACGTGCTTAGTCTGATAATATCTATTAGTTTTAGATCTTTACGGTGCCGTGTTGTGTTATAATACAGCAGATGATAACCGAGGCTCGATCAGATAGAAATTCCTTGTGCTTGTGTGACGTGTTAGTGTGTTTGCGACTGATTAGCGGTGTGTAATTAGAGGCTACCCGGAGCTGGTGTGGGGGATAAGAGTGAGGAAGTGAGGAGGATGGAGGCATTTCTCTTTCTTTGTGCGGTGCCAACCTTCTTCCTTTCTCGTGTGTGTGCATGTTAGCTTCTGCCTGCTTGTAGTGCTATCAGTGGGGGGGGGAGAGACTTGTGTTTGTGCATGTGAGAGAAGACATGCATGGATGTGCAGGCTGAAGCTAGGGGCTTCTACATGAGGGAGACAGACAGGGAGAGCGGCAGCATCCCTGGAGGAATTCAAGCAGCCTCTATGCTATGTGACCAGGATAGAGATGACTTCATTAGGCCAGTCAGTTTCTCTCTCCCTCCCCCTCCTTCTGTCTTTGCCTTCCCCTAGCTGTACATAAAGCTGCGAGGGAGCTCTACTGTATGTCAAGTAATCTTACTTGTCAAATAGTCCAAATCTGGGTCGCAATAGCAATCTGAAAGCTTGGCTTGTTGTGTTTTTGTGAGACAGCGTGGAAAAAAAAATCCCAATCTGATACAGCCACTTCTCCATCCAGATATCAAACACACAAAATGTCCAAAAAATCTAATTGGCTGGGCAGAATCCACGGGAGATGTTGTGATTTGTTTTATTTTACCTTTATGTCTCACAGGACAGGAGGCGACTGACATTGGTGTGGAAATAAAATGTCAGAGCATCAAATGTGACTGAATTTTATATGTGTGTGCTGAAAATGTCATCAGCTGTCTGACTGATGGAGGGGGGGAGGGGGGGCACAAGGCAACAAGGCAGCACAAATGCCTGCAAGAGTGTGTGGGCAGGCGCGACTGGTTAAACACTTTGAAATGCATGTGTGCACATACAGTGTGTGTAATGTAGGTGTCAGCCCATATGGAGTCCTTCAGCTGAATGGCTCCATATGGGCTTTTTTTCCTGTACATCTAGCTGATGGATGACTTTGCTCTTCTGTTCTTTGATGGAGCATTGAGTCTGTGCTTTTATTGCCTGTGTCGACCAGAAGGTCTTACTGCATAGGTCGTACTGAGACTTAGTCTCCACTAAATAATTTCAGGAAAATTACATCTTAATGAAAACAACCTGATATAAAATGTCTAAAGAACAGCTAGAAGCATGCGAAACAGTGTAAACATCAAGTATAGAGTCAGCCGAGTCCATAAAGTCAAGCTCAGCTACAGTCCCAACAGATGAGCTGATTACTGTGATCTGCTGTATATAAAAAAGAAAAGCTTGGTACATGTTAACATTTTCATCTCAGTTCCAGTTTTGAATGGATAAAATTATTGCTGTTTTGTTCTCTTTTTTTAAAAAAAAAATATTTTTAATATATTTAATATATAGCTACTGGTTCATCTGGTTTTATAAATCAAGTGCACCAATTTTCCTTTACAGTGGTGCAGAACATATTGCCTCTTATAGGAAGGGGCCAGCAGGGCGAGCAAAGGCGAACTCACAGTTTAAGTAAATGGAGGCACTAATCGGCAAACTCCATCTAGAAGAAGCAAAAGGTATCTGCAGTAAAACGTGTTGCCTGAGGCTGCATTTCATTTCCAGATCTTTCAGTAGCACTCAACTGAGGCCTTATCAGGGTGTTAGCTTCACTTATCCACTGCAACTACCCTGCTGGTTTATGACCATTCACAAGTTCACAGCCACCTAGGCCTTGTGTTGCCTCCGTCTCCCCCAGCAAACATCTTGTGGTGCAGGCTGTAGACTGGCAGACAATGGTGCTAGTACTTATGAAATGGGCTTTAAGTCTGTACTTAATAGCTTAGACTATAGAAAACTCAGTGGCCCCCAGCACTTCTTAATTATCATTTTTTTATTTAAACTTTACCATTTATTTAAACTTTATTTAAAGTTTAAGTAAATCCCCAAGAAACAGAAACTATATCAAGTATTTAAATTGTTTATTATAAACCTGCCTACAGTTGCAGCTCATTTGCAAGCCACTTTGGAACCCACCCCAGCTCTCGTTTCACATGCTTCTAATGTTAACAGTGTTACATTTGTTATGCACATGGATGGACACTGAGATCCCAGAGCCACAGCAAGACAATGTTAGCTTTGCTTTATCATAATAAATACCCTGACACTAAATATGATAGAAAACAACTGAATATGGTGAAAACAATTTTAGACATCCCTGCTAGGAAAACACAACAAATATAAATTCCTGCAGAATGAAATCCCTTAAACCGCAACCGGGTCATGGCAGATGGCTGCCCCACCCCGATCCTTCCTGTTAAAAGGGAGTTTTTTCTTCCTACTGACGCCAAGTGCTTGTTATAGGAGGATCAGTTGATTTGGGGGTTTTACTCTATTGTTTTAGGGTGTTTACCTTACAATATAAAGGTAAAGTGTTGTTGTCATTTAGCGATAATAATAAATAAAACTGATAAATAAAACTGAACTAAATTAAAATGACAATCTTCCTTTCACTTAAGTGATCCTGACTGAACCCGCTTTTTCACAACTCCAAAGTGACTTTCCATCATTTATTCCCGAGTCCATCAGTGACTCGGGAATAAATAATGTAATCTTACAGCAAGTTGCTGGTGTTAAAGGTATGTGTGTCCTTGAGTCCATGTTTTATCACCTCCATTTAAAATAACACCACAGCTGTCCAACCTTGAGGGTCGGGCCATCGTGTACGCTTATTTTCCCTTCACTTATTACTTCTGCATGCAGCAGTCAAGTAGTACATATCTGCTTTCTGTTTTTAATAGTGTGTGTGTGTGTAGCCCTTGACATCTGTCAGTGACTTCTCTTCACCGTCTCCATCAGATCTTTATCAATGCATTTCTTCACCCTTTAGCTTTCCAGCCAGATTGATGGTGCAGAGGGATTGTATTAGCGTGCAGCTTGCATGTTGTGTACAGTACAAATAGACACACACATGTTGCGGCACTTTGCACATACGCACCCGTCGACTTGCATAGCAAAAAAAAAACAAAACCACAAACTAAACACCCACAGTGAGCAAACAACAGAAGAACCAAGGTCGATAGTAATTTCCACAGAGTGCATAAATCTTTACTGACTTGAAAGCTCAAACCTGATTACAGAAAAGCACTTTGGCCTATAGCTTGCATATGAGACACTCTCTCGGATGTATATTAACACACTGCGAGAGCAGCTCAGAAAATACTCAGAAAACAGAGCCGGGGTACAACAGAGAAGACAAAAGCATTACTTTCCAGTAGCACAGAAAGGGTTTCTTCAATACAGCTTTGTCTCAGTGATTGCCACCACCACTGTGTTCTCATCCAAAATCATTTGCGCTCCCCGCTGTTGAGAACCGCATGTAAACAGACGAGGGGAGAAAAAGTGATCGGCTGCTGCGTCACTACACACACACAGTCTTTTGTGCTTTTTGCCAGCATTGAACCAGCGCACAGCAGGCAATTCCATCTTCCCTTCAAAGTGATGGTTGTCAGCGACGTCTTCAATAAGAGCACTATTATGCGAGCTCTATGGGGCCAAAAAGGTCAACGCAATCACTTCCCATAGAAGGAGTGGGTGTGAGCACCCTGAAAATAGATAGCCAAGAGGGTCGTGACTTGTGATGTTAAAGGCTGGTAAGTGGTTCACGAGTAGCGCTCGGAGCAAAATAGTAAGCCGGGTGGTAAAATATTTTCCTGCAGCATGAGAAACAGCAACCCACCTTTGTCCACAACAGCAAGAGAAGCACAGGTATAACTAATGATAGTAAAAGCGATGGAGACATTTAAAAAAAATATATACCTGAATCCACCTGTGCACTTCCTGTTATGACAGGTCAAAAGATCTTCAGGACTTTAAGAGGGGCTTTAAAGGCGCCGCATGCAATCCATGTGTCTTCAGGCGG
>NW_024582375.1:3812841-3814029 GCF_018398535.1 Haplochromis burtoni
GCCAAGAAGAGTGCCTGACGAGCCCAGCTGTAAGTAAGCTATTAAGACTCGACTGTACACCGTGTTCGTGTTTTCCTCCGAAACAATAAGTTCCGTTGGAGCAGCCTTTCAACGCCTCTCTCTGTCTCAAACTTGACCCAGACAACAAAGTAAAGCTATTTTTCGGCTACAAACCCACCACGGAACCGACGTATTAGCCAGAAGTCCCTTTACTATGGAGCCGCGGACCTTCAGTAACAGTAATAAATCACAGCAATAGTACATCCATGCAGTTGTAAAAAGCATGATAATATATTAAGTAATCCAAAGTATTCAGAATACGTTACTCTCATTGAGTAACGTAACGGAATACATTACAAAATACATGTTGGGGCATGTATTCTGTAATCTGTAGTGGAATACATTTTAAAAGTAACCTTCCCAACACTGATAACACAATGTGCTAATAAGGAGACCGAAATCAATCAGTTTTCCTTGCCTTGGGAAAAGATTACTGCAGACTGGAACACAATATTCATCTTTTTCAATCTTGGTGAAAGTTCAATAAAATATTTGGGTTGTCCTAAATCATCATTGAAAACTTTTTAAAAAGAGCCACAAGGCTTAGCAACAGAGTAACCTGTAAGTTTCACGATAGAAAAGGATTAAACCTGGAGAAGGAAAATGGTGAGGCGGTCTACAACTTCTGAGGAATGGAAATGTGGACCTTACTTTTATATTTATATTTATTGCTTAATGTGACGGTAAAATGCAAAACTGCACAACTGCTGGTAACAAAGTGACAGTGACACAATACAAGCAACGGCACAGAGAGCATGCTGACACTAAGCCAGTAGTGAAGAGCTGACAATGATGTTAAAGCTCACTTCTAGCACTGTAGTCTTCACTTTTTCCTATACCTGTTTCTACAGCAGAATCACTATGGCGATGCTGGGAAGTGCTCTTTGGGCTGGTTTCAGACTCCGGTGGCTTTGTGTTTGTACTGCACTGAAATAAACACCTCATGTGTCCTCATTATTATAGGAATTTGTGTTTTTGTGTGGTAGGGCTGCTCGATTATGGCAAAAATGATAATCACGATTATTTTCACTGAAATTGAGATCTCGATTATTTGACGATATTTATTTAACCCTTTAAGACCTACCATAGAACCAAGTCCGCCAGAGCTTATATATATATATATTTTTT
>NW_024582375.1:3815310-3883177 GCF_018398535.1 Haplochromis burtoni
GGGGCTAATAATCGGCTCAGTCATTTTTAATGATCGTTGAAAGCCCAGATCGTAATCGTGATTAAAATTCGATTAATTGAGCAGCCCTATTGTGTGGTAATGCAAATATCAAATTACAAACACCATTTAACACTCCCACTATACGACTAACAAAAAGACTAACTTATTTTTTCATAGCATTCATTCCAGCCAGATAAGTGCCAGATAAAAGTGGTAGCGCTAATGCAAGATTGTCAAACATCAAAACAGTATTTCAGCGTACGCCTGCAGTAGGCTGCTCTTTTACCGCTGCTTTACTGTCCTTTCATATACACAGCTATAGATAACACATTGTCCTAACATTGTAACACTCTGACTAAGCAGAACTGAGTTTGCAAAGCCATTTCATTCTGCATCAAGTCTATGCATATGAAGTAGTGATAAAGCTGTCAGCACAAGATTTTGTGTGTATATATAAACAATATTCAATCAGCATAGTTATTCAGGTGCTGTTGCATCAGCCATGTTGGCAACAGAAGGAGCTTTTTAAGTAAGTTTAATGAAAAACCAAGGAAGGTGATGCAGTTTGATCTCGGTGGCCGTCTTTCTGCAGTTTCAAACTGTCGGTATACACTTGTCAGCATATACTGACAACTCTGCTGCTAAACGAGACCTCTAAAAATAAGAGAAAAGTCAAGGTTTCCCCTAGCTAACAGAATACAACTGACCTCTTGCACAGCATGGCAGGTAAATTATTACCTCGCCTGTCCACTACCAGCTGATTTGAGGCTATATGCGCTCTATGTGGGACGCCTCCATTCTCCCATTGCTGCTTAAGCAATAGGTAACAACATGCTACCAGTTCCTAACAGCACTTAAGCACTGGACACACGGTAAAGGTTACATCTGAACTCAGTGTGGGCTCTGCCGCTAACATTAACTGAATTTACATTTTGTTCTTTGATAAACAACAACACATTTCAATATTTCTACTAATGTACTGAGAGCACAGCAGTTATTGTGAGTTAGTGAGTTAGTGTGGACAAACATTACATTGCATCATGGGATTAGCCTTCCCGTTCTTACAGAGAAATACCAAAAGCTGCAGGACTACTTGTGGTTTAAAGTAGATACAATGACACATTTTTTCAGTGAATCCATTAGGATCACAGCAGTCATGTGTCCCAGCCTTCGGGCCTATACAAATATGACCTTATTTTCAAATTTGGCCTCTTTTCACATTTCAAAACAGTCCCTATTCAAATGAAGACAACCTGTATAGGCATGGCAAACAGTATGTTAAGATTCATTCAGATGCAACTATCATCCATGAAACAATACACACACATATACATATATATATCATGAAGGTGCACTGCCAATGTTTTGCCAACAGTGATTAGTGTAAGTGATGCATTTGTCCTCTGCATAACTATACAAGTAAGCAGGACGGAAGCAGATAACTGTTACAATGTTTGCAGTTTAAGACACCTTTTTTAGCATAAACTGAAGAATAGGATAACATATACTGGGTTGGACTACTGGACCAATATATATGGCTATTAGTGATCAGCTAGTTGTTGATATTATTGTTTTTGTGAGAAGGAATTTCAGTATTTTTGTTGCTGTCCACTTTGTCCTCAAGTCCACTGCTGGGTCGGACCGCATGGTTGAGCGAGAGCTGTGATTTGTACACATCTTGTATGCAGTGGCTTAGAAACCTGCCACTGTGTGGTTGAAGTTAAGTACTGTTGAATCATCAAAGTGTAAATCTCACTAGAACGTCTGCTAATCCAGAGACCATGCTAGGTCTACCAGTGGTGTGCTGCTTTGTGTTTTTGATTTCTTTAATCACAATCATGTTATCCTAATAATTTATCCTAATAATTTATTAGGGTGCTTTAACGCTGTTGATTTAGAGACTGCAAGCGCTGCATTTGTTATCTGATTGCATCTTTCATATCCTTTGGTTTTTGTCCAGTTTAAAACTAAATATATCCCACCTAGGTGATATTTAGCAAGTGGGCGTATGCAGTTCATCTCCTCACACATAGCTCTTTGGATATTATATCAGCAGTCGCTAGTATAGTGCTGCTAAATTACCAGTAATCATCATGGCTGGATGGACCATTTTAGCACATTTCCCAACCCATATACTCGTGCAAACAAACTAAAACACTGACCCTACAGTTAAATAGAAAGCAAGTCGTCTGTACTCAACAGCACTCTATTGACTCACTACACATTTCTCGACATTATAAGTCTGGGACAAGCTTTACAAGCAAAGACTTTGAGAATGTCATAAGCTTATGTCTGGGTTTGTGTGCTAAAAAACAAACAAACAGGTGTGTGCTGGTCAGATCGATAACTGTAACAGAATATCTGGACTTCAGGCCATTCACCAGTATACAGTATGTGCGGACAGACAGGCATGCTTGTGTGCTTTTGTGCAACACAGTAGGCAGAGTTGGTAGCGTACTGATTCTAGCTGATACCTCGGGCTCTCCCATCGATCAGCCAAATGTCTTCAGCACACTGCTGACTCCGAGCCGTGGTCTTATTTCCTGTCCCCATAGAATGGGAGCATTATCTGAATTAGTCAGAATTGCAAGTGAAGAGAGTGTATCAATATTTTTGCAATGGTTATGTCAAGACTGACTATACAGCAATTATATGAAGAGATCTACTTCAAGCGCCAGTCTCATCTTCTTTTCTTGACTTCTCTCTTGCGTCATCTCATTGCAGCAGGTCGTTCATGACTCAACGAGTGTCTCCCAGACGTTTGCGTTAGTTTGAGCAGCAATTAAACATGAGTGCTGAAAACGATGACTGCAGAAAACCAGAATGGGCATCTAAAGCTTTTCAAGAATTTGCACTTAAAGGAATTCAAATTAATTCATCATTAATTGGTAGTTTTTGCACCCACTGCCATTAAAAAACACCAAACCCAAGTCTTGCAACCACGTTTAACACACTGCAATCCACACTATCTGATATCATGACCACTCACTCGCATTGTTCTCTCTTAAGCCACTGTCTCACTCTAACACCACCCTACACGCACAGAGGGGAACCTAAAAGTAGTAACCATGGCAATATTCAACACTGCCCACCGGGTCCACTGACAAAAACTATTAAACAACACACAATGTATATGGTTTAAGCTCACAGAAACATGTAGCTGTAGCATTCCTGCCCTCCCTTTGGTCAGAGGTGGGAGGATAGCCACTAAAACACCCCCCGCCCCCTGGGGCTGTGGAGCTGGGTGACTCAGACATTTGCAAACTCTGACAAAACATGTTCATATATACAGCTGGTAGATGACATTATCCCTCTGTTACTAAGGAGATGAAACCTTCTGGAAATACAGTAGCTACAGTGTCTGAGGCACTTGGGCAGCACTTCTACCAGCAGCATCACAACAACTTGTAAAAATGTGGAAAAAAACAAAAAAGTAATATCTGTGGAAACAGTGCTCAAATATAGTGATGTAGTGTCACGGTGCTATGGTCAACTTATTTGGTTAGTATGCTATGATCCAACAAAATTCTAATTGGTTTCACAATTGGAAAATGAGGTAGCCCTACACCAACAGCCTCCAAAGAATAATCCATTATTTTTAGCAGCGGGTAGAACGTGTGGTTACATTGTAACCTGGGTTTTCTGAGTGAGAGACCATCTCTTCATTCCATACATAAAGAATATGTAATGGAGTGGAACGATAGCCTCGACATGATAGAGAACAGACAACCTGTGAAAAACACCCCTACAATCTCACTCCTGTGGGATTGCTGGATTACTGAACTTTCACTCAGAGCTCCAAACACAGTTTTCAGGTATGTAAAGAATATGTACGTAAACCTACATTCTTTAAAATGGTCAGCAGGGGGCAACCCATCTTGCTCTATAACCGTAAGCCAATCACAATTAGGCAATGAGCATCTGGTTTCACAGTCATTTCCAATTTTTTCTTGCCTAGTCGGACTTCAAAACACCAAGATGGGAAAAAAAAAAAAAAAAAAGAGTGATCGCACCGTGGCTACATCCAATCATAATGATCAAAATTAATTTACACCATGTCAAAATCTCCAGTGAGGCTGTATTTTGTTAAACCAGATGGGCGAACATTTTAGTAAACATAATAAAAATCTTACTGCTCAACTCCCGACAAGGTATAGCTTCCAGAAATAGTAAACCAACATACATCTTTTGGGATATTTTGCCAATCTCAGAATCGGCCACCACCAATACACTGGATGTTGTGCCGGTATGATTTTAGTCAACTGTCTTTGGTTGATCACAGTCTGAGTAAAATGTAGCAAGTTGAAATTCCAATAAAAATCAATAACTGACCAAAATTTGAACTTTATTACTCAGCAAATTACTGTAAATAATTATTAAGATTGTTAACACTTTTAACACTGCTTCTTCGGAAAATTTCAACTTATTGTAATGTGACCCAAGGTACACGTTCTGTGGGTAGGGTGTTCCAGTCTATCACAGGATCAACACAGCGACAGACACTCTGACAGCCACACACACCTCTTTTTTGTGTTTGTTTGGAAAAGCCACAACAATGCTCTGACTATGAAGAGTTACACAACAGCATTTTCAAAAGTGGTTTCACTTCGCTTCATCCTCGGTGTTGAACCTGTGAACCTGTTTTTTTAGTTTCTGGAAGAACTTCTCCTTTTCAAAGAACATTTCCGTTAAACATCTGAATAATTGCGGATTTACATATTTCATATATGCAAACTACACAAACCTCATTTTATCAGAGGAAAATCTTGAACCTCCAACACCAACAGATGCTGCACCAGTGATGACATTCATCTGCACCAGAGCTTTACCGCTTGTATCAGGCTGTCCTAGTCTAAACATTTACGGATCTATCAAGTCATGACAGAGGACATCGCTGACAGTGTCTATTTCATTTGACGGCCGTCTCTGCCTGCCTCACACTGGGGCTCTGGAGAGCATGTGTCTGACCCGTGAGGCACACAGCCCGTTGGGTGAAATGTCTAAGATGTCTGGATCTAAATGTTTATGAGCAGACTGAAATGACAAAAACTGCTTTAGCTGTGCCACAATAATGTCCTCGTTTGACAGGTGACCGGGCAGCAGCAACTGTCAGCTGTCACAAACTGCGATAACAACACCAAACAACCGGGCAGACAGCGAGGCAGCAGGAAAATCCCAATATAATAAGCAATAACACATTCTAAGGTGTTACTGCCTAATATATCTTTGTTATCAAATAACACGTTTATACTTCAAGCTTCTGAGCGGCTGTCCCGTTTTCTCTGGCATTACCATGTTATGTCGATATACGGAGTCAGGTTGGTTTCGTACGTGGCTTGTCACACTTAATAGGCTCTATAAATTTAGCTAATACTGCAAAGTTAGCACATCTTCATAAATGACTCTTTGCTAACCACAGCGAGGTTGCCATATTTCATTAACTTAATCTCGAACAGCCCCGTGTTTGCGTTGTCCTTTTTTCATTAGCAGTCATAACTAGTTTTGACACTAAGTGACGCAAAAGTGAATGATTTCGCTAACACAAAGTAAATGTAATTTCTTCAGGACATAAACTGAAGAGCAGATGCGACGTTTTCCTTGCAGGTGCTGTAAAATCCGCCGAACTGAAACTAAACGCAAACTTGCTCGGAGTTGAAGCCCAGGTGACTTCCAGCTCGGTGTTTTTTTTCTCCCTCGTCTCCCTGTCAGACTTAAAACCAGGTAAAACACACACACACACACACACATTCCCCTACCTGCAGGACACCGTGATTTCAACTTTGGTGGCAGGAACAGAAGGGTTGAGCGGGTCGAAATCTACTATCGACGCCATGCTTAGGAAACTGTTGTTCATCCTGTCAATGTTTTTCCTCCTTTTCCCCTTTTACTGCGGTCCTGCCCCTTTTTACGAGCGCTGAAGGAGGATAGCGAGAAACTGTGTTTGCGCCTCCTCGGCGAGAACTGGAGCAAAGGTGCCAGAGAGAGAGGGGCTGGGAGATGTGATGTCACACTACTCTCGCCTCTCTGTGTGTGTTCCTCTCTTTCTATCGCCCTTCCCTCTTTTTCTTTTATTTTCATTCTGCCACACGCTTCCCGTCGGTGTCTTTCTGTCTGTGTCTCACTCCTGTTCAGTTCTGCTGACTTCTGTTTAGGTCATTGAATTTCCTCACATTTACAGCCATGGAAGTGCTGACAATGATACAATCGCCAATTACGCAAAAACAATAAATGTGTCATGAAAAGTATTTCCTGTGCATGTGTGTGTATGTGCACACACACACACACACACACACACACACACACACACACACACACACACACACACACACACACACACACACACACATATATTTCTCCTGGCCCTGTCTCAATGCTCTTATTCACTCTACTTGAATTCAGTTTAATTCAGTTCAGTTCAATGTAGGCTTTTGGCTGAAACACCCCTAGCCACGTCTTCCATGGCCACATTAACCTCTTAAGGGGCCTAGGGCAACAACATCCCCACTTCACCATCACCCATCAGCCCTAGGTCATGTCATTAATATAGTTTAGCTCAGGCTTGTGAAAAGGCTTGTCCATACATGAATTCTTCTCACAAGATAAAAATATCACTTAACTTCTTCTTCCCCCTTTTTTTTAAATATATACACATACCGGGTGAGGCTGTTACCTACAAATGGGGTTGGCATCTTTTACTACAGTCACACAGTGGTTGGAGACTTTGGCACCACCTGAAAAAGAAGGGGACTAGATCTGCAACCACTTGCAGTCAGCTGCCATCTTCAAATCAGCTCTGGTGCACTAAGATGGCAGTAAAATGATAACAAGACAGACCAGTCTGCTTACCAGTTACCAGACTGAAGGGGGTCAAAGTGTCAATACATGCAATCTGTTCATGATAATATGGCAATTAACTGCGATAAATTGTCAGAAATAACAAATCTGTTGTTGGCTGTTGCAAATCTGTTACCATCTACACAAACAGAAATTCACAATCGATCCATCCTCTGCTGCTTATCCATATCAGGGTCACGAAATTCAAATTAAACAGAAATCCATATTAAGTACTTATATTCAGAATTCAGCTACAATCTCAAAGAAATGCACATTCAGAAATTCTGGCACAAATACTGGCAGAGTTGCTGATTGCAACTAGATGATTGTAGAAGACCCAGAACTCCAGGCACCAATTGCATCTATAATGACATAAGCACTGGGCAACCTTGCTTTTATATACACTATAATGCCAAAAGAACTGATTCAACCATCTAAATCACTGAGTTCAGACATTTCAATCACTTTCATGGCTGCAGATATATAAAATCAAGACTGCTTCTACAAACATTTGTGAAAGAATGGGTCACAATCAGAAGTTCAGTGAATTCCAGCTTTGTACAGCATGGACTGTACAACAAGTCCAGTCAATAAATGTCCTTGCATTTAACTATTAGTATTATAACAAAGTGGAAGCAATGGGGAGCGAGAGAAGCTCAGTGACAAAGTGGGAGGCCACATAAAATCCCTAATAGTATACGTAGGTCACCAACTTTCCGCAGAGACCTCCAAACTTCATGTGGCCTTCAGATTAGCTTATCAATAGTCCCCAGAGATATTCATGGAATGGGATCCCATGGCCAAGAAACTGCATCCAAGCCTTACATCACCAAGTGCAATGCAAAGCGTCAGATGCAGAGGTGTAAATCATGCCACAACTGGAGTCTAGAGCAGTGGGGATGTGTTCTCTACAGTGACAAATCGCGAAGTCTGCGGTTGTTTTTCAGGAGCTGGGATCGGCATCTTAGTTCCAGTGAAAGGAACTCTTAATGCTTCAGCATACCAAGACATTTTGGACAATTTCATGCTCCCAACTTTGTTCGAATAGTTTGAGGATGCCCCCTTTCTGTTCCACCAGGACTGAACACCAGTGCACAAAGCAAGGTCCATAAAGACATGGATGAGCGGGGTTGGTGTGGAAGAACTTGACTGGCCTGCACAGCTTGATTGCAACATGATGGAAAATTTGTTTGTATTTATTAAACACAAGCTTCATTTTTTTCATACCATTCATTGGTAGCAATTAAACTGATATCTTCTTATTTTATTGCTTTCCTGTGTGCCTGTCAGCTGGTCACTGCTATTTTCTCTCTCTTATCATTTCCTTGTCTAGGCAAGACTGCCATTTTAAGTAGGTACATCATGTGGCTTTTGCATCATGTACTCCTCAATTAATAAAAACAGCAACAACCTGTAATGGCTGCTGCTTAATTTAAATTTTATTATAGACAGAACTCACAAAATCATTTCGGTAGGTGGTGGTGCTCTTAAAATATAGATATGTGGGAACAATGACCATGGAGAAAGGTTTATGCAAAAATGTTCTCCCAGAAATGTAATAGTTGTTTGACCTAACTCTGGTTCTACGAGTATGTGCCAAGCTCTCTGACAGGCTTCAAAATAAATTGTTTGTAATAGCCAGATATCAGTCTGCAGCCAAACCTTGGATTTGTCCCTGTCTGTCACAAAAATGAGCAACCTATTGTAAAATGACTAAATTATCATGACAGAGTCCATAAATGAAGTCAGTATAGCAATATATTGACACAAGCTTGGTTATAAAAACATACAAAAGCATACCTAATGCCAATGAATAAATGTGCCAAATGTTTAATATCCAATTAAACCAGATAATTATTTTCATTTTATTATTTAGTTTTTATTTCTTGTCATATTTTTTTACATTCTAAATCCAATTTCTGAATATTCAGACAAATTTAAAGATTGTTGTTTTTTGACCTGGTCCATTTTTATGCTCTTATATTATCATGGTTGTGTGAAATGGGCTCAAAGATGACAATAATACTAATTATGATTTGCTATGTGATTTCTTTCAGCATTATATCAAACAAAAGTTTTATTATACCAGGAAAAACAAGCATCAAGCCTGCATTATTATTTTTTAGCTGAGATACAGACTAAAAGGCATCTGCAACTTCAAGCTCGAAGTCAGTGAACTACAGTATTTGCTGTAAGTGCAATAGCAAATCACTGGATAGGACCAAAACTCCAATCCACCCCTTTTTTGTCCCTGGTCGTTTGATTCCCCACAGATTCGTTGGCTGTTTTGTTCCCTGTGGATAATCCAGCCTTCATGTCTGTCCGTGTGTCTAGACACACACTCTTCTAGTCTCTGTAGCCTGTGAGGAGATTGTTAGTGTTATTATTATTATTAGTGTTTGTGAAGAAACATTAATAACCGTCTCACTCTCTCTCCCCCTTTCTCCACGCTAGGAGGATAAGCATCGGATTTAATTAACTGAAAGGGAGACCCTCCGCTAGCAGAGAATAGAATGACAGCGTGATGAATGTGAAGGGATAAGGAGGAGAGTCGCAATATGAGGACACTGTGTGATGAGTGTGCGATTCCAAAAGTAGCTCTACAGTACTTTGAATGTTTCTCTGGAGGCGTGTATATGTGTGTGAGTTTGTAAGAGCTTATCAGGAAACACGTTTGTGCTAGTAAACAAGGCAGCAAGGGCACAAGATAATGTAAGGAATGTCACAAGGCCGAGTGCAATGCATGTTTAAAGAAAAAAAGTGTCTACTTGTGGTATATATCACACGAGTGTGTGTTTGTGAAAGCATCGTGTTGGGATGATGGAGTCAGAAGATTTTAAAATGACGCATCTTGGTATTAGTCAGTGTGTTTACTGGCTACTTCTCTAAATATAGCTGTCTTACACACACTTACACACACACACACACACACACACACACACACACACACACGAGGGCAAAAATTAATACACAAACATACAGTATTTGCAGGTGGCACAGAAAGAAAGACAGAAGCTCAATGTAGGCGCAAACATCACATCATCACCACAAGAATGAGCACCACAGGAAGCAACACTGTCTCAGTTAGACAAAAGCACACACACATGCACGGGTACACAAAAAACTTTTCGGTCCATGCTGTCAGAATGATGATATCCATTAATCATAATTGAACAGCTGAGTCCCTGCGCATGCATAAAACATGAAGCCAATTGTAACCAATAAATCCCCCACATATAGTAATTATTACACACAACTGTGTTACCGGCTATCCATTCCACGTGCTCGTCTCATCGAGGGTCACGGGGTTACTGAAGCCTAGCTCCACTGACAGTGTGCAAGAGGTAGGGTACATACTGGACGGGTCAATGTGCTCACCAACCATCACAAACTAACAGACGCACACACGCAACCACTCACACCTGCAGCCAATTTATAATCACCAATTAACCCAACATGGACTGTGGGAGAAAGCTGCAGCATCCTGAGAAAACCCACGCAGGCACAGGAAGAAGACGCTAACCAATGCATCTCTATTAAAGCACCCACCTACATACTGTACAGTAACCACTGGTGTTCATAGAAGCATTAGTGTTTCAGTATTTTTCTTTTTCCCTTGAGTAGAAATCATTGTAATTAACAGAAGAAAAGATATTTCTTTTTTATACTAGCCCACGTTTCCATTTCTAAAAAAATCTACCCAATAGCTAGTGTTTTAATAGCGTTTAATAGTGTTTTAAATCTTTATAACTTTAACAAATAGAAAATTTGGAAGAAAAGCATCTGGACTTCTTTAAGTTGCTTGAAGACGTTTCACCTCTCATCCGAGAAGCTTCTTCAGTTCTAGGGTCAAAAGGTGGAGAGTCCCAGATTTAAGCCCTATGGGAGTGTTTCCCCAAGAGGGATATGGACCCCCTATTGATCCACTACCTAATCACATGAGCCAAGGTGTGAAAACAGGTGTAGGTCACAATCAGCCAGGGTTTCGGGTGAACCCGCTGTGAAACCTAGCCCCACCCTATAATGTGATTTCCTGAGGTCAAAAGGCCCAGGATGTGAGTGGGCATTAAGGTGTCTGGGAAGGATCTCAAAACTGGATTATAGATGGCAGACAGTTGGTGTCGTAAACCACCGCCTCTGTTCAAAGATGGTCGATCACAGTGGACATAGATGGCTTCTTTCACTCATCTTTCAAACCATCTTTTCTCTTTGTCCAAAATTATGTTCCCCTTGGGGAACACTCCCACAGTGCTAAAATCTGGGACTCTGCACCATTTGACCTTAGAACTGAAGAAGTTTCTCGGATGAGAGGTGAAACGTCTTCAGGCAACTTAAAGAAGTTCAGATGCTTTTCTTTCTAAGCTCCTTAGACTACAATGACCTGGATGACTGAGAACCTTCAGAGAGATTGCGTGAAAGTCACTTTTTTGCCCATGTTTATTTACTCTCTTCTTTTTTCTTTTTTTTTTTTAAAAAAAAAGTGGAGTCAGAAGCATTCACATTTGGATGAAACTGTAGAGCACAATGGTTATCAGGTAAAACTAGCAAGCTAGCAAGCTGCATCTACAATCTGCATGAGCCCGTCACATGGACACCCATGCTTACTAATTAGCACAAAATAATATAAAAGTAGTAGTAGTAAAAAGTAACTAAAATGAATTACTAGAATTTCACAAACATGACGTAAGACACGCTCTTAGTACAGCTAAGTATGGTTTAGCTTTCCCATTCCATGACTTGAATTAGCAAAGATAAAGCTTAGCTGACTAGGTTACAAACTGCCAGGTGCACTCACTTGTATTGTATACACCTGCCAGTCAGTGTGACGGTCCTATAACTCCAGTGTTATAAGTCTAGTGTTTAGTAACACTTAAACCTGTGAGTTAAAAGCCTCTTCACCCGAATGGGGAAGTTAGCAATACTAACCATGGTGTTCATGGCGTACTTTGATGTATAAAGCCTCGTCAATCACAAGTCGCTAACCAATGAGTGTTTGGTAGTGATGTACCAATATCATTCTTTAAGCGATAAAATTACCCCCAGCAACTTAAAGGTATTTTTTATACACATTCTCGAGTTTTCTTTTACTTTCCCCACATTTTGTCACCTAATTAGTGTCATGCTAGCATGTGCTGTCCCCAGTTTCACTGTGAGATCAAACCCTCACTCGTCAACCTCGTCTGTCACCTGCAATTTTTGACATAATGTATGTTAGCTTCAGTGATGACCCCTTAGCAACTTAGCTCTCAAGTATTAGAGTACGTTTTACAGTAAATAGGAGATAATGCTCATCTATGTTTCTCTTTCAGCTCAGGAATGTTGCCCCTGTGAAACATCCTATGTGGTTATGATGTGCTAATTGACTCTTCGCTGTACAGGGTTCGACTGGAGAATTCTCTGGGTTTAATAGTCACTGACATTTACATAATTCATAGTGATCTGCACTCATACAAAGAGATCTACAGTAGATGATTCAATTCAGAGTCCAAGTCCATTCTGTCAACAAGCACTTTACATTCTCAATTCTCACTGTTGCCCTCTTTTTATTCACGATCACTCGCCTAGTTTCCAACCTCTCCATTCTCCAAGTGGCTCACGGTGTCAAAGCTTTTAAGCCACCGCTCTCTAATTTCATGCTAAAACACTTTATAGACGTATTAAAAATTTTGTTCTTTCCGGTCTATTTTGCATCATAACTGAGATCCACTGAGATAGGGTGATTTCTGTGCTCGCATTAGTAGAGGAGGCAGCAGTGGCTCATCAGTTCTGGTCATAAAACAGGGGCGCCAGTGGAGGATTCACTCTGTGGAAAATGGAACTGATGGTGGTTATTGACCGTGTCCTCCAGATCCTCATTGCTGCTGAGAAAAACGTCTTTAACTACCAAGTGGTGGGTTTCCTCGCCCCTCATCTTGTCCTGCTGATTCAGTCTTTAGATTTGTTTTCATATGGCTTTAAAAGAAATGAAAAGCACATTAGGTGCTTTAGGTGTTCGTTTTTTTTTCCACGCCGCATACTAATCTACATTCTTTTTACCAATCACGCCCACGTTTATTTCAGGAAATCATCCAAAGATAAAAACAGAGAACTGCCTCTGGTCTCCCTCTTGTATTCCACTGCTTGTTTTAATTAAATTTTTTGACCAGTGTTGAAGAGGGCAAGCCACGAAGAGAAAAAGCGAGATCTCCCCCCTCGCCCAGGACCATTTCACAGACAAAAATGAACCGGTATTGATTGTAATCCCTGGATAAATACAGAGCACATGCAGCTGCAGAAATCCCATTATTCAGACAGAATTAACTGTGAAACAAGAGCACCTGCTTAAGGTCCACACATCACCAATCAGTGCGTTCACTGAGCAGATTAGAGGAGGATATGTTATCTGAACTCATCATACATTACGTCGCAATTAAACTGAAAGTGGAATTCCCAGTCCACACCTTCAGCCCGACAGATTGTAATTGATTTCTGGTGAAACCTGATCATCAGGGTTGTACTTTATGCGACAGTAACTCGGCTCTTATTAAATTCCGTAAATTCCAGAGGAGCTGGTAGGACAGAGAGCCGGTGTCAGGTATAAAAACTGTCATGTTGTTTTTCAAAAACTAGTCTTTTGAAACAGCAGCAGTAATACTGTCTTGTCTGTGGTAGCTGACACACACGTTATCATTCTAGGACGTTGCAGTCTGGTTATGTTTTACTTCCTTTAAAGTGTGATATTTTTCTACAAACAAACACTCAGTCATAAAGCGCCGCGTGATGCGTGAATCCTTTCCGTGTGAATTCCCCATTAAAAGCGCTGACCTGTTTTCCATGCCACCTCAACCCCAAATGTGCTGGAGCATGTGTCATACCCGACATTACAGTATCTGTCAGAATATTATGTAGCTGCACGCATGCTTCTGCTGCATGCAGTGGCTTGTCACAAATTCATAACTTACGGACATACAAGTTAAATTAATTACGAGTTGCAAATGTTATGTAGTTAAGTGAGATCAATCATCCACTAATCAGTTTGTGAAGTGCGATTTTATAGGAGAATCTCAAATGAAACATAATCAATTCCCTGTCAAAATAAAAGCAGAGAAAGGAAATAAGTTATGCTGAGTTAATGAGGTTGAAAGTGGCATTGTGTGGGTGTTATGTCATTTGATTGCACTTATGAGGCGTATTAGTATAAAGTGGAACAGAATTAAAGTTCAACACAGTACATATAAGAAAGTGTCAGACACTGTTCCTCTGCCATGAGGCCAGTTAACACTGCTGCTCTCACTACCTCTGAACATTGAATATCGATCCTTCTTCTGTTTATAAGATTGGGGAAACCTGCAGTCAGCTGAGACTGAAGAAATCACTTGGATGAGTGACGAAACGTTTCTCCCACAAAAACGCTACGTCCAGATGAACAGAATCAACTTTTGGAGATCGATCCTTCTATCACTCTTTACATTATTATTTTTTAATCTTTTTTGCCTCCCGCTTTGTCTTTAGCAGTACACTTCAGGCAGTGCTGCTGCCTGGAGTTATAATTAAAAGGCAATTGAAATAAGCTGGCAGACAAATAATGACTCAATGGGTACAGAGAGGAAGATACTGCACAACGTATATATCGCATGTTGAGGACACACAGTGTTTAAGATTCTACACATATTTAAAGCCATAATTATTCATAGAGCCATAGGCCAAATTATTCCATCATCCAATGGTGCATTTATTTATTTGCGGTTTTCTTTTTGGGGAGTTTGGATGTGGGTATTGCCTGAAATTGTAATTAGTCATGACAGAAATGATTAAAATAATACAGAAAGAAAGCCTCATTTGTATGCACATCAAATGAAGCACAGTCTCTGTGTTTACCTACTCAATCACTCAGGTGTCATTATACAGTACTACCACCATGTGGTCACAACATATTAATACATGAGTTAAAGAAAAAAAACAAGACAGACATGAAGCTTAAAAAAAAAAAAACCAAACAAAAATTTTTTAAATATTAAAATTTATTTCCACGCTGCAACCGATCTTAATCACTTAAAAATTGTTCACAAGAGAATCAGCAGGAATGAAACGGCGTATTTACACAAGAAGAAATTTACAGTCACATTTCAAAATATAATATTACAATTAGAGGGATAACACTTACAGCTCATCTGGTTTCTAGAGGATTATTTAGTCAATGGGACTGAAAACCGATTTCTGTACTCGATTTAAGCTCTTTCTTGTGAGACAGAAGGAAAGTCAATTCAACTCACAAAATAAAAAGATTTTTCAGTGCAATTACCTGAGTCCCACTGACTTTACCTTTGCTAACAACTTCTACCTCATATATCCCAGTAAGAGCAGCAAATTTATTTAACAGATACTTGTGATAGAGTAGTTCAGGAGCAAATGTTTACCTAACCTTTTTAATGAGGGATAGCCAACATTTATCAGGTAGTGATTTCTCAGTCACTGCATACAGTTCAGGATTAATTACAGGCACTGATAATACCTCTGTATATGGAGTCAGTCGTCTACAACAGCAAGATAACAGAGGTATCAGATGGAAAGAGTTCAAAAACTTTCAGTGGACACAACAGAAAAATCAGAGAAAAAAAACAAATAAATAGTCGTAGCATTTTTACACATTTAACAGACTGAATGTTCTTTTCAAATGCTTAACTGCAGCACATGTGCAGTTTACAAGTACTAAAACAGCAGAGATAAACAGTAATATACAAGAAACTGCCACACAATTTGGTTGGAAAAACATGCACATATACACACTTGAAAAAGAAATGCTTTCACAAGACTGTAACTCATACCGTATTACATGACTTGGGAATTACAAGGTGCTTGAGTCTATCAAGATGAATGGTTTACAATCACTGACTGTAAATCAGAATGTTTCATAAAAGCACTTGCTGCCAGAGCAGTGCTTCAGCTGTGCAAGTGTCGTACAACTATCGAAGACGGGGAGAGAATTACGCTCAGTGGATTACCATAACATGTAAAAATAACGGGAAGTACAAAGTAAAAGACCAAGAGATGCTTTATAAAAAAGCATCAACCAGAGGATTGAGAAACCGAGCTGATGGCCGACTATAATCAGAAAAAGCTGTTGAGTTGGAAATGTGAACAAATCTTCATTATTACCTGTTCTTAAATGGTTATCCTGCTCAGAGGAGTTCTTTCTTAAAAACCTGTTGCAATGTGCTACCATGCACATTCAAAAATGATCACAATCTAACATTTAATTAAGTGTTTTGCCACACGCAGAATCAATGTGCGGGCAAATGCGATAAATAATAGATTTGCTGCTAGCTAGCTAGCATATTTTTCCGTCTGTTTTTTAAATTTCAAATATAATTTAATGTTCAAGTAGTTTCATAATTCAGCTGTCTTACAGAAAGACAGGGCAGGATATGTTTTCTGGTCACCGTGAAAAGTATCAGCTAAACTAGCTAAAAGCTAACTAGCCTAGCAGGTACTAGCCTTTTAAGCTAGGAAAGTTAACTTTATTTGATGTTGTTCAGATTTATACAATTATATATTTATATAGTTATCTAAAAATATTACATTACACTTTGAATTATTATGGGTTTTGAAATGTCTTTCACTGTTATGTCTAATGACAAAGTAGCCTTTTTCAAAGGTAATGTTTCAGCAGATAGTACTCTCTGCTTTTTAAGGCAATATGTAATGTAGGAATAGTGCTATTCAGCTATGATACCTGCAGTTTGTTAGAGATACAACATTGTCACTTTATTTTACTTATTTTTTTAAAAGCTTAATCCTGACTAAGCCTGGGTAAATTTAAACTGTATAAGAACCGTGTTAAAGGAGCATGGTGTATGCCTTATTTTGAGGCCTCTACTTTAATCTGATGGGCTTGGCAGTAACAGCTCAATATTAAGACCATATGCAGCTTCAGTTGGTCCTTGGTAACTGAGAACACATGCATACGTAAAGAGACCAGCACAACAATGCCAGAAAGACACAATAAACCACCCATCACGTGAACAAAAAGACAGTTATTGCTGGAGTTTAAATATTTCCGTGTCTTGTCTTGGGACACAGACGTTTTCAGCAGTCTTGGTTTTGATGAAGAAAAATTGGTGCAATGAAGCAAATAATTTAATCTGTTTTCCTTTTTCTTAGTAGCTCTGGCAAAAATGAATAATATGCATAGACAGTATCCATGTTGTCTTGCGTTGAACTGACAGGGAATGTTGAATACACCACAAACTCCTGGATCAATAAATCCATACTTTTCTTTTCACTCTATTACAGTCACAGCTATGAAATGAGCTGGCCACTGCAGCAGTTCTATAGGAGCTTGAGAGGTTCACGGATGATGTTTTGACCTAAAATGTCAGTAATGCTACTCAGCTGGAAAGAATGATTTCCCTGAAACTATTCCAAGTGAAGCATCAGGGATGTTTTAAGGTTATTGTGGGCCTATCCTGCCATACCTATTGATTTGGGACCCTCTCTGGGTTTCCCAGTCAGTAATTTCTCAAGTCGAAGATGTTATAGAAACTTTGCAAATAATTCATGTTGACTGACTGATGGCCAGTGAGCAATCCTGTGTCATTAAATCCAGCAGTCATTAAAATCCATCCTCCAGAGATGCTTTGGCTTCCCATATCTTCACAGTTCGGTCACTGTCGAAAACACAAAGGTAAAGTTTATGATAATAATCAAAATTTGTAATTTTAACATGGCAGGATCATAGTTCAACACTACTGACTAGTGTTCAACTATGTTAGGAGACTTACTCAGAGGCAGTGAACAGTTGGCTGCTGTTAGTAGCCAGGCCGTTGATCGGACTGTCGTGTCCTTGGACCTCACCGAGGGGTGCAAGCGAGTCAGTGTGCCAAAGGCGCAACAGCCCTCCTCTGCATCCACTGAGCAGAACCGGGGAGCCTGGCACCACGCCCAGAGCACTAACCCAGTCTGCCTTGGCATTGACCGACTAGTAGATGCAATAACAGCCAACAGTTAGTGTAGAGTTTATCAGATTTACAAGTTTAAGTCACTGATATAAACTTTTTAATCTTGGGAAAAATCTTTGATGCACAATACCTGTAACAGTTTCTTACTGGCCAAGTCCCACTTTTTAATATAATAGTCTCTGGAGCTGCTGTAGAAAAAGTCTCCATGCACAGTGAGAGACTCCACGCTGTCCTGATGGACGGGGTCAAACGTATGGCAGGAGGTGATGCTACCCTGAGCGCCCTCTGTCACCTCAAACATCTGAAAAACAAGCACATTTGTTCTTTATATATATGGTGGTTATCATAAAGTTTGACGACTCTGTTCATTGCTCCCTGGAAGTATAGTTAGGGCTGGATCAGGTGATCCTCAATCCTCCCTTAGTTATGCTGTTGGTTATGCAACCCTCACTACCCTGGCAAGCAAAATATTACCCCATTGAAACGGGCAATTCCGGACAGTTGGTAGTACTGCAGGAAAAAAAGTGTTAATCTAATGGATTAACACTTTTGTCCCCCCGCAGTTTTAAATCCCTGAAAGTGGGGACGTCTCTCCCAGAGCTCCAGTTCGGTGACACCATGTGCATCTTGTAGAGCAGTGGTCCCCCCCACACACAAACACATCCTCCAACCTCACACAAACTTCAATTTTTTTGTAAACATCCATCCATCCATCTTCATCCGCTTTGTCCGGGGCCGGGTCGCGGGGGCAGCAGCCTAAGCAAAGAGGCCCAGACCTCCCTCTCCCCAGCCACCTCCTCCAGCTTATCCGGGGGAACACCAAGGCGTTCCCAGGCCAGCCGAGAGATATAATCTCTCCAGCGTGTCCTGGGTCTGCCCCGGGGCCTCCTCCCGGTGGGACATACCTGGAACACCTCACCCAGGAGGCGCCCAGGGGGCATCCTTGTCAGATGCCCGAACCACCTCAGCTGGCTCCTTTCGATGTGGAGCAGCAGCTGATCTACTCTGAGCCCCTCCCGGATGGCCGAACTTCTCACCCTATCTCTAATTTGTTTAAACAATTAAACAAATTAAAATAAACTACTACCTCTTTTAAATAACAGAAAAACAAACCATCTTTATGGTGTAATTATTTTACGTTTAGGTTTTTTTTTAATTGTGTAAGAATATTCAACATTGGTATCAATACATTTAAAAAAAAAACACCTCTCTGTGCAGAATGGGTTTAAAAACATTCTGTGGCAGGATCAGCCTGATATTATTCACATTCGACTGTAACTTTACTGTTTAAAGAGCTAACATCTTCAAATTTTCAGGAGTAGTTATTCATTATAAGAAGTGCTTGTGAAATAAAAATCAAGAACGTGGGATATTGTTTGTCCGTGATTTGGACAGCCTAGCGCGACGCAGGGGGAAGCAAATTCTGGCGGGGATGCCTACCTTAGCACCACCGTTGTGCAGGTGAAGGCAAGATATCATCATAGTTTTTAGACTTTGGCTTTACTTTACAATATAAAGAGCCTTGAAGGAACTGTTGTAATTTGGTTTTATTTAAAAACAGAATATAATTCAACTGATTTGAGTTGAAAATCCTATTCAGACTATATATCTATATATATATATATAGGACGCTGCTACAACACATATATGGCTACATTTTTGTGTAGCTTCCTACTTTAATATGATGGTCTTTGGAGCCGGTGAGCACCAGGTCCTGCCCGCTGCCCAACTTTTCGACTGTCAGACACATAACAGGCCCCAGATGGCCGGTCAGCTTCCCCGTAGATGCAAATCTAAAGAAAGGAGTCAAATTAAGAAATCATTACCAAAATAAATACCTCCTATGAAACTGCTTATAGCTAAAACTCATATCGATGTTACTGTAACTCACTTGCGGAGATCCCACATGCGGACAGCATTGCCAGCAGCAGCATACAGGAAAGAGCCAGTGTGGTTGAGAGTAATCTGATTGATCTGACTCTCTCCAGGTGGGATGGATAAACTCCGAGCAGAAGAACAGGTGTCTCCTGAGCCCACCTGTCCCGATGACCTTACACGTATAATAAAAATGCAAAACAATAAGATGGTGATAAAACGTAATGACAGATGCTGGACGGAGGGGCGCGTGAACTTACGTGAGTGTGCGGATACACTTGGCAGAGTCTCGTATGTCCCAAACTTTGATGTAAGCAGTGGAAACGGTGAAGACAAGGCTGGAAGTGTACCTATAATAACAGCAACAAGTAAGTAATCTATCCAAAGGTTAAATACAAAAACCAACGTTACTAGTGATTCTAGTATTCTGGTACCTGACTGAGACGACACTGCTGGGATGATCAGCCAAAGACATGATCTCCTGACCTGTCACCAAGTTCCAGACCTTACATGTCCGGTCTAAGAAGACGCACGAGAACAGGTCAGATTAATAAACAAAAAGGAAAGAAATCATAGAAAACACTCTTCTCGTGGTGGCTGTTTGAAAGCCGGTGCAGTTTTTACCTTTAGACCCTGTAAACAGCAGGTCATCAGTGGCGTCTACACAGAGAACAGGCTTGGTGTGGCCCTCAGCTACATAAACACACTGAAGTTTGCCCCCCCGACTGTTCTTGGGGCTTGTTACAGGGTTGATGACACCCCTACAAACATGACACAACATTTTAGACTTTCACTAATCAGCTTTCTGCACCAGCAAAGCCTTGTAGTGGCATACTGTAGCTGACAGATTAAAGTGGTTAAAGCAGTGACAGAATGAAAGGGAAAGGAAGTACAGAGTTAACTATTCCCTCTGATTTTAGCTTACATTTGAAATTTAATTAAACATATTAAAGAGGCATGAATTACCTGTGGCCTTCAAACGCAGTCGAGTCCTCCAGCCTGAAACAAAATAATAATGGTTATTTAAAACTTAAATAAATAGAGTTAAACTTAAAGGGCATATTAGCATCCTAACATTTGCCTTTTGCAACAATTTGCTCAGTAAAGCAGTGAAATTCAGGCTGCTGGGTTCATGTCATTTTTGTAATCACCTAAATTAAATTATGGCTCATCAGGTGTTCATGAATGGCCCTGTTGTAATTATCCAGCTGCAGCCTGACTGACACATGGCTAAAACTACAAACAAACCTGTTCTTCTGATTAAAGGAAGTTCACACTTACAGGGATTTGTAGTCACTGGCTTTGGTTTTAGTTTCCGCTGTGCTAACTGGAGCTGCATGTACAGGTCCTGGGATCTGCGACGCCACGCCTCCTTTCTCGTGCATCTTCCTGCGGCTGAGCGGCGAGCGCTCCAGTTGTTTCCTCTCAGCTCCTGTAGGTGATCTGGATCTGGAACTACAAACGGTAAAGATTTCACAAGGAGTTTTGTTCTTCTAGAGTAATAACACGTAACATTTTAGCAGCAAGATATCACACAAACAGTCTTCAATATTTCAGAATGCTGAATGATGAGCACCGGAAATATCTGGCATTTCAGAAGAGAACTTTGATATTTTTGTGCCCTGCAGAGAAATGTTGCTTTTACCACTTACATGGCAGCTGGCCTGGCAGACAGCGCAGATGGGGAAACAGTTTGCTCACGGTCAGCGGTTTGACCAACCGCTTGACCCTGCATGTCTGCCGGTCCTTCCAGGCGCTCAGCGAGGGGCAGCAGAGGGGCTGAAAAGTCTCCAGTGGGGGATTCACAGGACAAATCTCCACTGCTGGCATAAAGCAATTCCATCTGTGTGGTGGTTCGCCTTCGAGCCTGGGGGACCAGAATATTTTGGAACACGGACTCACAACTCACTAAGCAGCTAGTAATTATCCTAAATTCAACAAAGTATTGTGGAACTTCTGCTTAACTTTGGATGAAGTAAAAAGGAGGGGAATTGGAAAAATATGGATCAAATATGATAAAGTAAATTCAGTTTTAAATTTAAACACATTTTTTAACTGTTAAACGTAAAACACATGGGCTTAAACAGTATGCGGCACATTGCCCGGCAGAGTACAGTACCTTGCTTCTTGGTCTGGATTCACCACACATCTTCATTAAATCTGATGCCAGTGTGCTGAAACACAGAATTTTCAACCAGTTATTCCCAGTACATGTTAGGCTAGCAGTACAATGTTTACCAATTTTATGATATTAGCATTTAATTTGCACCTGCACTTTCAGACTCGAGATATGCAGCATCATCCCTATGTTTTATCTGAGAACGCTCTTCTTCACCAAAGAAGTGGGGGGAAAAAAGGAAAGAGAAAACACAACTGGCGTCTGGATAGAAAGTGATCCTCTTCCTCCTCACCTCAAATTTATCTCCAGAACTGAAGCCAGGTTTATGCACACGCGTGTGCATAAACATGCTCAGCAGATTAGACATCCAGCTCACCCCTCAACATTATGAGAGCTAATTTTAGGCTTTCATATTACAGCTTATTCGCTAAGTATCTGAGTCTGATAATGTCAGAGCCACTTCAACGAAGGTTTCACAAATGCCAGCTAACAGCGGCTAACAGCAGCTAACAGAGGCTAACAGAGGCTAACGGCAGCTAACAGAGGCTAACGGCAGCTAACAGAGGCTAATGGCAGCACACAATAACATGCAGGAAAAAGTTGCCTGCTCAACTACGTGAGCTACAATGGTACAAACAAAAACAGGCCTCGTCCAGAACTAGTATTTGCTTTGTCTATATCCGGCTTCTGTACAAGCAACAAAGTAGTTAGTGACACAAAGTCGTTAGCATACAATGAACGTGCGATTTCACAGATCCAGGCATCACTCGTTTAAATCGCAACGACGGCAAGGGGCGAAAATGCTCATCAAAAGGGGACTTCTGCGATCATGATGCATGAAATCATGAATTACTTTTTTCTTCTTCTAACGCTGTGAACCTATAAAGTGCTTTTGAATTGATAACCTGTGCAGGTGTATATATTTACCTGCCCTCTGTGGCTGGACTGGGGGTGGATTCATCACTACTGCTGTCATCTCCGTTCTCTGCAATAATGACAGACACAAATAAAGACACATTTGAAAAAGGGAAAAACAAAGAAAAATGTGTCTTTGTGAGTGTGGAAAGCATGTGTGACTTCCTTGATGGCACATTTTAGATGTCGGGGGGTCGTTTAGTGTAGTTTTAGATAAAGGGTGATCTGGGAGAGAAGGAAATGGAGGAAAACGCAAGAGAAGACAAACACAGAAAGGCTGACACGCAAACTGCTGCTTCCACATAATCGCAGCTCATCCTCATGAAGTGGGACTGGCTAGCAGGTGGGGTGACACGTCATGCATATTACTGGCACAGTTACGACAGCCGGGTTAGTTTTTATCAGGACTGCGATGCACGTGATGCACACGGCAAGATTCCATCATTTTTTTTCAAATGTAGATTTTTTTCTTTCTAATTTGGAAACTAATTGCACAAAAAAAAAAAAATCAGACTGAAAACAGTTCACAGTTTGGGAGCAACATTTAATGGAAATCGTGTAGTGTGCACGTGCCTTGCTCTCTCACGCACTAACGTACTGCTGTGTATTTTTGTCACTCACCTGGAGACAGGTAACCTAACTCTGAGCTCACAGCAACACCACAGAAAGAAACAAACAGAAATCAAAAATCAAAACCCAAAGATGAGGAAAAAGGCTACTCGTTATTTTACTGGCTTCAGTGACAATTTGATGCGTCATAGTGACAAATTCTTCACATTTCTTTTGGACAAGCTGAGGAAGCCTGTAAAGTAAAAAAGTAGCCGCACACGGTTAAAAAGATGACTGAAAAAGGTGATTGCGCCCGACGGGCTCGGACCCGAGTCGATCTGTCGGCGCCCGCTACCTTGCAAAGCGCTGCCCAGCAAGGCGTCCAGCTCCGGGTTGATCTCAGCTTTCTCCTTGAGCATGTGGAAGAGCAACTGGTTCTGCGTGGCGCTGTTGATCTCCGTCTGCTTCAGCCTACCCTCCATCACCTTCAGCTGGGAGTCCTTTTGAGCCGCCTGCAGACCCTGAGTCCCGGCACAGCAGAGAGATTATCACAGAGCTCTTTTTAATTGTTTGTACTCGTATAACGGAGGTCGACCTCCGCATCTGTTCAGCGCAGGAAACAAACATAATAAAGGCTCGGCCTCTTTCAGTTTAGTGTGAAGTAGTAATTACTTGCGCTTCTTCGTTTGTGCTCTCAGTCTTCCTCCTTTTGCCGCTGAGCTGACTGCATTTCCTCACTGGACCAATTAGGTTTCGCCAAATCTAATCTTATCTAATCTAATGGAGACTTAATTCAATCATGTTGTTCCATTAAAGGTCTCATTAGATTCAATCTCATAAAGGAGCCATGGTTACGAAGAAAACGGGCTCGGGATAAACAGGCAAGCTGCAAACGAGTTACCACGACGACTGCAAATAATCGCTATGCAATTAAATTCATAAAGCACTTCTACTTAGAGAAAGGTTGGTATCATAAAAAATAAACATTGTGATATTTTGTAATATTTATTTGACATGTCTGGTGTGAGTCATCTGTTGGTACCTTATTAATGGCCATAGTCATGAAATGGTCAAGTAGGAAGCGGGACTCAGATAGGTTACAGGAACTGATGACAGCAGCAGCATCCACGGTGTCTCCTTCCTCCTGCAGCCCACAGCGATGACACATTTCATAAAACATTACTGCGAGGAACTTGACAACTTATTTCCACACAGTGTGATTTGATTTAAAATGAGGACAGCAACCTTCTTCAATAGCTAACACCAGCTATCAGCACTGCTAACACAAACAAGTTTTATAAACAGCAATTCTGTGAGAGATTTCCTGATGTGCTTGGTATCATCATCCCGTTCTATGACCCAGTTGGCCTCACTTCTGACTCTCGAGCACTTTGGTATACAGAGGAGTTCATGGTCGACTCAATGGCCACAAGGTGCCCGGGTCCATCCATCCATTCGCTTCCGCTTATCCTTTTCAGGGTCGCGGGGGGCGCTGGAGCCTATCCCAGCTGTCATAGGGCGAGAGGCAGGGTACACCCTGGACAGGTCGCCAGTCTGTCGCAGGGCCAACACACAGGGACAGACAACCATTCGCACTCACATTCACACCTAGTGACAATTTGGATTATCCAATTAACCTATCCCCACAAGCTGCATGTCTCTGGATGGTGGGAGGAAGCTGGAGTACCCGGAGGGAACCCACGCAAACACGGGGAGAACATGCAAACTCCACACAGAAAGACCCCGGCCTGATGTTGGAATTGAACTCAGGACCTTCTTGCTGTGCGGCAACAGTGCTAACCACCGTGCCACCGTGCTGCCGGTGCCCGGGTCCTGAGCTGCTAATCAAGCCCAAATCATTACCAAAAGTGCTTGGTCTGGTTTTCTCCAAATGTGAAGCTGTGCTTTACAGCGAAATATCTCCACTTTGGTCTCGTCTGCGTCTAAAGGACACTGTTCCGGAAGTCTTGCAGTTTGTTCAGATGCAAAATCTGCAGCAACTCTCTGGTGCAGGTCTTTGGTGAGGATTGCATAGTCTGAATTTGGGGATAATTTTCTGGAACGTCTACTCCTGGCAATATTGGGGGGGCACTGTGTTAAAACACAGCGGACATTCCCAGACCTCCAAATCGCCAAAACATCTGCTTTTATAGAGGTGCATTGAAGTGCATTTGATTAGAGTTGTACTTCTTTTTTAACAGGACAATTAAAACAGAAAAACATCTCAAACTGCCTGGATTATGAGAGCAAACATTGTTAGCTGCTATAAAACTTTCACCCACGGCTGGGATGCAATTTAATGAATCACTAGTCTGACACTAACCATCAGTTAGCAACCCAATCCTAAGCCTGCAGAGATTTCCAGCAACGCACATTTCAGCCAACACAGCATTACATACCACCGCTCTCAGTGCTATCTCATTAGTGACCCCAGGCTTACTATTGATAAATAATTGCACAGTTTAACCCAAGCGGCAGCAAATCAGAGGTTTTCAGGATCCGCGGCTCTCTAATTCCTAAATTGCACACTTTAAACTCAACAATTTGTGCAGCAGCTTAAAGAGCATCGTGAGTGGCTGATGGCATGAATGTGAGGTACAAAACTCAGAGTGTAAACGTTATACGTGCAAACAAAAAGTTACATGTATACACGGCTGATCAGCTGCCACCATTAGGCTGCTTTGGATGCATTAATGGGCTGTGCTGCCGGTGGGTTGTTGTTTTATTGAGTCATTGTTGTTTTGACAAATAGGCGCCTGATGCTTGTTTGTCAAAGTGGGGCCCAAAATGCTCTGGGACTGTCAGCGGTGCAGAACTGCAATTATTTCCCAAATTGATTGCCCAAGGGTGACAGCCCCATGCAAGCCCATTCTCGCTAATGAGGCAGCGATGATAGTGTTTGCATCATTATGAGCTGCGTGCGAGTGTGCAAACATCATACTGCCCTTCTTTTATGAAGCATTACAAACAGACTCGAATAAACACTGGGATCACGCGCGGCCGATTGCTGCTGTTCTCTCACCTTAGCCTCCTCCATCTGCATGATGTTGGCCTGGCAGTCGGCGATGCTGTCGTTGATGTAGTCGATGTTGGCGCTCAGGGACTCCAGCTCCTCGTTCAGAGACGCCAGGGAGCGGTCGGCGTCCGCGCCGTCTACTGCCGTTTTTTCTCTTTTCCTAGACACTCGCTCACGTCGCCTAGTCAGCTCCTCACGTTGCTGGAGAAAAGGCGAGAACAGAGGTTAGAAGGAAAGGAGGACAAAGAAGCATTTTAAAAGCATTTTAGTTGGTGCCACTACACACAAACATCTCTCTCTCTGCAGTAATTGGGCTCTAAAGTAGGAGAGTAGCAGTGAAACTCCTGTAGCATTCATCAGTGACAACAGAAACAGCATGACAGCTGGGGTGGAAGTGGGTTGCAAAGCAGCTTGCAGATGGGCAACAACTGTGTTCAGGCTAAAGCAGCTTAAGTAGTGGGGCCTATGGGAGTTCAGCAAACTGGATATTATCACAATACTTCTCAATACTTCATGTTATTGCGATTATTACCATTTTGTATTTGCTGAGCATTGAAAAAAAACTGTAATACTGTATCGACCAGCTGATGTGGGCTCACGACCACCGTTAAACATTACCTTCAGTAGTCGGTTCATATCTGTCTCCATGTTAGAGATGGTCATCCTCTGCATGATGATGTCATTGATGCGTCTCTCCAGTGACTGCCACTTGGCCCTGGCTGATCTGTTGAGGTAGATACTTCCCATCCGCACTGGGGAACTCCTAAAGAAGAAGGCATTCTTTCAGACGTCTCACTCAGCTGACATGCACACTCATGCTGTAAATGCGCTAACGCGGTTTACCTGGCTCCGTTGGAAGAGCTTGCACTAGAGGACTGCAGCCGTCCTGGGACTGCTCTATGAGAGGGTTCCTGAGGAGGTTCAGGTAGGCTCACTTTCCTGCTCACCTTTCCGGACACGGGCCTCACCTGGCGCCTAAGAGCGGTCACCTGACACAGAGAACAGGTATAACAAAGCCACATGTAACATAGTCATCATTGCCTCCCTCAACTGCGTTTTACCTCTTCATTCTTCCGACGGAGGATCAGCTCCTGCTGTCTCTTCTGGGCCTCGAGCTGCCTCACCTGGTGCTGTGAGACAAGCTTGATTTTAGTTTTGTCTTTATGATCCAAAAGCAACTTTATAAGACATGAGTGTTCCTGTGCCTCTTACCTCAGCTCTGCGCTGGTCTTTTTTCAGCGAGGCTATCTCTCTGTTCCTCCTGCACTCTGTGGCCCTGTTCCTCTCCTGCTGCTCCTTCATCTGGCGCATCAGTGCCACCTGGTGGACAAGCATAACACAGCAAGTGTAGCATCGCAGCTACAAGACAAGTGTGAAAAGTGCTGCTTATCCCAAAATGAAAAGAAGGAGCTTTACTTTGGTTTTCTTCATCTCGGTCACATCCAGCTGGAGTTTCTTGAGCTGCTTCTCGTACTGCGACTGGTTCTTCAGCAGGCGTGCGTGCTCCTTTTGGGCAGACTGGAGCTTCTGCAGCTCTTTGTTCATGGAGGTCAGCTTCCTCTCGTACTCAGCTTTGATCCGTTTGGCCTTTTCCTCCGTACCGGACTCCACTGAACCTGTGGATGGAGTAGGTTTCATTTCCTTTGCTCTTTAATCCTCTTTGAACAGGCAGATCCTAATTTCTCCATCTTACCCATGTTGTGCAGCACTTTGTCCCTCTCCAGCTGCGTGTCTCTGATCTTGTTCTGCAGCATCATCAGCTTCTGTTCATACTGCTGTTTGAGAGTGTGCAGACGCCGCTGGCTGTTCTCCAACTCATCGATCAGCTTCTGCTTGATGGCGATCTCACAGGTGATGTTGGCCAGGTCGGCCTGAACGTTTTCTGCACACCCCCAAAAAGAAACATGAAGTTCAGAGTGCGGTTTCTCTACAATCTGTGCACAGTTTTGTCTGGGGAAACAAAGATGAGCTCTTATTTTGATACTTCCTTCCATCTGGATAGCTGTACCTTTCTCATCCAGTTCTTCAGAGTCAGACTCCTCGGATGTCTCATCTCCCGCCATCTCAAAGTCCTCTTCTTCTCCATCAGCATCCTCGCCCTCTTCATGGTCGCTGCCCTCCTGGTAAAATGGTAACAAACGCTGAGTAATATGTGACATTTACATATTATATTTACAGTTTAAGTTATTTAATCCAGCAACCTACCACCTCTGCCTCCTCGTTTCCTCTTTCCTGATCGTTGTCCGGCAGCTCCTCTTTGACAACACTAAAGGAGGGAAAGAGTGTTAGCTCTCTGTCTAAGAAGGAAATGTTACAGTCCCAAGAGTCAAATTCGGACTAACAGGAAGTTAAATCACAACAAATACAGATGAATGACACATGCAAATGATTATAGGCTTGATTAATGAATGATTTCATTGTGATTTCACAAACATGGAGGACACAGTGGGAGAGACGAAGAGATTAAACGATCAGTAACTACCATCCAAATTACATTAGGAGCCGCCGCACACTGCAAAGATCTGCTGACCAAATGCCACACGCTACAGCAAAATGTGTGATATTTATCAACTCCAGCTCCGAATTTAATATGTTTTCAATGGTTTTGGTATCACAAAACGTGATCTGATCAACACCCTGCAGTGTGCAGTGAAAGGGAAAAAGAGGGCGAGGAAAGAGCTGGTTAAATTCCCTGCTCCCTTTGCAGGACTGTGAACCGCCTGTAGGTGCAGAAAAAGTTAGTCGCTTCGGGAATTTGGAAAAGGAGGAAGACTTGGGTCAACAATCAGCTAAAATCACTTCAAGGGAAGGGCACAAATTCCATTGCCAGTTTCAGATTGAGTATTTGAACCCCATTTGTTGATGGGAGGCGGCAAACCTGGCGTCCTCAAGCTCATGATGGTGATTCTCTTCGTACTGCCTCAGTCTTCGGTGAGAAGGATGGAGGTGGGGAGGGTGAGGAAGGCGGAGGTAAAGAGAGCAGACAGGCCACAGAATTTGGGGGAAAACGAAGGATGTTTATAAGAGAGAGACAGAGAGAGAGGGCGAGAGAGATCAGCAAGAGGTGAGTGACAAAAACCCCCAAAACAGCAGCTCAAATGATGGATTTTGGTTATGGAGACGTAAAGAAAGGCAGATTTCATGTGAGAAAACCTGATTTAAAGAAAAAAAACAGTTCTTTGTAACTTGCAGATCCCAAGCATGTATAGAAATAAAAATATACAAGACACATGCAGCAAAAGGATAAGCGATCAATGGCCTCCAGCGTGTTGGAGAAGTGGCGACTGAATGCAGCACACATTCCATTAAAGAAACAACAGGGTGTAAACTGCTAATGCAGGGAATCAGCAGATAATTACAACACGCCAAGAGGCGACACTCTGGCTGCACATTAACAGCTCTACAATTTCTACTTCCTGGCAAAGCGGCTGTTATTCTTACGCACTTCCAGGAACGGACTAGAGCTTCACAACTGTGTGCCAACTTGAACACGTACCTCTTTTTCTTCTTTTTCTCCTTCTTCTTGAGTTTCTCCAGGTCTTTCTTGGCCATCTCGATGACGTCCCTGGCCTCCTTCCCTGGAGCGAGGAGGGCGGGGCCGCCGTACAGCGAGGAACGAGTGGAGGCCCGGGACAGGTTCTTCCTGAGGTTCTCGCTCACGGCCTCACTCTCCAGAAGTTTGGCTCTGAGGAACGAGTTACATTACACAAACGTTACTGTTGCTAAACACTTGCAGCACATTTTAATGTGAAGTTATACTGTTGTTGCAGACACGTTCCTGTGATCTGGCTAAGGCTAAAATCTGGTCTCCTTTCGTACCTGAGCTCCTCGATTTCTTTGATGTAGTTCTGAATCATGTTGCCGATTTCTTCGTTACCTTCACCTACAATTAAAGGAAGTTAGGACTTTAAATGATATAAAACTATGTTAATTATAAAACTAATAGCTTAAAATCATTTCAGAAACATGCTTTAGTGGTTATTTTATCTGACATACTGGTTTAAAACATAAACTGTATATAAAAGACCGACATATCAGTAAGGGGATAGTGATTTGGGTTCCAAAAAAGAAGTCTATAAGCCTAATTATCCATACTAAGCATCATCGTCTGGGTCCGATTAAGCAGAGACACCCTCCCTCACTCCGCCCCCTCCTCAAGCTCTTCCTGGTTGTCACTGAGATTCTTCCAATCCTTCTGGGTCTCTTCTCTGTGGGATATGGCCAAAACACCTCACCTAGCAAGCGCTCAGGAGACGTCCTAATCAGATGCCTGAACCACCTCAACTGGTAGCAGCTCTACTCTGGCTACTGGTTACTTTGAAACTCACATATTACAACTGTACGTCCTGGGTTTGTCAATCAGATCATCCAGTTAGGCTAGGACAGGGTTAGGATGGAAAACCAACATGCCAGTAGGCACGATGCTCAGCTCAGAATAGACAGTGAGTGATTTATGAAGAAACACTTCAGAACTGATGACATCTTATCTTAGCACGTGTTAGCTTGCTCACGTAAAACTGCAAGGGTGGACAAAAACCTGCCAACATGCTAGCGTTATAGCGTGCTAACATTAGCATTTAGCCCAAGGCCCTGCTGTGTATATGGCCATACATAGTAAACGGACTGGTTCTTATGATGACGTCTCACTGTAAACCAACCAACCACTTTTTAATACTAAAATCCCAGTTCTACAAAGATTAGAACTATATAAAAAATATGATACAGCATATACAGTATCAGCAAAACCAGCTGTGTCATGAGGCTGTGTAAAACATATGTTGTATGAGCTTTTTTGAAAATGTCCTACCTGCTTTGGCGAGAGCCTGGTTTGCCTGGTCACTGAGGATCTGAGTGAGTCGAGCTCTCTGGGCATCAATGGTCTCCTGCATGGCCTTCACTCTCACTCTCAGGTTGTTATTCTCCGTCTGCAACATGGAGTTTTCATGGACCAGGTCGTTCATGCCCTCCATGCCGTCCTCACCCACCATGCGCTTTCCCTAAACAATCGACAAAAGGGCCAAATATTGCTCTGCTCATGTCCTCTACATGGACTGTATTTGTGAATGCATTCCTGCCTGTGCCACGCTCTTACAGTCTTGTACTCCATCAGCTCCATCTGCAGTCGTGCTATCTCTGTCCTCAGGGCGCTGATCTGCTGGCTGGCCCTATCCTGGTTCACCATCACCTTGTTCTTGATGTTCCGGGCCCGGTTGGCGTATTTTAGCGTGTTCAAGGTTTCCATGAAGTCCCTGTCTGACGGGCTGATGCAGGCGATCATCACAGTTTGACTGGAGGATGCAAGAATAACGATCAAGCCCGTTGATTTCTTAAGGCTAGTATGGATATTTAAATGCATATCTAATATTTATTTGAAGAGACATCACAGCAGATTCTTCCCCACAAACCTGTTGCCACCTAGTGAGTCCTGTAACAGCCGGGTCAGTTTGGAGTCTCTGTAAGGCACGTGAGTGGAGCGCTTACTCCTGTCTCCAAGAGCACTGATGACATTTCCCAGGGCGAGCTAAGGAAGGACACAGAAGAGGAGAACAAGCATTCAGCCTTAGTTAACTTGTCATCAGTATTCACTATAAATAAGGTTATGGTGGAAGAAATCAACAGTGTAATGCCTATTCTGTCCATCAGGGGTCTCTCCTGCACCACACACTGGTAAATGCTGGTCTCTTACTTGCTTTTCATCACTGTCCTATTAAATGCAGCTCAAACTAAATTAAGTGGCCAATGACAGCAGCGCAGTGTTTACTGTTTAAAGTTCTCTGTAGAGCTTCCTCACCAGCCCACAGTTGATGGAGATGCCCTCTTTCGCTCTGTCTCCTGTAGCTCCAGTTCTCTTTAATCTCTCAGAACCCGCCAGGTCCACAAAGTGGAACTTGGCCGTCAGAGTCTCAAACTCATCGATCTCCGAGTCGTCAGCCAGACGGTTATCCGTCGCGTTATCCTGGACGAAAAGGGCAAGGAAAGTAAATAAACAGAACTGCGAGTGATGCAAACACACCAGTCCTCTGTTGCCTTTCATAACAATACTTACATTGTTGTCAGGGGAGCAGACTCGCACTTGGCACAAGTGGATGGTGAAGATGGCATGGGAGCGTGAACTCTGGACGTTCATCTGGGTGCTGGCGGTGGTGCGAGACAGAGCGCCCAGCTTCAGACACTGAATCATCTGTTAGAGGAGAGGTGGAAGAAACAGATGACAAAAAAATTGTGTGCTTTCTCATATCATTTCTGAGCTGCACAGAAATCTAAACATAGAGACTGTTCCTAACCACTGTGATCGTTGAAGAGTTCAGTTAAGAGACTTTAGCAGCTGAAAGGTAAAAAGACTACAAGAACTTAATGATGACTTCCTCACTGGGAGATGTGAGTCTCTGCTGGAGAGAAATCCTACTCACTGAATGGAAACACTACTGTGCAAAACTCTTGAGCAGCACTCATCTTTTTCTATTTAGTGAGGGAAAAAATTCTAGTTCTTTGGATGTTTCTGCCTTTTGTTCAGTTCTTTGTCAGCATGACACGCTGCTTCAATAATGTTGAGGCCCAGGCTCTGGAGATGACTGGTAGTGTTTCACTGTTACTGCATTGGCAGTGTTTGGGATCAGACTCAGGCCAGATGCAACTTCAGGTCCTGTGTCAGGTCTTTATTGGCTTTTTTTCTATTTCTTAACAGGATGACAGCATTCAGATAATGTTCATGTTTTATCCTCCACTTGTCCAGGTTCCTCAAATTTTTTAAAGGACATGCTGCACGTGTTTTTGGCTAATAGCTCTTTAGGAATCACCTTGTTGCTGTAAAAATTCTACTTTATGCCTGTTAGACTGTTATCTCTGCGTTTGCCATGTGAGAACTAAATAATCTGCTAGTAACTAAGCACTGTATGATACAATATGAAAAAATTGCCAGACGATTCTAGAGTTTATTGAGCCATCTGACAGATACATCCATCCATTTGTTTCTGCTCATCCTTTTTCAGGGTCACTCGAGCCTATCCGAGCTGGCTTAGGGCGAAGGCGGGGTACACCCTGGACAGGTCTGTCGCAGGGCTAACACACAGAGACAGACAACCGTTTGCACTCACATGCGCTCCCGCATTCACACCTATGGGCAGTTTTGTGTTTCCAATTAACCTATGCCCCCATAACTGCATGTCTCTGGACTGTTGGAGGAACATGTTTGCACCCATGCAAACACAGGGAGAACATGAAAACTCCACACAGAAAGACCCCAGCCTGATGGTGGAATTGAACTCAGGACCTTCATGCTGTGATTCATGTTTAAAGTCTTAGTAGATTGGTGTTAAATGGCTTGACAAAAACCCCCAAAATATTCTTCTAAAAGTGGTCAGCTCAAGGACTGAACTGAAAAGGGGGAAAAATACACATATAGAAGGCCTGAAGAGCTGTTCCTAAAGATCCCATTAAAAAAAACTACTAAATGTAGGTGAAATATCAAGTAATGAAGGGTGGCTAGAAACTTTTGCACAGTGTAACAAGTGTATTTTTACAGCGTTATGAACGAAATGAGTTGAATCAGCAGTCCCCAACCCCCAGGGTTTTTATCATTAACTCACTTTCCCTGGGTCTTTTCCCGTGCGTTATGAATAAATCTTTTTTTTTGTACCTGTACTGGTTTTATTTTGTTGTATTTATCCGCGACAACTTAAAGGCCGGTCTGTGAAAATATTGTTGGACATAAACTGGTTGGGGACCGCTGAATTAAATTAAGATTACCACCATTGTAACAGGATTTGTGCTGCCGCCATCCGAGTTATTTTGAAAGCTTTGGGCCTGTCGTTTAGCCTAAATCTTCAGAACATGAGTCACTTTCTGAGTGGGTTTTTATCACAATTTAAGACATCACCCTCAAAATGTAAAACTATATTCTACAAAAAAGATCATTAACTTCCAGTTTGCGTAGGCTCATTTAAAACCCATTATCTTGGTCCATTAAAGCTACTTATTGTGACCCCCCTCGCAAAATCCCCCCCAAAAAGCAGTAGTATATTTGAGCCGCTTTTAGCGTTTTTCCAGGTTTTCGAAACTGACCTCGGCTGCAGAGGTGACGGTGCGGGTGGTGACCCCCACCGTGTAGATGCCTCCGTTGGCGTCCTCGTGGATTTTGATGTTGGATTTCTGCTTCCTGGCCTCGAGGTCTCGAGTCGTGTCGAACAAATCGAGCACCTCCTCGTTGTAAAGCTAAAAAACAAGAAAGTCATAAATAATTAACAAACAGCCGACAGATTAGACGACGTCGTGCAGAGCGTAAATTATTATGTCACCGTCGGAAGCGCCATTTTTTCTCTTCAGCTGCTCCCTCACCAGCTGTTAGCAGCCACTTGCTGGCAGTTAAAAATAAAGCCGGGCGCGACCTCGGAGACAGGCTAATGACAGTTTAATGGCAGTCGGGTTATCTGCGCACTTTAACAACCTGAACTGATACACCCTATGCCGACCTTTGACCTCTTGCTGTCTGCATGCTCTCGCTATGTCTAACAAACTGACTTTAAGTTATTTCAGTGTTATTTATCAGCTTGCTGATGATGTTCGATGTTACCAACTGAGTTGCTCTGCATTGTTTGTGGATGTGAGTGTGTGTGTTTCTGCACCTCCAGGAACTGTGCATTGATCTTGAATTCAGGAACAGGCCTGCCCTGCTCAGTGGCGGCCTGTCTGCGCTCCTCGATTCCTCTGAACAGGTGGTTCACGGCCCGGGGAATGATGCCCAGCTCGTCCTCTCCAATGTTGACATCGAAGCCAGTTCCCATGGTGTACGTCTTCCCCGAACCCGTCTGGACAGGGAGGAAAAGACAGGGGGATGGGCCGGAGTCACGGTGACACAAAGAGGAATGAGACATTGGGGTTCAAATTCACACGTCACCCCTCTCCTCCCCACCGAAACGCCAGAGAGGCCCCGACGGGAGCGCGTGCGTGTTTGTGCCGACAGATGATCGAGAAAGTTTTATTCTGCACGGCCGCACCTGTGTGATTACCGTGTTTGTGTGCATGCGTGTGAATGAGTGTGTTGGGCCGCTGCCGTGCCCCGTGAAAGGCGCTTTGTCAGAAAAATAACGGGCGAGGGAACAATGTGAGGACAGAATAATGAACACAAAGAGGAGCTCAGAGGAAGGGTAAGAAGAGGGAAGTTTAAAAAGCAGTTGTTCAATGACAGAGTGTCTCTTTGTACATTGAATTTCAATACAAAAACCCTTTAAATCACACTGAATAAAACTAAGCTGTTATTTTTTGCCTCTATAGTCCTCAGTGTGGCTGCACCTCCCTTTCCTCCGTTGCCTGTGAGTAAAGCATTGGTGTCATGCTGAGGCTGTTCCAGGCCTTCACTCATATTCACAAAGGCCAAAACACGGTGTCGTGTCGATAGCAAGGATTAACAATGATCAGAGTGACCGGTTCACCACTGAAGGTGATTTTTACTTTGTTTCCACACTGATGCATTAAATTAATGTTGTTCTTTTTTTGACATTAAATCAGCAAAGCCACAATTTATATCACACTATGACAGATAAATGACATTGAGGCTAATTATCTGAACGCACTTTAATGAACACTAAATCACTGTGCAATTAATTCTGTTGGTATCGGAAGTTATCGATATTTGGATCATCACCGCCACTGGTCAGAACAGGCTAAGAAAAAATTGAGCCTAACACTTCAGACAGTTGAGCTGTTTTGCATTGCACAGGCCTTAATGTTACCGTACAATACATACATCATCCACTTTTTTCACAATTATACACTTGCAGAACTATAACCTCCACATAAAACAAAAGGATTTTGCATATCTGTCCATTTCAAAACCAAGGTGGACAAATGACCTTGCTGCTTTCCTCTGTTTCCAGTCTTTTTGCAAAGCAACCGTGGAACTGGCTGCCATAGCTTCAGAGATGAGAGTGGCACCAATCAACTGCTTTCAGGATGCATGTTAGTCTATAATGTTTAAAGCGATAAAATATGTTTTGACTTCTTGGTTTACTTTCCTGCTCTGGCATAATGTGAAGCAGACACTTTCTACTTTGTTTTGATTGGATAACAAACTTCCATATCTATCATTCCCTCTTATTCTAATTTATTAGAGGCAATACAAAGCTGTGGTGATGAGGACATGTTGGAACATATTGGCAGCACAGAGCTGCTGAGGCTCCTTTATTGCCTGCCTACCGATGTGAAAATGAAATCAGCTTCATATCACATGATGCCATAAATCTTTTGTTTCTGGAAGGAGTGCCGCTCCCTTGAGCAAAACTTTGACTGAATGTGAATATGTGACTGAGCTTGTGCATATTCATGCCATACCGGTGTGCTGTTAACATGAGTAAAAAAAGACAATGCTCCATGCCCTTCTACCAATACGTGTGCAGCAAAAGCCTGCTGACTAACCTGTCCATATGCAAAGATTGTGGCGTTGTAGCCCTCAAGGCAACCCTCGATGAGCCTCTCGGTGCAGTGGGTGTAGATCGTCTCCTGCTGGGTGTCCATATCGAAGACATAATCATAGGTGAAGGCCTTGTCCTTGCCCAGGACCACTTGGGGTTCTCCTGGCATCACATACGTACAGATGTGACAGCCCTCAATCTTCTCTTTGGGCAGCTGAGGACGAATCCTGGCAGACAGAGAGGGAGAAAGAGACCACACTAGAGGTGAGACGTGGCTCAAGACTTGGGATAGGTTGTGGAGGTCGCGTATGGGCAAGTTACCTTTCAGAGCTGGGAGAAGGGCTTTAACTGTTGTTAATGTGACAGTGTTACCCAACCAATGATCATCTCCTATGTCTAACCAAGTGGATTTATTGCTTATAAATAACATTGACTTTATTGGCTTAATGGTGAAAGTGCAGCTAAGCTGAAGACAGAAACAGTTTTCACTGAGCATGTCTTTTTATGCATGTGGAAACCAGTGTCAGCATGCTGCCCGTGCACCGTACAGTGCCCGCACTGTTCAGGAGTGAGGGAGAGCGAGCGAGCTCTGGGTAAACAGTCCCACCCATAGATTTCATTAAGGAATTGCTCTGTTTGCCTTCCTTCAAATAAAAACACTTCCCTGTTACATCATTTCCTCCTCTGCTTTTTATCGCTGCACTAACAGTCGACCTGAAGAGGAAGTGGAAATGCTGAAGGGAAATATTTGGACAGGGAATTAAAACGGTGAAAACTGTTTATAGCAAACCCTGGATGAAAATAGGAATAGAAAACAGTTCTATTAGTATCAATACTGCAATACTCGTGGAAATAAATGGTAAATTATAATGATGGGCATGTGAAGGAAAACCTCACAGTTAGCAGGAAGTAAATGGATTCCTTCAAAGGCCACAGTCAAACCCCAGAAAGGTTAGAATAACAATGAAAAAACAGACTCTCAGAATAGAAAAGTGTCAGTACTGTTGGTGTCCTCTGGTGCTCATTAACTCTCAGTGTATGTGTGAGGATGTGGCACTTTGCATGAAGTCTGCACTATATCACATTAGTCACAGCAAGAGTCTACAGAAAAAAAGCAAAAGGCTTAGAAGGAAAGGAAAAGAAGGATGTCGGTGAAGCTACAGTAGCAAAGGTCCACAGAGGTGTCATTGTGCGTGACATCAGATCCCAGCTATTTAGCAGGCTCCCTCTCTGGGATTACAGCACTGATGAAAGCAGGACAGAGGCAGACAGTCCTACCTGCAGTAACTGTATTCCTGTAAGAGTATTATAACTGTCAGCTCTGTGTTGTGAAGAGAAGTCCCAAAAAGTTCAGCTTTCCTGACATTCACTCAATTGCATGCTACAGCAAAAGGCACAGAGAACTTACAAAGCATCAGATCTCATCATTGAAAGGTGAAGTGAGAGTACAAAAACAATTTCCACAGCATTAGATGGAACACAGTGAAGACAGTCATCAAAAATCAGAGACATGTCCAGTTGTACACTGGTCCCTCGCTTTAACGTGGCCTTGCTGTTTCACTGATTTTTTTGTGCAATTTTGCATGCTTTTTTTGTGTTCTGCGTCCTGATTGGCTGTAGACCATCGTCAATCAATCTCCTCTGTGCCGTGTCTCCTGTCCAGTACAGAATGCGTTCAGCTTGTTATATTTACATAAATCTTTGATCGCTAGCAGTGTGACTCTGAAGTGTATGAACTGTATGTTTCTAAGTTTTCTCCCCAACAAACACAACAATGTTGACGAAACATAGGCAGCTGCGGTAGCACCCAAAAGGCAGAGGAAGATGCTAACCATCGCACAAAACTTTGAACTTCTGGACATGCTAAAGGAAGGTAGAAGTTACTGTATTTTTTGGACCAAGTGTTTAAACAAGAAAGAAAAGTGTGAAAATGTTCATGCCTGTCTGAGAAAAGTGTATAAAGTGTGTAGTGACAGCTTTTAAAGCCGTAAAACATCTATAATAATTGTAAAAAATAACGGATTTCACCTATTGCAGGTTATTTTTAGAACGTAACTCCCGCGATAAACGAGGGACCACTGTAGTTAATGAAAAGACAAGACGAAAACTGGTCAGGGAGGCTGCCAACAGACCTGTAGCACCACTGAAAGAGTACCAGAACCAGTACCAACCAGTACTTTCAGGTAGAGCAGGGCAATATGACCAAAAATATTTATCATGATATACATTTGAAAATTTGCAATAACGATATAACTGACGATATAATTGACACTAGACAAAATACTTTACAACTCCACAACTTTATTAGTGCAAAAAAAAAAAAAATCAATGTATTTTCACTTAAACAAGCAGCTTTTTTAAGTGCATTAAAGTTATATAAAAAAAATTAACAGTGCAAATGCAAATTCCTTGCTGACAGTTTAACTAAAAGGCATTTCCAGTGGAAATTGGCCGACATATCCTCAGCATAACCATGTATAATATCCACAAAAGAGGTTATACACACACAATACAGTAATATTATGTTGAAGCGCAGGACGTATCACTCCGCGAGGCTCCTGCCTACGATAGCCTTAATGCTCCAACAATCCTACAAGCAGTGCGGGTTCGTAGCTTAGCAAAGTCGTACCGAAACATTTGACAGATTCTCGAGCGCCGTGTACATAAAATCGTTTCGAGGTCAGTAAACACAACCAGAATTCAACATAAGGCACACAGGATTATAAGGGCCCTGTCGATTTTCAGAAAAAGCAAAGGATTGATTTTAAGTGTGCCGTATTTTCCAAAAAACACGGTAATAACGACGGCCCGCTAGCATGCTCTACCAAAAATAGTGCTTTGTTGTGTATCTGACGGATGAAAGCTAAACCAGTGCCACACCACTGAAGTTGCAGCATTTTTACAAACCAGTTCTGGTTCATCCGTTTCATTCAACGATCCACTTTTGCCCTTCTCATTCTGTGTTGCCACTATGTGCGTATGAAAACAAAGGCACTGCGCATGCGCGTTTTACCCATATTCTATCGCAATATTTCATTTTCTTATCGTTGCCCAACATTACACTGGTATTACCGTGAACGGTATGATATAGCCCAGCCCTACTTTCAGACAAGAACTGGTTGTGTACTACACACTAAAAAACTAACAGTCTCCACATGTCTGGTCTGTGGGGTAGGGATGCAGGGTTGGTGAAGCATGGTGGTGGCAACATCATGCTTTGGGGCTGCTTTTCTTTTGCTGGAACTGTGGTTTTAGTCAAATACTAAAGTTTTGATCTGAAATCCCAAGCATACATCCAAATCAACAAATAAATGGCTTCACCGGAAAAAAAGAAAATTAAAGTTTTGGAATGACCCAGCAGGGCCCAGACCTAAATCCAGTACAAAATCTGTGAGCTAAAGAGGGCTGTGTGCAAGACATGCGCTCCTACCCAACAAGACTGAATGCTGCAATTAAATCAAAATGTGCTTCAACACAGTTTTAGCATAAGGGTGCGCACACGTACAACTAGCTTATTCTTGTCTTATAGTGTCACATTAAAGGCAAGAAAATTTTTGAAATGATTTATTGTGATCTAATTTTTTTAACATCAGAAAAACCTGGCAGTTTAACAAGTGTGTGTACAACTACACTACAAGGCTTGTTGATACAAAGCTGATAAGAAAATGTCAAGTTAATGCATATTTTTAAAAACTACATACATCAGAGGTGGCTCCAGGTGAAGATGACGTAACTATCAGGTCATCTGAGAAGACTGACTTAATGGCACGACGGCTGAGAGCATTACAGGAGTGAATCTGCATTAATCCCCTTTGGCTAGCTTCCCAAAACTTGTCAGAGAGCTGTAATCCAGGTAACAATAGAGGCACTCATTGCAGCTTACAGTGAGGGCATTAAGTCACTCAGTTATTGTTCATTTTGAGTGTTTGGGAAGAAAAATGTAACAAAGTATGAACTACAGCAAACACATTTAGAAAAAAAAAGGATTTTTTCTAATATAGTTAAGTATAATTAAATCAGGGTTTTCTCCAAGAGGGACAAAAAGGCCTCTACAAATGTAGTCTCCATTTAGAATAAATGCCCAGTCTATCTGATTACGTTCGCCTTAACAAAGCAGTGATGCACTGTTTGTTTTGTTGCTTGTTACGACATCTCCGGGCTCCTCCATTTAGAAATGGACCAGAGAGAGGAAAATAAATGTCTGAGGAAAAGATGAAGAAAAACAAAGGGCCAGGAAAGACTGGACATGATGGCTACAGATGGAAATTTCACCCACAGTGCATCTCGTCTCAAACTCATTATCTATCTTTGCATAACAAGACCTTTATACTGATCTCATTCAGCCTGTCATTTTTTCTTTCTTGTCACAGTAAGATGCACCACTGCAAATGAATAACGACACACTGAATGCACTGCCCTCGCTGTTCAGGAGGGCGAGCGTGTCATTTTATGTGCCTAGGATTTTTAAGCTCGGTTCTGTTTGGATCCAAAAGCACAGACTGCAGTCTCAGCTTATATTTAAATAGTAAAAGTGTCATACTTTATTTTGGGAGCAGCTGGTGAGCTGCATGATAGCTAGACAAAACAGTAATAGTTAATAGAATAAATTCATGTTTTCTGGGTCATGTTGGTCTATGAAGCCATGCTTGGATGCCTCTGAATGCTCAGTGGGACAAGAAAAATGCTCTATAATGCCAGTCTATCTCCATTTTACAGTATGCTAACTATCCAAAAACAGCAAGACACAGATATTTGAAAATAGGCTCAAGTCATCACTCTAGGCAATGCAGGAAATAACACTAATGTGAGCCGGTAAGCGCTGTTACCAGCTCAGCCCTCTACCTGGCACACCCTCGGGCCACAGTCTTTTGGCCTGTAACTTCAACAACAGTGAAACAAGCTCTGTAAAGAAGAGCTCCTGCCTGTGTCTAAACCAACTTATGTATTCAGAGGGTGTGGCATGTTTTTTTGTAGCTCACAGAATACAGCTAGAATATTCCAGTAAAAACTGTGCCATATTTTGCTATGCTTAAAAAATTCTGGATTAAATGGCAATGAAGCACTGCTTTTCATTGCCAGAAGTCTGTTAAATCCTGTCAGTGAAACCAATGATACTACAGTATTACCAACACCCACGTTTGTTAAGTACACTTGTACACTTTCTCACCTTCTAAGACTTAAATGCAAAGAGTAACACCACTACTACATCTGTGATCTAAATACACAATGACTGGGCACATTTTTTTTAGGTACACTGTTGAACTGGTTGTTAGCAAAAACATTTAATCAGTCAGTCACATGGCAGAAACCCAGTGCATTGAAGTTCAATCCAAACATCAATAAGAAAGAAAGATTACTCTGAATGTGGTAATTAAGATGTGGTAATCTTAATGTCATTAATGCCGCAGGTCGGAGGGGAGTGATCACTTTGGTTCACTCAGATAGGAAGGCAACAGTAACTCAAATAACCATTCATTGCAACCAGGGTATACAGAAGAGCATCTCTGAGCACACATGACACTGAAACTTGGAGCAGATGGGCTACAGCAGCAGAAGACCACACCACCTGCCACTCCTGTCAGCTACGAACAGGAAATTGAGGCTACAGTTTGCACAGGCTCACTGAAATTGGACAACAGATGACTGAAAAACTGCTGCCTGGTCTGAGAAGTCTTGATTTCTGCTCTAGCATTGAGGTGGTAGGGACAGAATTGGGCATAAATCCATCCTGGGCTATTAACGATTCAAGCTGCTGGTGGTGGTATGATGATTATTTGTTTGGGACGCATTAGTACCTTAAAGCCTTTAAGACACATCTTCTGACGGCTGCTTCTAGCAGTGTAACGCTCCTTAAACATGACAATGAGTTCATTATACTCAATTGGCCTCCACAGTCACAAGATCACAATCGAATAGAGCACCTTTGGGATATAGTGAAATGGGAGACTGGTGTCATGGATGTGCTGCTGAAAAATGTGCATCAATAAAACCCGAGGAATGTTTCCAAAACTTGCTATGCAGAATAAAAGGCAAAAAGGTGCAACACTTTACTTTGGTATGTTAAGAAGTATAAAGAAATGAGTTTTGAATGTTTATATGAAATACACCTCTATTATGAGTAGTCACTGGGTGTGTGCATACTCACGACTAATGCAAGTTCTGGCATCGGGCATTTCAGCTAAACATAAACAGAAGTGAGAGGTGTGAAGTGTGTTCTGCTGGTGTATTATTAGTGCGACTGACTGACTTTAGCAGTGATTATAATCTGGCAACCTTCACTCTGGTTCAACCCAAAACACTCTTCATCTGTTTGAATAAAGGTTTGCCCTTCAGCGCAGTGCAGACTTAGAGCACTAATCCACCTTTTAGAGCAGCACACTCATGCTCTGCACGGCGGTTTCTCCAGGAAATTTCAGTTATCTGCTTATGCATTAACACACACACACACACACACACACGCACACTTACTTTCAAAGCTTTTTACACACAATTTAGGTGCATCGTATGATTTTACCTTTAATTTTAATTCTGTGAGGAACATAAATAACTTTTTCATAGTGAAACTAGAGTTCTACAGTTAGATTAACAAATAGTTGTAAGACAAAAAGCATACTGAAAATCTCAATTTGGAAAAAAGTAAACATGTTTGTTTAATATGACTAACTTTTTTAGAAAGATTAATTTTTTAAAATCTAGATTTCACTCTTTATGCTTGGCTAAGCTAGCTACCTATCTCGCTATTAACATGTGCAGCTAAAAGTTTGTAGGTTGCGAGTCGTTATGTAATTTAACTTATACACACTGCCACACTGAACTAATATGTACACTTGTTTAGCTTGTTGGCTTTTGGACAAAGGTGAGAATAGTTTCTACTGAGGATTTTGCAGTCACATAACCGCTAACCAGGTCACATTAACTTGGCCACCATATTGGTAGTCTCAAGTGACTAATGCCCTAGTCACATAGTGACTATCTGGCAACCAGTGAAGGAAAAATAGGCATTCACCAACCGGTTGGTAAGCTGTTGCTGGAGGTTGACGGCAGTCACCGTTTCAATTATTTTGAAAGCCCCAGTCACATGGGAAAAAATTTCTTTGCAAATACGTCCTTGTGATTGCACTGTTCGCTAGCAGACGTAGTTCACATGGAACACGCTGCCTTGTCTGCAAACATTTGCCAGCTATTCTCTGAGCAGTAAAAAACGAGACACAAACTGGAAATGGACACCATTTGTCTTCAAAGTAAACGTTCCTTCTTTTGAAAAATGTTAGCACAAATTTTACTTTCAAAGTAAATACCCTCAGTTTCTGGTTTGTATTGCAAAACGTTTTACTACCGCTCAGATAGTAGCTGTGTTTGCAGACATGTGGGCATGCTCCATTGCAAACTACCATTGACCAGTTTTACCTAGGAGTTACGCTACAGCTAAATGCTAGCTGTGCTAGCATACTCTGCTAAAGTCCTGAAAACATCCGTGTAGTCACCAGAAGGTGCTGTCAAAGGAAGCTATTGTTCAAAGTTGCACTTTGTGGCTATTGTAGCTTCAGGTATACTGCTATCAGACACATTAAAAGAGCATGTGCTGAAAAATAGTAACATCCATTACTAATTCACTCATCAAATCACTATGCAGATCAAGTCTGACTAAAGATATGGAAGAAAACTGAGCAGCTTTTTAGCACAGTTCAATAAGAGAAGCCACAGCCTGTCACTGACTGATGAGGGGAATTTAGCGACCGAAACAGCGTTCACTGAACCATTAAAGAGATGAAAAGGAGAAAGGCAGACACACTACCCTATATGCACACATACCTATTCAAACAAACACACACACACACACACACACACACAAACACACAGGGGGGATTTGTCAGCCTCTCTCCATGTGACAAGTCCTGCTAGGCTCCTGCTCTCACTCTCATTATTGCGATTATGGTGAAAGCCTGAGAAACAGTGAACTCCTCAAACACACACAAAAACACAGGCTTCATATATATAGCCTGACTATAGACTGACTGAGACCTGCTATTGTGACTGATAAAAGGAATCAACAAGAAACGATGTCACACTAATAAAAAGGAGGCGAGTCACACCATGACCACCATGCTGCTTATCTCATCTTTCCTAAAACACAGCCAGTCAAATGCTGACATCAGTATTCCTGCCAATAAGAAAATCAATTCAATCCCCTAGAGCCAGTCCCAGTGCATCATCACTAACAAATCAACATTAACAGTAAACCTCGACATCTGATTCCTACTTAATTTAATCCTGTGTGATTTATTTTTAGCTTTAAGCACCACTTACAGCTGAGGGCACTGAGTGATTCAGCAAAAACAGAAAGGCACATCTGAGCCAAAGGGCAGCAGACACGACTCTTTTCTCCGCATTTCACAGTGAAACCAGCAGAGTCACAGTCACATCATCACAGTCATATATTTTTAGATCCCGAAACACTTGGAGTTAGTTGGTATGAGCAGTGCTGACTGCTAACTCAAAATGAGTATAACCAAATTTTATATTTGTTTGACTTGTTGTTTTTTTTGTTGTTTTTTTTTTTTTTTTTACATGTGATATTAGTATATTAGTTACAGATTATTATAATCAAACACATACTGATTTTTATACAAGTAGAAGCCTCCAGGCAACATCAACTGGCAAAACTGCAGTTCCTCACATGGCCACTTGAGGCAACTTAAGAAGCTGCAGTAATTTCTCTTGCCAAGTTCCCCCTTTATGACAGATAGCACGTGAATTTTTATAGAACTCACCTGTTTAAGCTGTGCATAGCTTTAAGAGTATATGTTTCTACAATAGAATCACTGTGGAGACTTCTTTGTGTTGCTAGTTTTATGGGCATATCTAAAAACTACAAGAAAGACCGTGTGCGTCCTCCTTAGGGATTTGAAGCCTCAGGTTTACACTGTTGACTGGTAATTATGTAGCAATGTGTTTCAGGTCATTTCACAAAGAAATACGAAATACAAAAGTAATATAACAACTAGTGTAATGAGATACTTTTGTTAGAGTTTAATGAGGTAACTTAAGGCATTATTTTTCAGAAAAGTAACAAGTATTGTGTAATAAGTTACTTTTTTTGAGGGTCAACCCCAAGACTGATAACAATGAATTATGAAGGCACTTTGCTAACCAAGCCGGCTAGCCAGTTGTAGCAATTGCGAGACACTTAGGAAGTCAAAATTATGAGATATGTAACTCAAAATAACTCAGACAGTAACTCCAAAGTTTTGAAATAAAAACCTGAAATGTTGAACAGTGGAAAAAAAATACTTTTGTATTTTAAAGAATAGACTATCACTCTATTCTTTAAAATACAAAAGTATTACAAATGAGCTATTCATCAACTGACATATCCCAGGTCCAAATTTACTTTAGGACATAAAAAATATGTTCTAATTTAATGCTAGTAGAGTCTAATCATCTTATTAGGAATAATTTAACCGAACTGGGAAAATTACCCAAAGTAAAATGTAACACTGTCAAACATAGCACATGTACAAATGTAAAAAGTGTCCACCTGGTAAAAGAATAAAAGCCTAACTATATGTCTGTAGTTAGCTAGGTTTTTGTAATTAAGTAAGTAAGTAAGTAAGTAACCCATTATTCAAAGTTTAGATAATTAAGTTTGTGAGCTGCATTTTTTGTGCAACTGAGAAAATTACAGACTAAAGCTACTATGGCATAAACCTAGGGTGTGAAATTTGGTTTCAAAACTGAGTTTACAAGTGAAAGCAGAGTTTTGGCTACTTGTAATCATTTTTTGTTCTTTGTTCTTTTTCTAGACACCTCAAATTAAAAAGAAATCCTCTGTAAAAACTCGGGTGAAACAGTTGAAGTTGTCCGTAAGTTGTTGATCTGAGTTGACTGTAGTTTTTTGAAGTGCTGTAACTGCAGATTGAAGAGAGAGATGCTACCCAATAGTGGATAATGAGGCTATAAGCAAGTCACAGTAACACATGCACACCACTCACTGGTGCATACAATCTCACGCACAAGGTCTACCTCGTCATTTGATGCTAATGTAACTGAGACAAGGGAACTGCAAACACTCAGATTTCAGTGACACTTCCCAACTTTCTTCGAGCCAAAGTTCTCTGTTGGGAGGTAAACACCGAAACTCTATTCTTCCGCGCTCTAAAAAGGAAACATAACTGTAGTGCGGCTCTAATTTACATTCCTTTAAACGTGTGCAAGTGTGCATCAAGAACACCTTCAAGTACAGCATAATGACTACCTTATATAACAACACGCACACTGTACGCCTCTTTAAGCCAGCAGGTGCACAAGTTGTGTTTTTCCGTTATTTGTGTGTGTGTGTGTGTGTGTGTGTGTGTGTGTGTGTGTGTGTGTGTGTGTGTGTGTGTGTGTGTATAGACTAGCTTGTGTAATATGTTCCTAGTAGCCTTGGGCAAAGGGAAGAACAAGGAGGTACAGAAATGACACAAGGAGAGAAAGTAGATCCTAAGTACAGAGCGAACCCTCCAGCCACAACAAGCAGCTACTGCTTTAACTCACCACAACACAGCACGGCTGCATTTTTAGTAACAGCCTCTATTGTCTAGCAGCTCGTCTTGAGATCTAGAGCCAATTCATTGGGTCACACTCTTCAGTGTGCCGAGAGAGTCAAAGAGTCAGTCGAGAGATTCATCTGTACAAGAAATTCATTGTTAAAATGTGGGACGTGTGCACAGATGAAATTGACAGGTTACATCCAAAAAACCCTCCAAGTTAAAGCCAATAATTTGGGTTGAATTTAAACATCTTTTGAAACAGCTCTAAAGCATTAAAATTGAAGGTGCAGTTAAATGTAACTACAAGAATACCATACACCAGAAGGACATCTATCCAGCCATCCATCCAGGAGCTTTTTTGGCACAGTTTGGGTCTACTACCTTTACAGATTATGGTCAGTACAAAGAGTTAAATTATTTCTATCCTCATGAGGATAGACTTTTCCAAGGTAGTAGTACCCCCATACACAGGATCACAGAATTGCTCAAAGGGTACGACAATGATGTGAATCGCACGGCCTTTGCAGGGGTGAGATTTTAACTCAAAGTCAATCCTTTGAGAGATTTTGGACAGATATACTGCCCTTCTTTGTCATCAAAACACCAAAATGAGGTCATAACTTTCGTACAAATGCCGTTCTGTCCCTCTGGTAGTGAATGTTTGTAAAGCTCTTAACCCTCACATTTGGCATTGTCAGGGTAAACATTTGTTTGCCTTGCTCTATTTTAATATCTTGTTTAAAATAGATTATCACTGTCAAAGGATCAAGCTGATAATTTATCGCAGTACAGTAAGAAACATGCATCTCTAGTATGCTTTGCAAGATGATATGTGCTCCACAGTTTTCCCCCACCTCAGAAAAAAAAAGAAAAAAGATCTTGGGAATTTCCATTCTTTCTCAGTGAACGATGCATTCGTGTCATTTTGCACTTGGTGTTCTACAGAAGCCAATAAAGAAGTATTGTATGAAGCCCACCTTTAATCATTCTTTTCTCTGGAATCTGGTGTGGAAACAACACCAGACAATGGTGGTGGTGGGGGGGTCGGAAAAGACCGAGTAGGAAAGAAGAAAAAAGAGGGCATTCTGCTGACTCAGGCTTTTTGTTTCCCTCCCTCAAGCTGCCCTTAGATCTGTGGCAGTCCAGTCACAGGGGCATCGCTGCACACCCCTACACGTAAAAGGACCCAAGGTTGTCATGGTAACAGCTAACATGAGTCCACGCAGGCTGCCAAAGGAAAAATGCGACGGGGTCACGGATGAAAGTTCTGACAGCTTCCTGGGTCAAAGATCGCCGGGCAGGAAAGAGGGAAAGGTGGAAGAGGATGGTGGTTATCACCTTGAGAGGCAGCCAGAGAGGGCATATCAGCACACGCACACACACACACACACGCACACACACACACACAGGCCTCCAGCACTGATACCGGCTTAATAAAAACATTCCATTTTGACAAGGACAGTTCGGCCCATAATGGCACATGTGGGAGTCACGCGGAAATTCAAGAAGGCAACACAAACACAGCAAGCATGAAACAAGCAGGAGAGTTTTGAAATGAAGCTACAGTAAACAAATAAATACTAATATTAGGAAAAATCTATACTGAACTAACCTCTGCGCTATTTAGACAGAACTTACTGAATATCAGTAACAACATAATCACATGACAGAAGCTGGCAGATGGCTTGCAGCATGCTTCTCTTTGTGTCTCAGTTCACTTGAGTTGATTCATGAATATTTATCGTGAATACGCTTGGATGGATGCTGCTCAGAGGAGGCACACACACACACACACACACACACACACACACACACACACACAGGGAGGTTTTGGTTCACCGCAGCGGACGCACGGGCCTTTGCCCTCAAACATAATCCACAAAGGTCAAAGAGGAGGAGCCAGTAGGCGTCAGACAATCTGGAAAAAGCAGCTGGGTGCTGGTTTCTAACAATACTTGTTTTTATTGTTGTTATAACACAGAAACTTTATTTGGTACCTATGCTTTTTCAATGTCCTGTCTATGTTGAGTACAGTCAGAGCACACGCCACCTGACTACAGCGTAGAGTAAAAACCATGAGGAATTTCTATAACTAGATCTTTTTGACAGAAACCCCACTGCCATGATGGACGCAGGTGTTATGAATCACATTAATGGGGGTCCTGTTCCACATGAGCACTGAGCCTTTATTAATGTGATTAGTCACACCTGTGTTTGTCTCCTACTCCAGGTCATAATGGCTGCTGCGAGGAAGGTTAGTGACTGAAAGAGAATATTTGTGGTGATCTAATCTAGCACGATGGTCTTAAATCATCTTTGCACTAACATTAACTCCATCCATCCATCCGCTTATCCTTCCTTAACTCATTTAATAAAAACTAGAATTTGATAACATGGCTACAGTTTTGTTGGGTTTTTTTGTAACCAAGTAAGTAACCAACTCATGGACAAGATGCACTGTTTTAAAGCATAGTTTTGGTATTTCTACTAGGTTAAATGGACATCACATATGCAATCCTCAGCGACAACATTAACATCACCTACCAAATATTAAAAACGTCCTGCTCATCCACCAAAGCAGCTCTGATCCATTCCTTCAGGTGGGTTAAAGCCACTGGATGTGGCTTGTTTCAGTGCATTCTAATGATGCACTATCAGATTGGGATGTGAAATATTTGAAGGCCATCTTAACACATTTTACTCTTATTTCTGAGCAGTTTCTGCAGGGTGGTGGGTGACGTTGCACTGTTTCCCACACACAGACTTTAATAGAGCGGGATGATTTATGACTGCAGTTAGATTTTTTTTTTTTAATTTTCCATCACTGAACAATCCACTTGCGGTCAATCCCCAGAAAGTCTCTCTTCCCATGGTGGGACAGACTCCAGATCCACTGCAGATGGACTACAGTTGGCTATGGCAGCCCCTTCTTCTTTAGAACTGGTTTATGTGCTGCTTTACCAAAATCAGTGGGGCTGCATGATGCTGCTGCTTTTGGAAGTTAAAGTTGCAGTCCACTGACAGAGAAACTGTAAAGACTGGAGAGGCAGCTGACTGTTGCTTATTTACTGGAATAAGGCATGTATTACGAGTAACGAGAAGATGAAAGTTACTCACGTTACCTGTTAGAAGTTTTAAGGTTATGGCTGTATTTTGTCCAAACTGTTGGCTCAATAGGTGCTGCCTAAGTTTATATAGCTTCTTGGTGCATTCAAAATAAGTACATTATTTTAAAGTATTCACTCAAGCCCATCTAATTAATGAGGAAAAGCTATCTGCTGTGGATTCCAAAGTAACTACGAAACCTGAAACCTCACTGCTCACCACTTCTGCCTGTAGGCTTTGAATTTTTAAAGCTGCGCCTCGAGGACATCGACAATCTAATTAGATCTCTTGGCCGGCTCCTTCGGGCTGACTTTGTAAAATCAATTATTTCTCAGATAAATCATTAAGGTTTTGCATGATTTTTTGTGCACCATTGTGCCCAAACATGCACACACAGATGGGCTGTTACATAAGAAGATAGATCTTACACATGGGGATAGGCCAGTAAACACTTTGTATTTGCTAAATCACCCAACATCGTACCACTGAAGTGCCCCATCTGTATGCTGTCAGGTGTGGAAAAATTTTTTTAAAACCACAAAGGAAAGAACAGCAAACACATCTTAAGATCCATCAAGAAAGCACATTCTCTTTTAAAGAACAAATTGATTTTTATGTTATATCATCTTTCCAGTAATAAATCAAGGAGACACAAGAACACCCTGTTATGCCGTCCTTCTGTTAGATCTCCAGATGTCTTTCTTTCTTGTTATTTTCTTTTACCACTCAAAAAAAGAAAAAAGAAGAGATGATAAAAGTGCATTTCATCACTTTGGACTGTATGGGACGGGGGATTAGGCGCTCGCTCACAGACAGCATTAGCCACGCAGGCTGAGGCAGGTAGAGGTTGGCAACCTGCTGGCTGATTACTGGAGACACACAGATGAAGCTAACTAGACTGTTACAGGAGCTGGGAGAAAGCTGGCAGTCAAAATGTTTCAGAGGTAAGAATCACAGTTCACCACAACATTTCAAAATAATTAGAATGTTGCCACGGCGATTAATGAGCTGAAAACATCAACGCGAAGCTGTGGTTGAATGTTCAAAGACGTGAAATGAGCCGTTCAGGTGTGACCTGCAAGTGACTGTCTGTGAAAATTAATCAAAGACGGGACATTTTCTAAAGGTTTCGTATTAATCAGCAACACAAAAAAAGAAACAGGTGTGACAACTTAAGAAAAGTATGCAGACTTTATAATGACAATTTGTATTTCGTTCATATTGGTTATCACAGGAAATTCAAGGCTTTTTTAAGTTGGAGGTTTTGTTTCTTCTGTCTCGTCTTCATGTTGTTTTAACAGCTAGGTGTGAGGCAGCCACGTGACAATAACACGATTAGCTAAAGAAACACGAGGCTGAGCGACTTGCTGAGAGTTATGTTTAGCATTAACGGTGGATTTTCATTCTTGGGAAAAGTACAGTAAATTTGCACATCTGCCTACTAAGAGCTCAGTTCAACTGCTGCACTGTATGTTTTTGAATTCTAACATATGTATTCATATTCAGTAATTACTCTGGCTGCCAAAAAATAAATAATTCTTACAATTTCTACATTGCCACATCACAACAGTCCCTTCAAAGCAGTTTATATTATAAAGTAGCTGCAGGAATTTCAAGGGTGCCGAGCCAGATCTCCAATTAACTGAGTCTGGCTTCTAAAGCAACAAACAGACTACAATTATTATTGTTATCATTACTACTAAAGGAGGCCAAGGATTAACTAAACATTTGCAACCCAGTATAATGCCAAAGTGTACAATAGCAGCCCATTCCCAGCTAGGGCTGTTCGATATAACGATATAAAAACGTCTATCGTTTCATTTTACGCTATCGTTTGTTTCGTGGTGTCGCAAAATAAACTGTTTACGGCAATATTTTTTCATCGTTTTCATGGTCACTGTAGTGGCTATATTAATTTCTTAAACTTCTCTCTTTCTCTTATATTTAATATAACCACACTATGGACGGACAAGCGCCTGTTTTTATGCGTTGTCGTTAGCAACAATGATTGTAAAATCATCGCGTGTCCGCTTGTTTATTTTCCACATAAACCTTTCACAATAAAGCTCAAGATCCTGTTGAGACTTTTCAAAATAAACTGAATCACGTGAAAGAGGATGCAGAGTGTTTACGGATGAAAAGCAACAAAGAGCCGCCAGGTGCTAAAAAATAAACCTTAGACTCAAACGTTAGAACAGGCTTTTCCCCGCAGCACGCCATGTAATAAATACTCACAAAGAAAATGGCAGCCGTTACAACTTACGTCTAAAAATGTATCGTTTCACGCATCGGTTAAAACACTCGACTACAGGTACACGACACCCAGCTGGAAACACTTCACGCAAGTCGAGTTGCCCGAGAAAATGTTACATTTTTGTGATTTATATAAGATAAGATAGAACTTTATTAATCCCTCGGGTGGGTTCCTCTAGGAAATTCGGTTTCCAATAGCACAGCACCGACAGAAGTTACAGAATGTGAGCAGAATAACATATATACACACATATATAAATACAGAGACCTAAATAAAGAGTTTACAAAAGGGATGAATAGAATAAATAGGAATAAGAATACAAGAGAATTGGTTATTATTAACAAAAAGTATTACACAGTGAAAAGGCACTACAGCTTAGTTGTAGTGCCTTCGTTATCGGGACAATAGATGTCTTATATTGGGATATGAGATTTTGGTCATAACACACAGCCCTATTCCCAGCCCACTCCTGAGGCGTAATATACCGACGGTTTGTCAAGTCCGGTCACCTTTCGCGCCGGGTTATGGATGAAATCCAGTAGAATGATCCTCCCGCGGTAATACACGTTCCAGCCCTGTATTCTGCCATAACCATAACCTTATCCCTAACGTTAACCACAACTTTAATGAAGTTAAATCGCTTTGGAAAACACTAGCTAAGTAAAATGAATGTACACATGTAGATTGATTCCAAACGGTTCTCATTTTTCCGATCTCATAATATAGGAACATGTTGGGTTCCTGGAAGCGTAATATACCGACGATTTGTCACCTAGCGTAAAATGTTACGCTTTGGGAGTGAGAACGCGTTGACAATAGACGCCGTGTAATGCAGCAGTCCCCAACCTTTTTTGCACCACGGACCGGTTTATATCCGACAATATTTTTACGGACTGCCATTTAAGGTGCCGTGGATAAATGCAACAAAATAAAACCAGTACCCCAAAAAAAGAACATTTATTCATAACACTCGGGAAAAGACCCAGGGGAACGGAGTTAACAATAAAAACAATGAAACCCTCCCCCATAAAAAACCCATCAATTTTACACCTGAACCTCAACCTTCGCGGCCCGGCACGAAAAGACTCACGGACCGATACCGGTCCATGGCGCGGGGGTTGGGGACTGCTGGTGTAATGGACACAGATGAAGACGTTGCAGTAACTTGCAGTACCAGCAGAGGGAGATATTTTATTTCAACCCAACATAAAAATAATTGTGGGACAGCATTTAAAGAGACATTAGTAACACTTTTACATGTAAATATACATTAGCCACCTGGCTTAATCGTTTCAGGCGTAGAACAATGTTGGAATGTACCTTATACCTTCCTTGGTCTCCCTGGTCTTCCTTAGCTTTAAATATATTGTCTCCCCGTGTTGGTACTGCAGTGAAGTGAAGATTACACTATGTAATAAGTCGTTAGCTAAAGGTTTGTGACTAATTTTGAGTTATTATCTCAAAATTTCAACTGAACTGAAAATTTCAAGTTATTTAAACTCTATTTTCAATTTCAAGTTTTCTCCTAAGTTTGAGTTGGTAAGCTGAAATTTTGAAAAAAGGAACTCAAAACTTTAAAGTTTGACTTATGAACAAGAAAAATACTTTTTTCAGTGATGGAAACGAGCTTCCGAATAGCAATCTCGACAATGACGGTTTGTGCTAGCATGTTAGCGCACAAAAGGCCATTTAAAGCCATATATCAGTGTTCTTGTTGGAGGTATGTTCAAGATTCATTGCCCTTTCAGTTCTGCTTTGGTGAACACAAAAATCCTGTCTGGCACTTGCTTAATATTCCACTGTGTTAACTAGCTGGCTGCTAATACTCCTGGTTGGCTGTTTGGTGTGGGATTGGTGAACAGAGCTCTTGTTGAACTGTCCTCTGATAATATTGCTGAATCCTACCAGCATATTAACTAGCTAGCAACTTGTCTTTAGGCTGTTTGTGGACACACAAGTTAGCAGCTAGCTAGTAAACATGATTTACTAGCTGTTTGGTGCTAGACACATAGCATGTAGCTGGATTATTATCAGTTTAGTTAAAATTACCCCACTGCTCTGAAAGGCAACAGTGCCAAGAAGAACACAGTAAATCCAAATAATAAGCTGAAAGACTAAAATGTTCCACGGAGCTGATTCTAAATAAAGGGCTGGGTTGTAATTCATGAAGAGTTAGCCACTTTCATAACCCATATGGCAGGGGTATTGAACTCCAGGCCTTGAGGGCCAGTGTCCTGCAGGTTTTAGCTATCACCCTAAGTCAACACACCTGAATCAAATGATTAGTTCATTACCAGGCTTCTGGAGAACTTCAAGACATGTCAAGGAGGTCATTTAGCCATTTAAATCAACTGTGTTGGATCAAGGACACACCTAAAACGTGCAGGACTCCGGCCCTCAAGGCCTCGAGTTTGACATCTGTGCCATATGGTCATCAGACTTATGGTTTAAGTAAAAATATTAGGCCAACATAAAACGTCATGTTTAAGCATTAGACCTTTTATAAGTTCATCAAAATAGCCTGTCGCTCTTCTCACACTTACAATTCAGACTCCCCCAAGTGCAATTTAGTCTAGTTTTGAACTTAACTAAAGTTGTATTCATGTACTTACACTGAGAAAAATGAAACATGCCTCTAAATTCATCTAACCAAATACATAAGAAGAGACATAAATGTGTGTGCCCAAAGCATTCTTCGTGAGAATAGAGGTTACTTATGTCAAAGAAGTAAAGAAAATCAAACAAATCATGAACAAACTTATAGATGAAAACCTAAACCAATGAAAAGCCTTTTTGTCTGACCTTCAATAGGACAACAGACCAACAAACACAACAAAGGCGCTTTAAATAATTACTGCACCTGACCTTTCTAACAAGATACAAAAGCAGGTAGGACAAAAACATGCAGATCTTTATTTGCCACACATCAAACAGCCTGCGTATGAGGCTCAGGCTGTTTTGTGTGTTCACATTAAGCTAAGACAGGAAGCCAGACAAATGCAATGTTCCAATATGAATTGAATCTTATTATTAAAGAGAGCAGCAGAGCATGTGATTGGGGGGTGAGGTGGGGTGGGGGTGTACAGACAGATAGACAGATTATTTATTATCCATGAAGAAGAGAGAGAGAGAGCTTGTAAACTGAGCTGGCTCAGTAAACAAGAGTTCTGGGTCAAAGTCTGAATGCACAACAAGGAGCGAGAGGGACAAGGAGAAACGTGAGAGGGACGGGAGCTTTTTGTCCTCTCCTCCAACGAGATCACATGACAGTTCAGGTTTTTAATCCAAGCACACACACACACAGACACACATTCCCATGCAAGTGGCTTCCAACATTATACTGGTGTCTTTATTGATTTGTTGTATTGCGACCAGATGACGGCTATCTCAGTGTGTGTGCTGTGTAAGTGACAGGACAGGACTGGCCTCAGGGACAAGGGTCAGAGCAGAATGATACAGCGAATGCGCGCGCACACACACGGAGTAACGCACAAAAGCAAGGCGAAATATCACAATGAGTGACTGCAAGGGGCTCAAATGCACCTGCATTTCTGAGAAGTGAGTGCATCCTTTGAAATCGTGTGGCTCACTCTTACTACAGGTGCAGTCTTCAAGGGAAGAAGCGGAAGGCCTAATCCCTCAGACACATATGGCATCCTCATTCATAAATCCAGTACAAAGCATGCAGGTATTAACAAGAGCAGCTCATGTAATCGAGAGCTATATTTGCTTTGCACACCATGCAAGAAAACTGCAGCAGCTCCTGCCAGCCAGCTTCAAAATAAAAGCAGGTTTAGTAAAGGAGTATTGTTGTTTTAGGCGAGCCCAGTCAAAATAAAAGCAGGAGTAACATGTGCATGGTCCCAAGCAGGTGTAACACGAGAGCATCTCAGGAGAGGCGTCTGCATCCTTACCTCAGGGCGACGCGCACCGAGCTCTCATCCGGCCCGCTGCTGCTCATGGTGGCACGGGAGGCTGGCCCGAAACAGCCCGCTTAAATATAGCTCAGTTTCGCTTTTTTTTTCTTTTCCCTTTATCCTCTTAGACGGGAGAGCGTCGCGGTCTCCCTCCCTCCCTCCCTGCTCCTCTCAATAAAGCGCTTTCTATCTTGGGCTTCCACCGCGGCCGCCGCTTTCGCCTCACCTCGTCGCCGGCTTGGAAATAAACCCCATTTTAAAGGCTCAATCTATTCTATATGAATAGATTTGGATTCCATGTTCAGGGAAAATGTGGCTAAGGATTCAGCCGTGGTCACCTCCTGGGAGGCATCGTCGCTTCCTCCGGCCCGGGTGGAGCGCGCTGTGTGAGTGTGGAGGAGCCGGGATCCGCCTGGCGTGTGATTGCCCTGGACGTAACCAAGCTCCTCCCCCCAGGAGAGCCGTACCAATCCAGGCAGGGGGCAACCTCACACACCAGCAATAATAAAAGTAATAATAATAATAATAATAACACACTTGTGTCGACTGTCAGCTCAGTGAAACTGACTTTATAGTGACATATCGCTAAAAACTCCAGAATATATGCATGGCCTGCAGTCCTTGAAACCCTAAACATGGCGATGTGAAGCGATTTTAAACTTCCACTTAATATAAACCTGGCCTCTTCTGTCTGTGTAATAATTAGATGACGTTATAGGGCACAAAATTGAACTTGGCCACGTTGCCATCTACTGGTGAATTCTTATTATTACACCCGTGAACTATAATTCTGAAGATTTGTATTCAACAAAAATTGATCATGTATGTCAATATGGAGACTTTTCAAATCCTCTTTCAACTCTACTTCCACACACATTGACCTACAGACACCTTTTAAACTGTAAAATAAGCCAAGACATTGAACTATTCAGCTTGGATTTATCTTTTCAATGTCTTTTATAGTTTTTCTTCAGTTCCAGTTTAAGTTTAATGCCCCCCCCCTTCCCCACCCGTTTCAGAGTTTATAATGGGTGTCAATGGGATGAAATATTGGCTGTTTCAGTAAGAAGCTGCTTTGTCCACAGTTTTTGGTCTACAGTCATTATTTTACCCTCAAAACGTGGACTTTTAGAAGCAGTTTTTCAGCAGGTGCATCGCGGCAGATTTAACAGGGCTTTGCCACAGAGCAACAGTATCTCTGTATTTACTCCAGTCCAACTGAAAGCTGTTGTATGTATATACTTTGTCTAAACACTAACACACAATTATTCTTAAAGTAAAACCCACAAAATCTTTAATGATTAAAAACTATTTTGCCTGTTCATTTGATGCCAGTTCCCCTCTTTCTCTGTAATTTACACTCTAATACTCACAGACAGACACACAGAGCAGATATTTGGTAAATATGCTGGTTTGTCATTTGAGATTCTTGAGTTTAGACATCTAAATCAGATTTCTCTCATGATGGTCTGGACCACGTTGTCCCTGATGGAGCAGGAGAAAATGGTCTGGCTTTTCAGTGCTGTAAAAGTTTTGGAGATTCGATCCAAAGTGGCCTTTGTGACACTGATGGAGAGTATGCTCAGCCTTTGGGAGGCCATGTTTAAGAGGGGGCGAGGAGGAAGCTCCCAGAAACTCTGCAGGATGTAGGTAACTATGTCTGTCACTACTTCTTGAGTTGTGAGCATTTTGGAGCTTTGTGCTTCCTGCTGCTTCTCTTTAAGTATCCCAATGTAATTGTGGACATTGCTGAGGAGTTTAGGTTTTCTGGGACAAGAAAAGTGAATTCAGTAGACTGCAATCTGCAATCTACTGACATGTAATGGTGAAATGTTACACGCTGTAACCTTAATGATACTTGAAAATAGGCCAGGTGCTGCTCTGCTTCAGCCTGTTCAGTCTGTGTAATATGTGAATAAAAATAAAAGAAATTAAATGAAATTAAATGAAATTAAACCCACAAAACAGTTAAAGATTAAAAACTATTTTACCTTTTCAACTGGTGCCAGTTCCCCTCTTTCTCTGTATGTCACTCACTCTGTGATACTCACATATAGACACACACAGAGCACATATTCTGCAAATGTTCTGATTCTTGAGTTTAGACATTTAAAATACATAATTTTATGAAGAATATGAGCTTTCAATATTCATTCTAACTTTTTTTTGGGTCAATAGTCAGTTGTTCTAATGTACATTTTAAAGACGTTCAGCAACTTTCCAAATTTGAAAGAACTTCTGGGTGAACGTCAGTTTTCAACAGTTCTGCACTTTGGCTTTCAGGTGAATGATTCAGTGTATTTCACCTCATTCAACAAGCTTTTCAACAAGGATTCAGCAATTACAAAAATGAACTCAAACCATTTAGCTATCAGCATTCAGGCTGCATCTTCTTTAGTAAATGTATTTTTTTGGTTGTATATGCAACGTACTCTGTCTATCTGCTACATTAGTGTGTCCATCTACAGCCCCTTTCACTATGTACTTGTACAACATGGAACATGACTCATTATTTCCCATTTATGTATCACTTTTGAACATGACAGTTCATTTTGTTGATAATAAGACAAAAAAAATGTCTGGGGTGTCTGAAAGATCAACTGGGTGTTGGTTTGACTCATAGAACAGCTTCAGCTCTGGGATTCTCCTGTTTGTATTCAGACACTCACTGCACCCTCTGTTGGAGCCTGACTGACACTGAAGCTTTGGGGAAAATCCCAGTTTGCCAATATTTATACACTGGCTATTATTCTGTATGGTGTATATATACACATTTAGAGCTATATTAGAAGGAACAAAAGAGCAGTAATTATTTATTCAGAAAGTAGGGTTCTCATTGGCCAACAACATGCCAGTCACATGAGAATGCGGTGGCTGCTGTTCTCCTGTAAAGTCCAGTTACAAAATACCACGATAGCACTGTTGAAAACCACTAAGCAGTGGATGCTGTCACAGTGGCTATATCCATCTTTTCTACTCCCTGTGATTGCCGATAATTGCCTATAATTACATTTTCACAATATATCTAAAATTAGAAACATCCTGTCTCACAGAAACTAGAAAACTAGTTTGTGCATGTATTACTTCTTGGCTGGAATACTGTAATTTCTTTATTATCAGGATGTCCTTAAAGCTCCCTGAAAAGCTTTCAGCTGATCCAAAATGCTGCAGCGAGTACTGACAGGTACTAGAATGCGACGGCATGATTCTCCCATACCGGCTTCTTTTCACTGGCTTCCTGTTAAATCCAGAATTCACTTTAAAATTCTTCTTGTCACAAACGAGGTCTTGAATAATCAGTCCTCATCTCTGTCTTCCTCCCCTCATGCTCAACCGGTAACAGCAGATGGCTGCCCATCCCTGATCCTAGTTATGCCAGAGGTTTCTTCCTGTTAAAAGGGAGTTTTTCTTTCCTACTGTTGCTAAGTGCTATTATCATAGGTTTTTTACTTTGCAATATAAAGCGCCTTGAGGCGTCGTTATTTTGTAAGACATAAATAAAACTGAATTGATTTGCTGACAGTTGCACTGATGCTGCTGTACTGGACACATTATGTGATGTTAAAATAACCAAATCGTCTTTTCGTGCACTCCTGACACATTGTCATAATTCCAAAAAGACCAGTATTGCCCAGCCTATATGATTCTCTGACCTGTGCTAAATTTAAAGAACTATTAAAGCTCATCATGTGGTACAAATATCATCATTTATTTAACAGCACTGAAAGCTGGGCTAAACTCAAGCATTTACTTAAAAGCTGAAAAAGAGTCCGGTTAGGGGCTCTGTTGGCTCTCCGGTGACTGTTTCCTCGCGGCTGCGTGCAGCGGGGCTAGGGGAGGGTCTGTGCTGACGGACGTGGGTTACTGACCTGGTAGCCTGGCTGCCCCTGGGTGGGTCCGGGATGGGCGTGAGGTTCTGGGGGCGCTCCGTCTCTGGGCTGGACCCGGACCGGGCCTCGGGGGCTTGGGTCCTGGTTGGTGTGTTGCCGGGGTTGTGGGCGGGTGGGTGCATGGGGGCCCAGCCCTGGAGCAGGGTGCCGCCGGTGCGTCGAGCCACCTGGGGGGCTCTTCAACTGGTGGGGGAGATTGTCACATCTGGCAGGAGCTTTCCTCTCTCAGGAGCTCCCTCTGCAGGAGGGGGAGATACAGGAGAGGTGGAGGAAGATCTCAGCCTGGGTGTTTATTGTCTTATGTAGTCTGGAAGATGAGTGGATGGTGGGGTGGGTGCAGTTTTCTCTGTGGTGGGGTTGGGTGGACTGTCCCGGGCTCTGTGGGGCCGGGGGCGCTGCTGCACTGGGCCCGCTTGGCCCTGGCGTCGCGGAGTATGGGGTGCCTACTGGGGTCAGCGGGGGAGCTGGCCCCAGGGAGGGGTCACTTGCCCCTCCCTTCCTTCCCTCCCCATCTCCAGCTGCCTCCCTCTTCCCGCTCCACCACAACCACCCACACATGCAGGACCTTGGAGTAGGGGTATGTCACCAGGGTGCAGAGGAGGCTACCCCCCCCTCTGTCCCCTTCTGGCTGCCTCTGCCTCAATTTTATCCCACAACTTAGACATTCACATTACTCACACTCTCATTACACATACATATAGGATCTTGGGGGTGGGCACGATACACGGAGTCCAAAGTACCATCAGGGTGTACACCCCACCCCTGGCATCGTTGCCCACCTCTCAATTTTAAATACACGTAGACATTGAGGGCTAGCAGGAGGGACCATGCGCTTACCTGCTGCTCTCTGGCAGGTAGCTCCATGCCCTCCTGGGTTTTAAATGCACCTTAGAACACACATGCATCAACACTACAATGAGCGGGTGGAGGGAGGTTTGGAGTCTTCTCTCACCCCCATTCTCTGCGACCTGCTGGAGCGGGGGGGCTAGGAGGAGGAGTTGGCCGTCCGACTGCGGTCTGGAGTGTGGAGCCTTCCTGCTGCTGCGGAGTCGGGGCGGTCTGCCTCCCCCCACCGCAGGGAAAAGGGTAACACCACCTGGGTCTGGGTGCAGTTCCCCCCTCCAGGGGCAAGGGTACCTAGACCCGGTTCGTAGAGTACGCTTGGGGAGTGTGATCGTGTGTACAGCGTCTCTTTATGTCTGTCTCCACGTTGGTTGAGTGTGGAGTAAGTGCATATGAGAGCATGAGGGTGGGAATGGATGTTTGTATCTGTGTGTGCCTGTATGTCTGTGTCTATATGTCAGGTTGGGTGTCAGGCGCCACCTCTCTGGGGACATCTCAGGCCCTCCAAGGTTTGGAGGCCTATCTCCCCCTACCACCACTTCCCCTGCCAGTGGCGGACCCCCTCAGACATCGGTGCGTTGGTGGTTCTTTGTGTCCGGGGATGGGCGTCCAGGTACACACCGGCTCACTCCTTGGCGGCCGCTTATCGGGGCCTGGAGCCTGGGGCTCGCTCGGGCCACTTCGGAGGTGGGGTGCCCCCGGCCTCTCGGCCTGGGGCTCGGTCACTCAGGCGCAGCTGGCTGCCGGCGGAGCTCACGGGCGTCACTGCAACTCCCCCTGGCTTCTGCTCCGCGGCTGCTGAGTGAGCCCTCATCTGGGACTCTCCTCAGCTCTTTCCGGGACAGTGGCGCAGCTGCCCCTCTGTTGGTCTTCCTTGGTCTCTTGTGTTCTGGGGGCCTCTGGATGTCTGGAGTTTTGATCTCCTCCACACCTGCTTCACGCCCTGGAGGACGGGGCTGTGGCCCCCCCACACCCTCTAGCAGATTATTACATGAAGGAACCTTTTAAAAAAACAAAAAACAAGCGCGTCCATGCTCACAGGTGTACACACGGGTGATCACACCCACAAACTACACCCTTTTTGGCTCCTACCTCAAAGCAAAAAAAAAAGAGAAAAAAAAGAGGAGGAAGGGGGAGGGAAGGGAAAAAAAAGAAGAAAAAAAAAAAAAGCTGAAAAAGAAGCAAGTTCATTTTTCTGAGGTTGCATTGTATCGTTTTATTTACAAGAAAATACATCTTCATCTCTCAACATAAAGTGATTTTTGATCAGATGACCTTAATGTCGCTCAAGCTCTCTTGCTGTAAAGGCTTAAAATACACAGACTCCTACACATGTGTCATATGAGATCCCCAAAAGATGACCTGGGCTACTGTTACTGAAAATTATGTCTTTAACATAATTATGTAATAATTCCAAAGCGTAGTAATCCCTGGATTTAAGGAAGAATCAATGCATGCTGGTCTGTGGTACACAGCAGCCTAATACAAATCCCACAGAAGTACAACATCATTCTCAAACTTACATATAGTCATCCATCTGCTTTTGACAATGTTGAAAAGATTGAATCTGGCTGCCCTGTAGCCATGGAATAACATGAAAATGGCCTTTCCCATAATTCCAGTTCACACACCACGCTGTACAGCAGCTCTGAAATGCAACACCACATTGTGGCTCTTGTAAAATGAAACAGCATGCACTATTAACACAATTATAAAACGACAAGCTGTTAACAAAGAAGAAACTTGTATGATCCAGTGGCGTAGAACTTGCTTCATACATAATCTCTCACTTACATTCAGTCTCTTAATAAACGATGGGGTGAGAAAGGCTGGGAGGGGGTTGGTGGGGGGTATGGGGGGGTTGCACTAGCAAGTAACAGTTCAGTAAGCCACTGCAGAGGCCTGCTGTGTCGTGGGGTTGGAAGAAATGATGAGGTCTCATTCACAAGCCAAAAATTCAATGCAGAGAAATGTTCATAGTCAGACCAGGATCAAGGCAACCACAAACACTGTAGCTGCTTTAACTTTTTTGGCCACTTGGGGGCAGCAGAAACATGCTTTGACCACTACACTGTCAGATTATTGCCTTCTCTGTGTTGCTAGTTGCCAGCAGGTGAATTTTACGTCCAGCTGATACCAATGTTCACTATCCTGTCCCCTATCATGCGTTTTCATCAATGAATAACTCCACTCAACAGTAAATGAGTGGGTTTAGCCTCAGTTTTGCAGGATGATTGGACGAAAATGATGCAAAAAAACCCCCAAATAAATAAAAATCTGACAAAAGAAGAAGAAGACACCTCATCATTTCTTCTCCTGTCTATTCAAGATGAAATACTGGATTTATCGTCTCACTATGCCTGTGAAAATAGCAGGCACTTCTTTGAGCCGACCTCCTTGTTCCAGTTTTATTCGGCAGACTCTTGTGTCATTCAGCGGATCGTGCGCCTTCCTGTCAACAGAGTCCAAATGAACAAGACGATCGTGTTTCAGGTCAGAAACGTATGCCATCTTGCCGTTTTTGCAAGGCTGTGGTGATGCCCGTGATGCTCTCCCTTACGTACCGGAAGAAAACAGTCTCTTTAATAGAGAGAACATCCCAGATAGGACCTTTAGACATTAAAGAAAAGAAGTGACTCAAATCTTCAAAATTCGTTTTTGCTTTCCAGTCACATTTCTTTGGGGTTTGGGGAGGGGTTGTCCCACAGAAACCTGGCAGCTCTCACCCTGAGCAGAGCAGCGCTGCATCTAAATGCTCTGAAGTTCTTTTTTTAAACTGTCCCCCAAAAGCCAAGAGGGGAGGTTTCATTGCTGGCATGTAAGCATGGTAGGGACGCAGCTGGGGCTCAGGCAAATCCTGGCATGCAAACCCAACAATATACATTAAAGGTTCCATAAAAGATTAGATAATGCCTGCTTGCTTATATGCCTAAACTTAGACGTCATTTAGCCATTTTTGTCTGAGGATTCTAAGAAGTCCTTGTGTAGACGGAAATACAGCAGTGCACTTGTTGATGATGTACCTGATTGTCCATGCTCTGAGGCTCCGAACACACATATGGTGGAATGTTAACAAAACAGAGGCGTTTTAACAATATAGTGGTATCGTAATCAGTGAGATGGCTTGGTATCATTAGATTGTGCTAGTTAGTCAGGCATGGAACTGGCACTGTTTGAGGCTTATATCCAGCACAGTGTGACAGTTTCACAGAGAAGTCCAGTGTTTCTCCTGTTTTAATTAACATAATGTGTCACAAATAAAAAAGACATTTACAGATTTTCTGCCACACCGTTAAAACATGAGGGAGGCTCATATCGAACATGACCAAAGTTTCAAATATGTGCAAACAATCCCTGTCATCCAAAAGCTCTGATTTCAGACACTTCTATTTATCTATATGAGCCAAAGGAACGCAAGGTGGGTGTTACCTTTTCCAGAATGACGATATCATTATAGAGTAATCTCAGGCACTAAAGCCCCACCCACCTGCTGTTCAGGCTTGCTTATGAGGGGCAGCCAATCAGAGTAAAGTTGGCTCAAAGGTCGGGTGGCCTTTCAGAGAAAGACGCTTGAACAGCTTTTCAGGTTGAAAAAAATGATTATTTTGAACTGTGAATCATGCAAAGCTACGCTAGAATAAAAATATTATTAGAACATTAGAATAACCGTAATTGGTCCCCTTTAACTCAGCCCAATCTGAAAAGCAAAGGCAGTCCTGTTTGCAGCTGGTGAACCATATCAAACAGGAGCATTCCAGGTTCGAACCGCGTAAAGAGAGTACATTTATAAAAGCAGTTGTAATCGCAAGTTACCGTCACCACGCAGGAGCGCGGAATTCCCAACTTTTTTAAGAAAGGAAAAAAAAACATTTTAACAGTATCACAACTTTCCATCTTTGTTACCAGCAACTTCACGTGTAAAAACAACCTATTATCTATTATAACTTAATAATCTTAAACAGCTGTAACGTGGAGCATATTCTGGAACATGGTAGAGTATTTAAATACACAAAGTCATCCTTTCATTGCTTGGCAAATATGAATGCTGTCTATGGTGTATGAAACAACTTGCCTCAAACACACATTGTCAAAACACCAAATCATGAACTATCTACTATCGACAATGACTAGCGTGCATCTCTCCAGCAGATTTCCAGAGCCTTACATGGTCACTACTAATTACTGTTATTGTTTTTCCTCTAATTTGATATCCTTTTGTGTGTGTGTGTGTGTGTGTGTGTGTGTGTGTGTGTGTGCGCGCACTCATCTGCTAAAAAAACCCTCTCCGAGCAGGATGAGCTTGCCCTTCCTCACTGGACCTCTTTATCTCATTGTATTTGTTCAATAAACCAGAAACTTAGAGTTCTGGAGTCAGACCTGCGTCACTAATCGTTCTAATAATAGAGTCGGCATCTGAGCCCATTCCAGTGGTTCATGGACGTGCAACCTAACAAAGCTAACGTGAGGTATAAGGAAACAGATTGTACTGTGGCTCTGCAAAAACAAAAGTTAAAATTACATTCGGGAAAACGAAAATCTGCTGCTAAACTGGAATACTGCTTTGGACATCAAAGTGGCTCTAACCTTTAAAAGGTTTTCCAGCTAAATAGCAGCTCCCAGAGCCACCGTGACATGCACACCTCTGAAAGCAGAGTAAAGTGCTACAAAACAAACAAATTCATCGTCTTGGTTAATTTGGGTGTATCAGTCACGCCACTTTGAGCAGTGGAAGCAAACAGCGTGCATTACAAGCAGCAGGAATACTTGCGAATGCACTTCACTCTCCCCCGCCTCTCAGACTGGAGCAGGGCAAAGGAGAGGGTGAAAAGACGGAGAGGGGAGAGAAGGGAGAGCTCAGAGGCAAAGCTGCCATTAAGAGCTCCCCTGCTTTACCGAGAGGCTCAGGGCGAAAGAAAAAAAAGGGGGAAAAAAATTGTACTAACAAACTGATTTCTTTGCCTTTTCATTGCCTCGCACCTCCTCCACCACCCCCAGCTTCTTCTTTTCTCCTCGTCTCAATCCTCCTTTACCCCCTCGGATCTCTTCTCACACCTCCCCCCTCACTCCTCAGCTGTTTTTAGGACAGAGTCGTCTCCGAGGATCTTGCAGAGCTCGTTGAGGCGATTCTGCATCTCGGGAATGCCGGCCAGCTGGGTCTCCAGCCGCTGCTTCTCCTCGGTGAGGGAGAGGCGCGTTGCCGTGTCCAGCTGCTCAAAGCGCCAGCCTCCTTCCCCGTCAAACTGCAGCAGGTGGGTGTGGTACTTCCTGGAGGTGGGGAAGAAGGATTAGAAACAAAGAAAAGATTTGCTCCCTACTACAACTCCCAACTACATTAGCATTTATGGACCAAAATATTCCCCCAGTGTGACGAGGCTTACCACAGGGAGGGTCTGTGTGTGATGGAGAGCAGGGAGATGCCGGCATCTTTGGCAGCCTGGAAAATCTTTCCTTCCACGTCAATGCTCACAGCGCTGGTGCACTCATCCAACAGGGCGTATTTAGGCCTGACAGAGGCAGAGGAAATGGTTTTAAGTTGGTGCTATGCATCCACTCCATGCAATCGGATTGGTTATGCTATACACCCATAAACAAAATCCAACTGTTACAGCAGATGAACTATAGTTTTAAAGGGGCAACTTCCAGAGTAGCTTAGCATGATTCCAAGTTCAAAGTAAGCCTATGTTATCTCGTACTAGGCTTCAGTGGAGCTCACTTTATCCTCTGAACCAAGCTGTCTTAGCTTCTTTCTTTAGGGCAGCTTTCCTGTGACTGGCTGCCATTTGAAAACACATGATTTGCAAACAAGAGGGTGTGGCCTCTGAACTCCCAGCCATAGCTGTGTGCCTGTGATAGTCATAATAAAGTCCTCTCTATTAGTCTAAAAGCAAAAGCAAAAAAACAAAACAAAAAACCATCTAAAACCTGCAGTTTGGCTCACATTACCTGCATATATACTGATCTCATTATTTGGCCACATTCATTATGAGCATTCACCATTTACAGAGTTGTGCAAATATGTAAACGTTGAAAAAACACACTTTAGTTTACTCTTCAGCATTCAATTTCTTAACAGTAATTCCTTCTGTGAAAACAGCCAATGGGCTACACGCTAAGAAATGTTAACCCACAGGCTTTTTCTCCTTACCTGTGGTAGAACATGCGGGCCATACCCATCCTCTGCTTCTCACCTCCTGACAACACATCCTTCCAGTCCAGCTCAGCATCCCAGCCTGAATAAAAAAGGAGGTATTGCAGAGTAAGCAAGTGTTTTTAAGTGTTCTTTTTTTTGTAATGAACCAGGATTTAACTGTTTTTAGCCTTGACCATGAGAGGAAATAATATGTTCGTAAACACTTGTGTGGATCACTCACTGCACCATCTTGTGGCACAAGTTGGTATAACATGAAAGCACAGCCAGACCCTAATTCAGCATCAGCTGTTATCCCTTCAGCACCATACAGAGCTGCAAAAAAGTATTTGCCTGATTGCTTATTTTTGTATATTTGTCACACTTACACGTCTCAAACCACCATCGCACAAATTTTGATACTATACAAAGATAGAGTAAATACAAAATGCAGTTTTTAAATGATGATGTCATCTATTAAGGGAAAACAGCTATCCAAACTAACCATCCTGGGCCACCCTTGTCAGCAGGGCTGAAATCAAGTGTTG
>NW_024582375.1:3883632-3934275 GCF_018398535.1 Haplochromis burtoni
TTAATACATAGTGAGTGAGAAATGTAACTGAAGAAGAAATACTCAGTCCATCATGGGAATCCCCCAGCAGCCTACGTCTATTGCAGCATAACTAAGGGAGGATTCAAGGTCACCTGGTCCAGCCCAACTATATGCTTTAGCAAAAAAGGAAGGTTTTAAGCCAAATCTTAAAAGTAGAGATAGATGACTGGCAATGACTCTTTCACAACGCTGTGGAGGAATTCTGTTGCACTTTTCTTCGCAGAATTGATCAAATTTGGCTCCATTGGAAGGTTCTGAGCAGGAGTGGCCTCTTTACGGTCATACTAATGTCTCTCAAACTGGACTTTGAGTAGGCCACTCCAAAACCTTCACTTTGCTTTTTTGAGCCATTCAGAAGTAGAGTTGCTGGTGTGTTTTGGATCATTGTCCTAACTTAAGGGCATTAACTGATTGCTGGACATTCTTCTTCCTCTCTGGTAAAAAGCAGAAATCATGGTTTCATCAACTATAGCAAGTCGTCTTGAAGGAGCAAAGCAGCCCCAGACCATCACACTACCACCACCATGTTTGGCTGTTGGCATGAAATGCTTTGTTAGTTCCAAAAAGTTCAACTTTTGTGTCATCAGTCCACAGAATATTTTACCAAAAGTCTCGCGGATCATCAGGATGTTTTTTGGCAAATGTGAGACGAGCCTTTGTGTTATTTTTGCAAGTGAGGCCTGCAATGCTTTAGATGTTGGAGTGATTTTGGTACGCCAGTCAGTCCTCGGAAGCTTCACCAGTGTTTTCTCCAAGTTTTCTCTAGTTGTGGATAATGGCTCGCACTGTGGTTCACTGGAGTCCAAAGTCTCAGCAATGGCCTTGTAACCATTTGCATAGTGATACAGTAGATGCCAATGACCGTGTTACTTATCTGCTCTTTAGATCGTGACATGATGTGTTGCTTTCGAGATCTTTTAGCCCACTTCACTTCATGTCCTATTTAAGTGATTTCTAGATTTAACACGTTTGGCATTATTGTGGGTGTGACTGGTGAAATTATAAGCAGCTTTCCAAAAAATGTGTCTAATCACATTTAATTTATGATTTAACCAACGGTCCCCAACCCTCAACTCAAGTGTTCTACAGTCTCTATATTTCAAAATGAGATTACAATAGAAGAAAGGGAAGTGTAGATACTTTATAACAGCAGTCCCCAACCCTCGGGCCACGAACCGGTACCAGGCCGTGAGTCGTTTGGTACCGGGCCGCGAGAGTTGAGGCTCGGGTGTGAAATTTAGGGTGTGTTTTCAGGGTTTTTATCGTTAACTGAGTTTCCCTGGGTCTTTTCCTGTGTTGTAGCTTTGTGTCTTATTTTGAAAGAAATATTTATGTGTTACCATAGCGACCAGAGAGCATTAAGGGGCAGAGAGGAGGATGTTACTCTCAATGTTGTTGGCACATTTCAGGAGGACACTGCTAATAAAGTTACACAATTACACAGTGAATTCAGATTATTATTATATTCATAAAAATAACAGTTTTCATCTTGGTCGTCTCATTTTATTTTGTTGTATTTATCCACGACGCCTTAAAGGCTGGTCCGTGAAAATATTGTCTGACATTAAACCGGTCCGTGGCGCAAAAAAGGCTGGGGACCGCTGATTTAACCTACCTGCACACCTTTTCAAATAAGGCCAGGTAGGTTAGGATAGCTTTAAACATAAAAAATTAACAAAATCATTTGAAAACTGCATTTTGTATTACATTGTTGCGCTCTACACAGATGTTTTAGAGAAGCAGTAATAGCACTTTTTCAAAGTCTGCTGATAGCTTTAAAAAAGCAACCACAGGAATTTACAACAAGCACATTTTAAGGTGGTGTTAGTTGGATATTGTGGGATTATATATGATGGCAGGAAATATTTTTTCTCCTTTGTTATATGAAACATGGAGAAGGCACTTAGAGTTTGATGCCACACAAAAACTAATGAGTAAAATCCATGAAAATGAAAACTGCAATACATGACTTCACATTAAATACTGGACTAAACTGTAAAGAGTTAAAGAGAAGACAAAGACTGTGTGACGGACTAATCATCATATCCTCTTTGGTTATATTGCATGTCTTTGTGAGCCCGTAATAATGTGACTGCATACACGTGGGCTAATTACCATGAGTAATGCAAACCTTTCTAAACTGTTTCACAGTGCAGCTATTCACGCATTAAACCTTCTTGCGGCGCTAAGCTTGGTACAGTAGTTGGTTCACAACAGTGTAACCATTTGTTCTGCAGGAGGGAGAGAACGGCTGCCAATTTGTCACACACTCAAGTTTAGGAAACGCGAGCTCAAGCTCCTGGCTGATGCACACAGTGTGTTTGATCTCAAACACCAGCAAACCTTTTCTTCACAATTGAAGGTTTATAATTAAATGCTTAGGGAGTTTTTTCTTCCCACTGTTGCCAAGTGCTTGCTCACAAGGGGTCATCTGATTGTTGGGGGTTTCTCTGTTTTATTGTAGGGTCTTTAACTTACAATATAAAGTACCTTGTGCTGTGATTAAGTGACAAGGTTCCTTTAGCTCAGTAGTTGATTTTAATTTAGTATGTTGAGGTTTTTTTTCTTATCTGGTGATTGTGTGTCTTTTGATTTATGTGGTGAACTGCTGCTCTTTCATGGATAAATAAAAATAAAAGCTGTCTTACCTCCCTCTCTGTTGACAATGTGATTGAGGTTGACTATGGCTAAGATGACCTCTAGGTCCTTGTCACTCATCCCTCTGGCAGCCATGTCCTCCACCGAGTCTGGGTAGATCACCTGGTCCCGCAGTGAACCTAATGACATGTACGGCCTGGGGAAACATAAATGCACATAAGTTGTATCCGTTATGAGCACTAAAGCTCACAAATTGTGTGACAAAAGCATTTTTAGACACTTAAAGAGGAGGAGCTGAAAGAAAAAGATGTCTGTTTTATAGATAGTGTGTTGGATTCTGTTACAGCTGCCAGCTGGCCATCTCATCCTATGTATAAAATATTTACCGCACTGCAGGAGGGAGTCAGCTATGGGTACGATTACATTTGAAGGTTTGGGTAAGACTGCTTCCCACATGGGCGACAGATCCTTGGTTTGAATCTCGACTGGTTGGACCATTACCTGCCTGTGCTCTCTGTGTTACCCTTACTCTCTCCTGTCAGAGTTGCTATATTTATTTCACTGTCTCGCTCTAAAATCAACATAAAAATGACAAAAATGTTATCATGATAACAGCTGCTGCTCCAACTGTTGCAGCTCTTGCTATATAGTAATAAAGGAGAGAGGTTACACATAATGGATAATTACCAAACAACTATAATAATATTTAATTTGATAATATTTATCATATTTAATCATTCTGCAGAGCTAGTATTTTAAACTTAATCTGGACAGTAAATATTTGACTCTGTCCACAGCTCTGGTTTCTCTCTCAGCTGCACAGACACACTCAGGTCCTGTTACAATGGATTAGATTACTGTTACGGTTCACTGGTACAATGATCAAACCCTGCACTTGTTTTGTCTGCCGTGGGACCTGCGATTATTGAGAGTGTGCATTTGTGCGTATACCTCTGAGGGATGTAGAACATATGCTGAGGGGAGGGTTTGTGTAGCCGGCCGCCGTAGACAGGCCACAAGCCGCCGAGGATCCTGAACAGAGAGCTTTTTCCACAACCATTAGGCCCTGTGATCAGTAGGTGCATGCTCTCTTCCACCTGAACGGGAGAGACAATTTATTAATTCTCCTGAAGCAGAGCGGGCTGTCAGTGTAATTACAATGCATCACTAGGCCATAAAGCTGTGGAAAAAGCAGGAGTGGTGTTAAACTGTTACACACAGAAAATATGGGCTCAAATTGTGGTCATAAATATTTTGTATTTGTAAATCAGGATTTGTATGAGTAAAAAGAATTTGTGTGTGTAAAAAAGATTTGTATGTATAGCCAAAAAATACGGGTGAAACTCTGCACTCAAGTTTCAACTTACAAATACGAATTTTAACGTATTTTTCTTCCTTTCAGCTGATTGGTCAATGTCATGTCAATCACAAATGTAACTATCCAATCAGAGAACAGATGGGTTTGGCTGTCGGAGGGGCACTTTTTTGAACTGTCCCTGAAAAGTTGTTTTGTATATTGAACACAACTTAAAAAAAAAAAAAAAAAAAAAATCCAGATGAAAATATATAGAATTTGCAAAATATTATCTTGCACCTGTCAAAAATTTGTATTTAATATCATATTGATATAATAAATGAAATTATTTATTAAGTATCTTTAGATTTCAGTAAATTGTGGCTAATAAAAGTAAAAAAGCCTGATTAATTAATTAATCAAGGCTAAAGTTCTACATATTTAAGGGCTTGGGCACTTGCGCTACAGGCGCTAGCTAGCTTCTCAAGCGTCACCTTAGCTAATTAAAGTCACTGAGCTCTCATAATAAGGCTTATGTGGTTAGTTTCACTAACAGACTGTTTAAGAAGCGCTCTTTTTTTGGTGAATGAAATTCTAGTATTACTTCATTCATATGTAAGTACTAATTTGTAAGTATGGTATATGGCTACAGCTTACTAGCCAAACTAGCTTGTGTTAGCTGATAACTTGGCATGCCCCAATCTCGCATAAATACGCTGATTCTGGCTCAAGATTAAAAACGTAGTGATGTCTATAAGGCAAATCCTTTGAAACATTAGGCCACAGCACACATTACTACTCTATCATTAGTTTTCATAGCTTTAATCCTTTTGCTAAAGTGGTTAACCATGGTTTCCATGGCGAGAAACCAAATATAGAGCCTCATTCATAAACGATGGGTAAAAACGTTTCACACACAAATTTATGATTCTTATTTTCTCTATTTTCATGCACGACTATGCATTTGAAAAAATATTACACACCACTCTTATTGCTACTTATACTACTGCTAATTATTATTATTTAATTTTGGTCAATATTTACAGTTTTACAAAACGACATTGGCTAAAAATGTTTAGAATTAGAATACAAAACTTAATAATATGATATTAATTTACGTGTTACAATGCAAATTAATAATTGAAAATATGTAGACTTTAAACACACTTTAACAGGGTTATCTTATCATATGGGTCACTCTAAGTTTCATATGAACCTAAATGTCAAAATGTTCCTTTTTTCTTTTACTTGCCACAGTGAGTGTCTCAAGTTAAATGATATTCATCACCCCCATTATTTCAGCCAGCTCTTCATCCTCAGACACTATTACCCATCCTGCTTTTTTGCCTTAGTGAGCATGCTCTTCACCTGTATGCAGCTTGCTGTATGCAGATTACATGCAGTGATCTGTCCCATAAATCTTGCAGTAGTTTTGAATGTGAACTTGTTTTTTCGTGCAGGGTAAGAACTAAAAAAAAAGAACTTAAAAGGAAAAGATCTTCAGTTCTTCACAAGACTGCCATTTAAAGTTTGTGTATGATATTTATATTGAAGCTGACATTTTTAAGCACAGCATCAGCGTCTTTTTCCGTTATCAGCTCAATGTCAGCGGCGTACTCTTGTGTAACGACCTCAGGCCAACATATATAATTGGAGCCTGGTGCAGTCTGCACAGAGGTCTGTTTGCCTGTGGTGTTTGAAAGAGATAAGCTATTCTTATTCATTTGTAATGATTCCAAAAGCTGATTCTTTTGATGTCTCAAAAAGCATTTTTATCAAAAACATCATGTCAGTGTTTCCTATTGTTGCCTCCTAACAAAAGAAGTCAGCAGGTCAGAACTGGAATAAGAGACACGTTTTGTCTGGTATCAAATTATCAGCGATGAAATAATGCTAACTCAATTATCCACATACAAGGAACAGATGAAAGGATCAGCAGACCCTCAGCCACTTTTGAGTGAAAAAAACAGAACCTGTGCTGAATGGATGAGCAGATCTTGGCAGCAGATTCACATCTATGATATGAGCGTTATGCATTATACCCTGCATCCAAATAAAACTGGAACGTCTGATCTGTGATTACCACCACCATGAAATCCTCATGAGGTGAATATAGTAGTGAAAATCCAGAGGGGAGCAACAAGTTGACACCCAAAGGATGTATCTGCTTTCTAATGAGACCCTGGGCCATTGTTTTTAAATGCTAATAAATTCTACACGGACCAAAATCCTCAGGAGTGAAGTCAGAGGGGCCTGAACTATCAGTTAAAGTAGAGCTCAGAAGGAAAAAAAGATCAGCCACCTTGAAGTTTAGGCAAGATACTACAACGTCTCCGTTTGGTGTGATAATCGGGACGTTCTCACACACGATGCCCTTGTCCACATCAATCACTTCGCCTGCAGAAACACAGAAACAGAGAAAAAGGATCAGGAACTACAGTGATTGTGTATTTGAGTAACAGATTGGACTCTGTGTCTTTACCACTTCACTTATTCATTAGCTTAGCATTACCCTCTAACATAAGATGCTTTCTATTAGAGTGTATCCAACCTTTGGACATTTAGTTTATTGATTTCTTATAATGTAAGCTGATCTGTAAGCTGGCCCAGATAAGGTTTGTGCAATTCATAAAATCTGGTCAAACATTATAAATTAGCAGCAAAACTTGAGCCTGAAGTTAGCGTGTAAGACAAATTCTGTTATTGATTTCAGTGAGGCAACTGCCGAAGCTATAGGCTATAACTCATTGCTGATTGTTGCTAATTTGGACAACAGAATGGATCGAATAATTGTTGGCAGAAAGATGTTGTTGGGGAATAAACTGAGCGTTTACCATTGACTATGTTTTGACCTGAACCAAATCAAAGCTTACTCTGGGCTTCAGGTAGCAGAAGTGGTAAAAGCAACAGAGGTTGTTGTGATGGCAACCTCTTCCTCTTCTGTTTTTTTTTTTTTTTGTACAGACAAAGAGGTGTTGTGTGTACACTGCTAGCTACCCTTTATTTCCAGCGGTCCGTCTATGTGCATCTCAGGCTTGCTCTTCTTCTCCGTCGTCGTTGTGGCTGACACAGAAGAGCGCTTGTAAATGCCCTTCTGGACATCCTCGAATACGACAAACATGTTGTGGACCCTCGCAGTATAGCCTGCCAGCTCCGTGACCTGTCCCAACAAACACACACGGGTCAGTCCATCTCTGGTAGATGTTAGTGTCACCACCATTGTGATAAAGATCACGATCATGGTGATGTGCCTGATAAAAATGTGACTCCTTGAGTGCAGGACTTGAGTGCAGGATTGATCCTAAGCTAGGTTTCATTTTAACCTCGGCTGCACCGTCTGCAATAGCCATAAAGTACATTCAGTGCCCCCGTTAACAGGAAGCTGTTCCTCCTCAATATCTCCTGGTGCTTGCTTATATTAAATAATTAAGATTTTTATATGTTCTGATGAAGGCCACAAGGCTATAACATTAACATGTCTGCTGGCATGGCCAAAACAAATTGGCAAAATGAAGATCTGTCAATACATTTCCCTAAAGTTTGTGTCAGTAGACAAGCAGACTTAGAAAAAGGTTTTGAATCTGTGTAAAATATAAAAACAGAAAAACAGAATGAAATCATGTACAAATTGCATAAACCTGTATTTTACTCACAAAAAAATACAGAAAACATATCAAATGTTTGAGACTACTCATTCGTTAAAGCTGGGGTGGGTACTTATTCAAAATAAAACTTTTCTGCAGTCAGGGGAATCTAAATCTGACTAAAGACAGGGACCATCTGGAGTGTTATCAGTGCTCAGTTTAAAAGCCTCTCTGATGATAGGAGGGTGTTTTAGTGCCTGTGGAATTGGCAGCGTGCACATCTGAACAGGCACTATAAATGTTGAAAGCTATATCCAGGTTTTAGAGAAACATTTGCTCCCATCGAGATGACGTCTTTTTCAGGCAAGACCTTGCACATTTCAGCAAGACAATACTAAAGCACATAAAATATCTTTCAGAATCTGGAGGCTGAACTTTTTACCAGATGACAAAGGCCCAGAACTGTTGAGCAGCTAGAATCGTATGAGACAAGAAAGGGACAACATCCCTCTGCCTGAAGTCCAGCAGCCGCTCTCATCAGTTCCCAGACTTTTACCGACAGTTGTTAAACGAAGAGGCTGTACCACACAGTGGTAAACATAACTTCTTTGTGAGGCATTGCTGCCATCAAATTCAAAATAAGCTCATATTTTCTTAAACTGCTACATTTTCTCAGTTTGTGTTTTGATGTTTTTTGTTTCCCATATGCAATTTTGAAATGAATTAAAATGACAGATTTATAAGATTCAAAAATAATTGCATTTTGTTTTTACTCACATCTTACAAGGCGTAGCAACTTTTCCTTACTGTTTGTGTGTGCTTTTGGATTAGATATATCATATATTTGCTTTTCCTCTTGTGGTTCTTTGCACCGTGATAACAGGCATGCACGCAGATTCCCCGCATAGCTCAAAAGAAAAAAAACAAAAAAACAACCCTACTTCCACTTCCAATGTTCAATTTTTATCCAGACCACATCTCACTGAGATCATAATTTCACTTCACTTAACCAGCTCTAAATGTCATCCTTAAATAATTACTACTTATTCTGTATTTTCACCTTGTATTCATCTACCTCTTCCTGGATTTTAAAAAGAGATTTTTGTAAATATGATCATAAAATTAGTAAAATAATACATTTACTGCTGAGGCAACAGAGGAAAGGAGCCAAATGTGTTTACAGGCACCTGGAGAGTGTTTCTTTTCGCTTTCTGTGGTGCACCCTGCAGCGAGACAATGCCGGCTGTTGACACAGCTTGATTATTTTAAACATCGAGCACCATTTCTGAGAATTCATGGACACCGTGCGGGGCAGCGGACCAGCTCAAACTCATTCAACCAGTCATATTTCTACTGGTGTGCTGGTTAGCCCAGTGGCTGCCAAAGTTCAACAGCATAGCAATATATATTAGGGGTGCTACGGTTCAGTTCGGTTTGATACTTTTCGATACAAAAACATGTTCATGCTTTTTTAATTTGTCATTTATTAAAATTATAAATATATATTTTAACTCAAAAGTATAGTTTTTAAATGTAATGTTGCTGAAACAACAAAGTAATAAATAAATAAATCTATCTGATCGAGAAATCCAGCCAGTGTGCCTGCACATGCGATGTGACAATAAAAGTGATTTGATTTTGATTTGATTTTGATTTGATTTTGAAATCCCTCATCCTTGGAAAAGAGAGTTTATTACAGAGAAACGGCTCTTTCCAAAATAAAAGCTATACTATAGGCTTCTTCTGGGGTATATTCTCAGCAGCATATTAAACATATCAGGTCCCCATAAGGAGAATCATGTGCTAACAGCTGTCTAAATGACTCCGGTAAAGTTTGTAGCATGCCTGCTTGTTGTTTTTGTCTGCTTCCACCTGTCTTTGCACTAGGATGATGTCATCGTAAATGTGCAGTCATATTCATTGTGTTCCCACTAGTGCTGTCAGCATTAATCTGAAATGACGTTAACGCCACAACACGGCTAATCTCCGTTAACGAGCTATCCAGGATCGCCCCATGCATGGGGCTGAACAGCGTCAACACGTTAATGAGCAAACTGCGAGCAAACTGCGCTAACTCATTAGTTCCCACCAATGTAATTGAGCATTGCGTGGCACATCCGACATACTGTTTTACTTTTTACATGACGCGCTTACCTTCAGGGTCATACTTCACATGAAGACCAAAATAGTTCCAAAGGCCAGATCTGAATGAGGGTGGGGGAGGTTCAATTTGCCATGTTGCAAGGAGATTAGCTTCTGTCTTGCTAGCATGCGCTGCGCTCACTGGATCTGCGCTCGACAGTGCAGCCTAGGCGGAATAGTCGAACGCAGATCCACTGAGCTCTCAACAGACAGCCTCGTCAGCAGAAAAGTTGATAAAATAAATTAAAAATGTTGTATTGTTCGATACATATGCTACCGAACCAAAAGCACTGTATCGAACGGTTCAATATCAATATGAGTATCGTTGCACCCCTAATATATATGCAGCTTCAGTTTATTTTATTATGAGCCTCATTAACAGCACCAAAAAACCCACTGGGAAAAAGAACCACAGCCTTGCATAATGACATCTCACATTTCAACATAAGTATAGCAATGATTACAAAACACACACATTTGTGTTCTTTATAGTCTGCCTTTGTTCAAAATCCCTGATGAAAACATGCTGTTTGACTCATTTTTTGTCTTAGTAATTAGTTCAACTTTTGCATGATATATCACCCAAATGTTAGTCCGACTGAATTTTTCTTGCTTTTGCTAAAATAAAGTGACCTCCTAAAGCCGGGAACACGCTGTAATAATGCAAAATCCGTTTTGTACAAAGCAATTGGACATCTTATGCAAGAGAGATCCTTTTGATATGGCTGTATATAAGTAAACAATACGTAAGTAATCAGTTTAAATATTTAACCAGCCTAGACATTCATGCAGCATTGCAATATTTGTCCTGAATTCCCCAAAAAACATACTGGGGCAAGTTAAATACCACTAAAACCATCACATCCACTATTCTGGTTTAGAATCAAGCAAACCTGAGCTTTTCTTTGCTTGAGCTTTTTAAACGTGATGAAATTTCCAAATACTGGAGTCAGCATATGTGCAAGTAACCCCTGTGTGTTTCTTTTTTTGAAATCTTGGGTTTCTATGATGTCAGTGAGAGGAGATGTCCCTAATATGGTCATCTCAGAAGAGGGGCAATCACATGAAAACGCCCCCCTCCAGTATAAGTTAATAAGGATTATTTTGAATTGTGACTCACGTGAAGCTAATCTAGCAGCAGAATAGATCCCTTTAACTAACACCCAGCTGCAGATTAAATGAGACCTGACTGCCCACTCGTAAACACGGCCCTGTTCTGAAGACCAGACAAGGCAGGTGCTGTAATCTGGTGCTTGCTGGGTTTTTTGGTGTGCTCAGCAGGTGTATTAGCAAATACAGCCGCTTCATCCTTTCTGATTGGCCTAAAAAGAGTTCAAGTAAATGCTGTTGATCTTCCAGCTCTGCAGAAGTGCAGAGCTGAAAGATCAACAGATGGAGGATTATTTGCAGCTAAGCTGAGCTCTGAGAGAAGGAGCTCTCAAAACACACACACAAGCGCTGGGTTTCACTGACCTATAGTGACACGAGAGTGATGGTGGATTCACTCTTCAGGAAGTGAGGCCTATTTAAGCCCTCTGTGTTCAGTTCTGTTCCCATAATAGAATTCCAAGCAGTGTAACACATACAGCATCAGAGCACCAACCTGACCCAGTTCTGTTTTTTACTTAGTCACTGGATCATGTGCTGATAGAACAGGGTGCCAATTTTAATGTACACGAGTGAACTACTGTGTTGTGTGTGAGGTTGGTAGATATTAGCCAGCACATCTTCATGTCTGTGTGCTTTTCACATAAAAATAAAAAACAAAACGGGGACTTTTAGTCTTACCTTGTTAATGTGGAACCAAAGAACAAAAACAACAGCAAAGCTTTTTAAGATGAGTAACAAACTACTGCAAGGTAGGACTTGTCATGGGCCAATCTGACTGCGCACACACACACACACACACTCCTCCATATTAAATAGGCAGAGTGTGTGGAGGCGTGAGCTGGGCACGCTGCCCCAGGAATGTGCTCCATCCCTGCTGTCTGTCAAACTGCACACACACACACATCTCTTGGCTTTGCACGCAGGGGCACGCCGCAATGCATCTCAAGCCACGCGCGCACACGTGCTCAAAACAGAAGTGCATGCAGGCTTAAACTCGTATCCCCCGGGAACGTGTTTTTCACAATAAAATGATAATCATGGTGTGAAGAAGGTGGCATGATGGGAAATTCTTTAGCACGGGTGAAACAGTTAAGGAAGCTCACAGCCAACCGCAAGCACATCGAACCAGTTTCATTTCCTCCTCTTTGACGCTGTTTCGGGCTGCTGAACCGTCGCTGACAGTCAAGTTACTCGCTGACAGGCATGAGATAAACCTGCCAGATCTTTGCTCAAATATTCCACATTTTTATAAAGGGAATTATCAAAAAGCCTGGGATAGTACACGCCAACACACAGGGTGGCACGCGATCAAAAGTGCAGCAGTACTAATGAGCTGCAGTGCAACACAGCTTCAGCACAAATGTGCTGCAACCAAATCCTCTTATGGACTTCAAAATGTAGCCTGAGAGAGAGAGAGAGAATGAACTGGTCTTGCAATTTCTTTCTTTCTTTCTTTTTGGATTAAAGTGCAATGAAAGATCAGGGATTTGGCTATCAATGAACAAGGTCTTTCATTCAGCTTTTTTTTTCTCTTCTTTTTCCTTTTTCATGCTGCGTGGTGAGTTTTGCAAGAAGAAGAAGAAGGAGAGAGATGGACATAAATCAATCCGACATTCTTGATGTCCACTCGTCCATGTACACATGGGCCACCGGAACGACCCACCGATGCTCAAACCTGCCCGGTTTATTTCTTCAAGAAGACATTTTTACTGACATCTGAGCCAAAAAACTGCAAAGTTGTGACACTCTGTACAGTCTTGGGTACTTCCTACTGTCCAGACGGACAATTAAACCTAAAAAGCTGCCAGATATGTTGTGAAAGAACAAAATGCTGAATCATTATAAGTTTAAATAAGCGCAAAAGACCTTTTCTTGTATGAAACTTCTGCTGCACTGCAGTTGACTCTCAAACACATCATTTGCAGGATATAACACGTATTCAAAAGGCAACATTCGTAAATTTCCATCTTAAACAGCGAAAATCTGTTATTAACAGATTAATCACTTCTTCATACAGTCTCTAACTTATCCAAAAATAATGAAAAATCTGTAATTTAATGCCTTAAAAGGGAAGCATTCCACATGTTGCTTTTCTGGACTCTACTAGAGCCGCTTTGCAAGATTCACTTCATGCACAGGATGAAAGAAGTCCCCTCTCCCTTTAACCCAGCTTGTCTTCTGATTGGCTGGCCTTTGCAAACAGCAGGTCTGGACAGGAGGTTGGACTCACAGCCAGAGCTGTGTGCCTCAGATGACTAGATTATTAACATCAGAGTTGCTGCAACTTTCAGAATGGACGAGTATGAAATGCAGGTGTGCATGAGAGATCAGTGTAAGATGTGGGCCTGTGAGTCTCAGTTATGAAGTTTTCTGATTGAAAATGACAGCAAAGTTGTGTTAAATTCAGCATACTACGGTGCACCTCTTTGTAGGAGGACATGATCCTCTCGATGGCATCAGCTCCTGAGGCCAAGAGGTTACGTGCGGTGGTGAACGCCTCTGTTCTCTCGCTCACCATCACCTGGGTCTGACCGTCAGCTGTTTCTATAAGGGTGGAAAGACAGGCACAAGACATGGGACAGCGAGCAGAACAATTAACTTCGGGACCTCAAAAGACAAAACAGAGCTTTGTGTGTCAGCGGTGCGAAACATGTTTTCACACTTTCACCTGGGAGCATAAGGATACGATGGAAAAAGGTTCATTAAATATCTGTAGGTACAGTGTAATAAGGGACCCGGTTACAGGCTTATTATTGATGCTGAGAGCTCATCAGGGAGGTGTGGGAGGCAGCTACTGTTTTCACACATGCTAATCAGCTCCCGCTGGTAGAGCAAGCAGTAACTACAGTTATTATAGTTGCACTTAAAAGGCTTAACAAGCACAAGACTCGTGCTAGGGTAACGCTACACCTAACCAACTCCCTACCGCTGTCAGCGAAGCCGGTGGCTGTGATGATGGGCACGGCCACCATGACGAGCCCGGCGCCGCTCCACACGTACTTCATGAGGAACTGCTCGATCATGATGTACCAGAGCCGTTTGGACAGGATCAGGTTCATCTGGTCTGCCAGAGCCCGGTAGCACTTCTGCAGCTGACACATCTCCACCTGCAGCGGGCGGTACATCAGAACATGAAGCAACACAGGCATTTCCCAACTCTCTGTGTGATCTGTGAAAAAGGCCGTGCAGTAGAATTTCTTCAAGATAATAGTAAAGTCTTTCACACTGATGCTCTTTCAGAATAAAAATAGCTTTAGTCAATAAAGTTAAAACTAACTCTGCTGCTAATCTTTGTGCCGGCTCTTATAGCATAATTGTGATCCTAACAGCCTCAAGCAGCAGTAGATGGAACATTGTTATGGATATGACCATTCATCTTAGCTGGCCATCCTCAAAGACCTACCTCTAAAGTTACCGCTTCACCCATAGTAATTACATTGGTGTCTACAGATTGTAAATGTGTTATGCATTTCACACGTAACGTGGCACATCCGGGCACAGACACTTCCTAATAAATAAACACAATAATGATCGTGTGGCTGCACATAACTCCCACACCGCTTCCATTCTGCAGCTAGCACTCACATGCCCACATCCGTCTCTGCATACCTTGTGTCCTCTGTAGAAAGCTATTTCCTCAGCATTAGCAATGATCCTAGAGTGCACATAGCGCAGGTAGCCCTTCCTGTGAGCCTCTTCGGCCACCAGCTTGCCAAATTTGGGCGAGCATGCACGCAGGACTTTAGCCGTGGCAAATACCACGAGCCCTGCCAGCAGGGTCGGACCGGAGGCGTTGGCCCCCCTGGACCTGGCGGTCTGAATCAACGTGTAGGAGGTCAGCATCACATCCAGTATAGGCTTGGTGAGGTTAGAATAGAGATGTGCCACGGACTGGGAGAACATCATCACGTCCTCGGTGAGAGACTGGTCCGGATTGGCGAGCCTCCCGTCCATGTTGCTGACTTTGTAGTAGGTCTGATTGGTGAAGTAGGTCCGATAGGCATGGTTCACTAGCCGGGTGCGGAAGGCCAGAGCCAGTTTGCACTCCAGGTACCGGATGGCGCTGTTGACGAACGTGGCCGGGATTGCAATGAGGAGCCATTTGATCAGCTGGATGATGAAGCGTTTGGGTTTTTTCTCCACGATCGTTTTGACTATCTTGCCGTCCAAGCTGGCAACGTAAATAGAGAGAAACGTCCTAGATATCAGCGCCACCGAGTGCAAAGAGAGCAAAGCGAGCTCTCTGGAAACGAGCTTGGGAAAGAGGATTTTACCAAGTTCCAGGATCTGCTTGAAAAACTCAGCATTTACCCCCGGGGATTGTTTCCTATCAATCACAGCATCCGTTTGAGTCTTTCCCGAGCAAGTGGAGCCGTTCTCCGCCTTTGAAGCCCGGTGATTGCTCCCCGGACCTTTGTTTTTGCAGAGCTGCTTGCAGATGATGGGGTACAGCGTTCTGACACCGTATGCAGCAGCCGCAAGAAACACGGCTCGCTTCGCCGCGGCCGTGCGGTCCCATCTCACTTTAGACGCCGCATCGAGGATGTTGGACATTTTTCAACCGTTAGTCGTCTCTGCAACCAGCCCTTACTACACCCATCCCCCAGACCTGACTCACCGCGTCGACATAAAGAGCGAGAGGGAGTTCTGATGGCCGGACTGATGTGAAGCGAGCCCGATACTTGTGCCGCTACATCCTGCTCCCCTTTTTTGCGCCAGCTACAAGCACTCCAAACTAGAACAAGTGCACTTCCGGTTATTGTTGCCAAATTAAAGGCGTCCCTACCTCCACCACACAAACGTGTCTGTGTTAGCTTTTATTTTATAAAGAAAATCAGCCCAACATCCGGTTTTGCTGTCGTCACTGGCGACTTAGTTTGCAAAGGGGTTTTTTCATTGGTCGAGCCCCCGGCAAAAATATGATTGGTTGTCTGACAGACGTAAATAAATTAGTCCCAACTGATTTATTCTACTATACTACAGTATTTTATTTTAAGCAAACGTAAGGCACAGTGAAACAAAATACAGAAATAAAGCAAACAAACTCCATGAAAATTACACATATATATTTTCTTCTTTGGGCATTTCTGAGCATGTGTCGGAAGTCTGGTGGTTCGTCCTCGTGCTTCTATTGTATTCTGAAAGCTAAGATAAAGTTAGCTACCTAGCTGAAACAAAACAATAAGCTACGCATGCACTCTGAATTTCTGTGCTGACACAGGCACAAAAGCTTGATCTTTGTAGTTTTCTGGATTTTGTCGTTTCTATAGTAATTAAGAGCTGTTAAAAATGAACTGGGTTGGAGGTTCAAGGTAAGAAAAAGCAAATTTTGGTTATTAGCTGACGTGTTAATGTATATCATATTAGCCTATAAATGTTTAAGCTAACTAGACATGTAACTGCTCATTTCAGAAACCGGTTAGTGATGAGGAATAATGCCAAAAAGCAGAGGGTAAGACAACCAAATAAAACATACATTATTTTACATTAAGTGCAGGACCCCAAAATGCAAGTAGGATGCTAAATATTAAATGTTTAATTGTATACTCCATAAAATATTGTGTCCAGAAGAAAACTTGCTTTAAAGGGATGCATTTCTAACCAGGGTTGTTTTACAAAATGGAAAGAATTGTTTTGACTTTTAATTTTGAGTATAAGTTAAATTCTTACATAAGGAGGTCAATAGTGCACAGGTTGCATATTGAAAATATATTTAAAGTAGTGGAATAAGACTTTTAACAACAATAATAATAATAAATTTTATGTAAAAGCCATGTTCAAGACATCTAAGTAGAACAATGACAAAACGAAGATCGATTGATCTATCTATCTATCTATCTATCTATCTATCTATCTATCTATCTATCTATCTATCTATCTATCTATCTATATGTGTGTGTGTGTGTGTGTGTGTGTGTATACATGGTTTATAATGTGTGTAGCTTTGTACTTGTTCACAACTTTAATTACTTATTTGTTGTTTGGTATTTTTAGTAGAAGGCCATTAGCCATTTGAAAAGCCCAGACATGGGCTATTTGAAGTTTAATTGATGTGAAGTCTTAAAACTCAACAATACCCCAAAATAATTCATTAATAATCACTAGCCCAAATTGCTGCCTTTGTTTTTCACAAACATTTTATTTATTTTTCATGTAATAAACATTAAAATCTATATCCTTGTGTAATGATAATTCATTAAATAAATAACAATCACTAATGTTCAAGCTTGATGTTTTTTCATTGTAACCAGTTTTGTAAATGTATTAAATTAACAAAGCCTTTGTCCCTGTGCCTAAATATTGGTTGTGCTTTTTCTGTTCCAGGAATTCTTTGAAAAGAGAAAAATGCAACAAAAACTTAAAAACATGGGAATACCTGTCCCAGCCCCTTCCCTAGGCAACACTAGTTCTGGTAGTTTGGACCTAATGACTCTGTTTATCGTCAACCAGATTGCTGCTAAAAAAACATGTAAAGGTGAGATTCACAGCCCCAGATCACCAGAAAACAATAATCGAATACATTTAAGCCTCAGGATGGCAAATGATGTAAACAGAAAGTGTTCTTGTTTTTCAGATCCTCCTAAAGCAGCAGTTCTTGGCAGCTGTAAGGCAGGAGCCAGGCATAAGAGAAAAGATCCTCTGGTGCTCCCGATGAGCCCCTGTTCCCCATCACGGCTGTGTCTTGTTGAGGGCCAGTCTAAGTACAGGTATAGCCCCACTGTGGGTTATCAGTTCTTGTAGCCAATTATGTTAATATAATAATAATAATCCTCTTAATAAATGGAATGAAAAGGGTTTTAAAAGTATTATATTTTCCATTTTAACAGTGTTCAAGAAAGCAGAGAAAGAAGGAAGGTAATTCCACAAGGGTTCAAGTTTCAGCGTGTAAGTCACTTTCCCGCTCTTCATGGTTTTACTTCAAGTTAGCAAAACGTGCTTAATATGAACAAATGTAAAGACACTCACTAAATCCCTGTTTTTGTAAGTTGTCGCCAGTACTTGAGTCAGGTTTCTCAGACAACAGTGCCTCTGACTACCTGCCAGCCATACCTGATGCCCGCAGCCCCTTCTCTTCCACCTCATCTGCCTGCTCAGGCCAAGGTTGTGTAACACTAATAGACTATTAACAACTATAACTCAGTTACAGTACTGCGTATTCTTCTTTGCATGATGATATCTTATGAAATCCAACTGTTCTCCACAGGAACTTTCACCCTGCAGCTGAATCTCCAGAAACAAAGCCAGGCACTGCATCCCTCTTCTCCCCCACCCTGGGACACCTCAGTTCTATCGCAGACCGATGCAGTAAGGGATAGCTCTTATTAGAATTACATCACTACTTTAAGGTTAAAGTTGTAGTTTTTACACATTTTACCCCACACGTGGTTTCACATGTAAGAAAGGAAAAGTATGGAAACTCTGACTTGAGTTGAGAAACTTATCTAAAGTTGGTGTGGAAAAATGGCTTATGTTGGTGTTGTTTAACAGGCCAACAAAGATTTTGGTAACTTCTCAGAACTCTGCTTTACAATAAATCATATTGTGCTTTAATTATAGAATGTGACATATGTCATGTGTGTCAAGGTCTTTCACAGTGAATGTAATCTTTTTTTTGTGTATTGATTTCATTCATGGGAATTAAAAACTGGTTATTTTGCCATGAGGCTGAGATACACGTTGAAGATGGTTTGCTTCAAGTAGAAGCTGCTGAAGTAACTAGATGAATGGGCCTGTTCCTGATAGTCTGGTGGTGAGGTGGTCCACTCAGGGTCACCAGCGTTTCGCCCGTTAACCTGTAAGACTTTAAATGAGTGGGGGATGGCCAACTTCGATGAAAATTGAAGCTGCATGCCATCCTTTTCGCATTGGCTTTCTTCAGATTGTGAGAAATGGATAGCCTGTCCCCCAGTGACCTCATCTACAAACATGGTTTTTGCACACCTACACAAGTGTAATCCCAGGTGCCTAATTATAAATACTTATTTATATTTATTAAGGCTATTCAGGCCTAAAATTCAGGCATTCTTGTTCAATACAAAAGCTGAAAACAACAAAGAAAAAGTAATGTAGCATTACTTTTGGTATTACTAAAGGTACCAGTATTTTATCACATCACTATAGTATTTTAGTTAGTAAAATTTATTTATATAGCACTTTTCACAGTTAAAAATCACAAAGTGCTTCACAATTAAACCAGAAATATAAATAAAATGAAAAAAATAAATAAATAAAATTAAAGCTTGTTTGTATAGAAATGTCTTCAGCTGCTTTTTAAAGGGGTCAAGTGTAAAGAGTGCCTTGGTGCCACTGCCCGAAAAGCCCGATCCCCACGTGTTTTGAACCCAGTACGTGGGACCAACAGTAACCTCTGACCTGAAGCGCTCAAGAAGAAGCATGAGGTTTCAACAGGTCAGAGATATACTGTGGAGCTTCAACATGTGGAGCTCTGAAAGTTACAACTAAAAGTTTAAAATGAAACCTAAAATTTGCCGGCAACAAAAACTGGAGTAGTATGTGACCTCTTGTTTTAGACCAGTTTATAGTCTTTGGACCAACAGCATCTCTTGCTAAGAGAAAATAGTTACAATCTAATAAAATGTGACAATAATGTGTCTTTCTTCTGACAAATGCTGATTTGTTTCTCTGTCAGTTTCATCCTTTCTCTCAGCCCAGAAGTATGACAAACACATCTCCCTGGTCGCACAACCTTAACCAACCCTTCTTCCAACTTGAGAACCCCACAGCATCTCAAGTCCTCTTTGGCAGTCCACAACCAGGGTGAAAACAAGTTTACATTTTAATTGGTAATTTTCTATCCTTAGTTTCAATTTTTTAACCAATCAGTGCCCGTGTGTGTTGCCACAGTAAAAGCAAGGCAGAAGACCATGCAACATATGTGGACAGCATCTTTCTCAACCGGCCAAAGGACAAAGAGTCCATGCTGGACTTCACGCTTAACCAGTCAGAAATTCAGCAGCAATCGGAGAACAATGTCTTTAGAGGCTTTTGTGATGAAGATTGTGAAGGACACTCTCATTCTGGGAGTGAAAAATCAAAAATATGTCTCCCAGATCAGACACCGGTAAACTCTTCTGCACCTCAGTAAGTGTTTGCACTTCCAGTCTAACGAAATGCATTATTATGGAGCAAATTTTGAATCCATTTTATGTTGGGTTTTATCATTTTATTGCCAGAACTGTGCCAGACTCACAGTGCATGGGAGCAGAGGTAAGCGGGTTTTAAAAACTACATGTGGGAGTAAAGTTGCCCTTTTACTGCCACCAAGTGGTCAAGTTTGGAACTGCGACGAAATTAACTTTAAATGTGTAGAAAGTAAATCATCACAAAGTTTAATGAGGCTCTCCAGTCATCATAAGCTGTCATATAGAGCTCCCAACAGTTTATGTTTAATATTTTTTATAACTGGATTATATACATGGGTACAGCAGAAGTGTCAAATATTGATTATGTTTTGTTCACAGCCCTGCAACTGCCCTGACACAAGGTTTTGTAAGTTTCCAAGGAGTCTCACGTTAAGGAAATTCATTTATTATGTACATGTTTGAGGAAAAACCAAAATGTAAATGGGTGTTTTTTTCCCCTCTAATTCAACAGCATGTTTTGGAGACAACACTGGGCCAGTGAATGGCTCTGAATATTCGCCAAGTTACTCTTTTAGAGGAGGTCACCTGAGTCCAGACTCAAATGATGTGAGTGAAGCTACACTGTGAACTTTATTCCAACTTTCTGAAGTGCTCTACTTTTCATCTAACCCCTCAAAACTGTAGCAAATTCATGCTGTATTTTTGTAGTACTGATGTTAATTAAGCTGTAGATTAACTATCAACACTCTGCCAGTTTCTGCAGCCTCCTTTTTTAATCAAACACAAATGAGTAAATTACTATTAAACAGATGATCATCACCTGTTTAAAAGCAACACTCATTAACAGCACAGTGTTCTTTGCACAGTGCCACTGATTTATACCTCTTTCCTGGACATATTTTCACACCATCTGACACAGGAATTGCTGTTTTCTACTTTTAAAACTATATATTAGGATGAAGACTGCTATCAGCTACGCCTCCCAGCATCTTCTTCTTACATGGATCAAGCCTTTGGCCTCAGTGGCTCACAAGGGAATTTAAATGAAACACTCTCTGAGCTCAGGTCTCACACCCCACGAATAAGATCCCAAATGGACTTCAGAGTTGACCCAAAAATTACTGAGAACATGGCTACCCCAGATAAGGCCTTTGAAAGTAAAGGGCAGGAGAAAGAAAGCAGCACAGCTCTCCTTTTATCTCCACACCCTTCAGCTCAAACTCAGAGCTCAGATGTCTGCAAATGCAAGAAAACATCAAGTGAAACTCGAGATGCAGGAACTCAAACAGTACGCAGCCCCCCAGCTGGGGCGTGCGATGCTTCGACTCAGTGCAGCTTTGTTGCAGACAGTGCTCTTGGGTACAGCTTGCATCTATCAAACGCTGACATGTCGGAGCTGCCTCCAGCCACAGGGAGGCAGGCCGGTACTGCCACAGAGCCAGATGCACTCACAGCTTCACCAGAAAACTCCAGGAGCGAAGAGAAGCAGACGCCCTGGAGCAACAAGAAATCAAAGGCGGTTTCCCTGTCAGGCAGGAGCATGATCACTGCTAATAACGGTGCCAAAACGATTCTACAGAGACCCACAAACCTTCTTCTCACTAACGACCTGAGCACGACTAATGTCAGAGGTATGACATGAAAGTGAAATAGTCAGCTCTCTTTATGTGTCGTTTGAGAGAAACTTGAGATAGAAAATCACATTAAATTTTGCTCTAATGTTTCTAATTTAGGTCAGGAGAATAAAGAGAACACGAGAACTGCCCTCCAATGACAAGCTTTTCAGATCAAGGGAGGGAAGAGGGCACATCTGGCACCAAAGTTAACATAGTCTCAAAGGAGGCTGAAATGCTTCAAGAAATAGCCAACATTTTGCTCCTCCTGAAGCAGAGGAAATTCAGGGCTACGAAGAACAGATGGATGAAGACATCAGGAAATCAGTTCTGTGCTGTGCATCTTCCTTTATTTTAAAGCAACAGTCATAAAAGTAGATTAAAATAGTTACAGTGCTCTTAATGTTGTGATGCAGTTTATGCAGTTAAATAAAGCTCCAAAACATGACTTTGATTCATACATTTATTTCTTTCCCCATATACACAATATTTCATGAAGATATTTATCTTTATATAATATAAACTCTAGCAAAACATTTACAGCTTGAACAATAATCAAATATACAGCACTTTTTTTTTAAATTTGCTTTTCTGTAATACCCCACAAACTTTAGCAAAAACACACATAATTGGTTCACATAGAAAAAAATGTAACCATTTTACTGATAAGTACCCATTTAATGCCCTCAGCTGTGGTAGAGGACAGTGTTAACCGGAGGTTAAGGGCTGAACACCACATTATCTCTGACACAGGTGCAGCCTAAAACAATCACATTAAATATTTGGTTGACACAAGTTTTCGTTACTCAGTCTGTGCCGTGGACAGGTAAATCTGTGGTTTTTGTGTGTAGTAATACTTTCAGTACAAAACTAGCTTGTGAAGTTTTAAGAAAACTCTCCTGGATTAAGTGAAACTGATCAAATACAATCCTATACTGAATTATAGTTGCTAGTGTTTTCTACACCTTTCACTCCAGAGAAGCTGCGCTAAATGAGTTGAAAAGCAAAGTTTTGGAAGTTTAAGTTATTACTCTGAACTATATTTCACAATGTTTTGTTTTTATTGAAATAAACAATCAGTTTATCTTCGAGGATCCCTTTATTACCGCTCTGGGTTAAAAAAGACAATATCTGGAATATTCTAGCCCCATAACTACAAATCACAAGTGTTTACAATAGAATAGCTTATCATTTTCAAACACAAGTTGAATATTTGACCGTGTTTTGTGCTGACTTCAATTCTTGATATGATTTTATTGTAGTCTGTACATGTTGATACTACTTTTTGTGTTTGCTTTGAAAAATGATCAGCTATTATAACACCGAAGAACTTGCAACTAAAGAGGCAACTATGATATTTGAAAGCTTTTTTTATTTTCAAAAAATCAGCTGGTTTTCCACATGAGGGTGCTTGTGTGCTACAGTATGCCATCACTGTTCTTCCATTTATTGAAGGAATTTGTTTCTAAGCAATTTTTTAAAACCTTTTTTCCCCATAGGTATCCACATGACACCTTGAAAACACCAAAATTACTACAATACTTGCAAATACCACCGAGTTTTAATGGATCACTTAGGTGTAATTGTCCCACGGCATTTGATGGTCTGTTTCTTGTTTTAAAAAGTGGTACTAGTCTATAAATAGACTAGATTTATAGATAATGGACTGTTGGGGAAAAAAAATTTAAATGGTAATTTTCTGCTAGCACATTATCCATTTTTTTACTGAGGTTTCTGGGTATTTCTATTAATGTGGGGTAAAAAGTATAGGTAGAAGAAATCATATGGAAAATTCCATCATTTTAAACGTTGCATTGTACTGTATTTTTACAATCGTTTATTTTGGGTGTCTGCCATGAGAAACCTGTTCACTAAGCACAGCAGTAGCCTTTATACCCCTTACTTACCCTTTTTTATTTTTTGTTACACAGTTGTCTACTTTCCAACAGTTTTGCTACACAGAAAATTACGTGTATTTAACTAACAAGGTGTAACCTTACACAGTTTACACTTTTACAAAACAACATTGCCAAATTACGCTAAAGCCTACTCCTCAACTTTTGACACAAGAACTACATAAATGATATGCTCGGCTATTTGTACATAAGGCTGTGAAGGAAGACACAAAGCAAAATACATGAAATTTTAGTCAATAAAATTCCATCACAGGTGAAATGCAAATATGCACATGTTAAAATTAAAAAAAGGCCATGTAGACCTACAGGAAATGTGACTGAAAAATGGCCATTAGGCACCTTCACAATACACAGGCACTAATATATCAATGTTCAGATAGAACGAAACACTTAAAAATCTCAGTCATCAAGCTAAAGCTTACTTTTACTGCTACAGACAGAACAGCCCGGTTTCTTTGCTGGATATTACAGACACTATATCCAGAAATAACGACAAGAAAAAGTTCATTGCAAGAGTTGCAACAGTGGTTTGTAGGGTAGGTTTTGCGAAGCACATTTTAAATGAAAAAGTAAGCAACGTTAAGAAATTTGTAATTTGTCGAAATGTGGATTCACAAAAAGATCTGTTTTAAATAAATATATAAATACACAAACCATACTGTAGCACGAAGACTTCCAGTCCTTTCAGGGCTACCAAGTTTGTAAGAACGGTTTTGATTCGGCACCCGTCGACAATACAAGTTTACTCAACCGTAATGATATACCGTGTGTCTCTGGCAATTGCTTTTCATAAAAATTCAAACTGCAAACAGAAGAACATCAGCTCAAGGACTGACATTAAGTGTGCTACGCTACAAGCTGAAAAAACGAGACAGCAGAATGTGTCTCATACACCAAGGCATAATGGTACGAAAGACGACAACAGCTGCTGGCCAGTCAACAAAAGTTTTGTGGTTGTATTTACTGTAACTTTTTGAATGGAGTTGCCATTGTATTCTGACACAAAGCTCTGGGATAAAACCGTGTATAAATCATAAATGGTGCTTATAAAACAAATGCACAAAATATTAGGGACAAATTCCAGTCCCTTGTATTTTGTATCTTTGCATCTGTTAAACAGTCATAACTAGTCTCTATGAAAAAGACACTGGACTTCTATGTATTATGCTTTGCCTATTATCTGCGTAGAAGGCCAGTGTTATAGACTTCTGTGGTTGAAAATAATAAGCAGGTCTGAAACCAGATAAGGTGCCAGTTCACCCCTGAATTTAGAGAATGAACTAATGGGAAACATTCATGCTAAAGCATTAGTGTTGATTGGGATTTCCCCAACTGACTGCTTGAAAAGTGAACTGATACATGTTACTGATAGAAGCATAATCTTCTAAATTCCCAATCTATGTTGGAGGTAAACCAGTGGCCCCGCAGATCACAGGAAAAAGAACACTAATACAGACTCAGCCGCTCTGCATGTTCCAGTGAAACAGCTAATGAAACACCCAGAGGGAGGTAAGCAAAACCCAAGTTTCCTCTAGTCTACATCTGATGCGTCATTGTCCGATAGATGGTAGTTTGAACCTTTGACCCGGATGTACTCAACCTGCCGTCCCTCATCCGAATCAGAGGCGCCGCAAGAGCAAAGGTGGTTTTCGAACAACGCTTCGATCTCCTCCAGACGGCGGGATTTGGTTTCTGGCAGGCAGCCATATGTGAAGACGAAACCCAGCAAGGCCATGCTGGAGTACAGGAAGAAAGCTCCTGAGAAGACAAAGCAAAAGAACACGCTGTCACCGAGGATAGCCACCCACAAAGATGAGAAACACAATAGCACAACTTCACACTTCTTATGAGAAATGATTTGCTTGTTCTCATTCACTGCCAGAAAAAGAAACACCGATGGTGACAACAGATCCCGCGGGCAGCTAATATTAGACCACGACTGCCCACGCACTTCTAGGGACGTGTGTGGTGAAGAATGAAAATGTTTTTGCAACACTGCTTTCACACTGCTGGTCACCCTACGATAAATGTGGAGTATAAGTAAAATGTCCCTGTCAATGTGGCCTTACAGCAGGATTAACGGGAAACAAATGTGACGAATAAGGGTTCATACAAAAGACTGACACAGGTTTAATGAGATTTTGTCGCAACTGTGGTCCGTATTTTCTTCTTGTCAACGCACAGTGACATTTTTAAGTTGCAGCCGAGTGCACTTTAAGATTTAACAAGACAACATCTTGTGTTTTCCCAGCTTTGACATTATTTGCCCCACTTTTAGTAAATGATTGCTATCAAGCAGATAAATTGGTGAATGACTCAGAATCGATAATTAATCCAGTGGATCTCAGGATGCCTCCACAATCACCCCTGATTGATTGATCTCCAACTCCGCCAAAGGTCAGCTCCTTCCTGTGTGAGGGGAAACCTGCTGTTGTGCTACACTGACTGAGGAGTTATGCAAGATGGGTGGAAGAAAGCATCACTTCAGGGTATCAGCAAGCTGTTCTGTCCTTATTGCTCTTAATGGGAACACAAAAATACCTCTTACGTGTAAAAAAAATAAAGGATAAAATCTTTCAAGGTTATTATTTCCTTACACACAGAAACTGACCATAGTAGGTGATGTACTGAGCCAGGTGGAGGAAGGTAAGAGACACCAGGATGTTGAAGGTCCAGTTGACCCCTGCTGCACAGGCGTTCCCTGTGCTCCTTGCCCAAAGAGGATAGATCTCAGAGTTGATGGTCCATGGCATTGGACCCATACCTGCGACAGACAAGTGAGAATGAGCCGTGGGACCATTTGATTAAGAGGTGGAGATGCGAGATGGATGGAGAATTGCACTATATTTTGTTTAAGTCTTGTCAGCAGCACTTCATACAACTTATTTCATTTTCTGACATGTAAAAAATTAAAAACTCAAATGTTCTATAGTCTGTATATTTCAAAATGATGTGAGACTACAATAGAAGAAAGGGAAGTGTAGATACTTTATAACAGCAGATCCCAACCCCCGGGCCACGGACCGCTACCAGGCCGTCAGTCGTTTGGTACCGGGCTGCGAGAGTTGAGGCTCGGGTGTGAAATTTATGGTTTTCAGGGTTTTTATCGTTAACTCGGTTTCCCTGGGTCTTTTCCCGTGTTGTAGTTGTGAGTCTTATTTTGAAAGAAATATTTACGCGTTACCATAGCGACCAGAGAGCATTAAGGGGCAGAGAGGAGGATGTTACTCTCAGTGTTGTTGGCGCATTTCAGGAAGACGCTGCTAATAAAGTTACACAATTACACGGTGAATTCTCGTTTATTATTATTATTATTTACAAAATACCACAGTTTTTGTCTTGGTCGTATCATTTTATTTTGTTGTATGTATCCACAACACCTCACCTCAGTCCGTGAAAATATTGTCTGACATTAAACCGGTCCGTGGAGCAAAAGGTTGGGGACTGCTGCTTTATAATACAGCCCACACCCCTGTCAGACCCTTGAATTCCAATCCAAGAAGACAAGGACAGGATACCACAAAGAGGAAATTTTGGTTGTCCTTTACTTTAAAATACCCCAAAGTTACTAATTAAATAAAAAATACATGAAGTTTGATTTGCGTCCTCTTTCTTCTCCCTAGACTCTCAATTAAGAAGAATTACATGGTAAATGTAGAAAAATTACATAATCAGTCGTGGGCTGTGTTATGAAGTGCTACCGTGCCTATAATAGAAACAAAGACGGTAGTTGAATTTGACAGAAGCAGAAAAGCTCTATCAATATGCAGCATCTACATACAAGTAAAAAGATATTTGATTTGATTTGCAGTCAGCTTCTGATTCCTTTTGTAGGTTGAGTAGTATTGACCAGGCAAATTTATGCAGGCTTTGGCTGCGTACAGGTAAACAGTCCATGTGGAAAATAAAATAAAAACATATACGCCAAAATGCAGTTTTATAACTACTGGCTCTTGTTTAGCTATATGATCTACCTGTTTATTTGCGTTTTAAAAACTGTATCTGCATTTCTGGACTCTAAACAATGCCCAGTACACCGACTAGGAGTTTAGACAGCAGCCAAATGGGTTGGTGCTTTGTTAGGATTATAATGGATCCTGTTAACTCTGGTAAGCACTCAGACAAACACATCTGCAGCTACAAGTCCAACACAGCGAGGTTTTGCTTTGGCAGAATATCAGAATATAGTATGCTTTGTCCCACACTGCATTTTCAGAATTCAAAAAAATTATGTTCAATTTATGGTTCTCTTTTTGTTATTGTTTGTTTTGTTTTCCCCAAAAGCATCCTGGTGTTGGATCTCATGGGGACTAAAACTAAGGTTCAGTCTCTCACCCGGCGCAAAGGCAGCCAAGTAGAACACCAGTCCCAGTAAAACCAACCAGGAGAAGGAGGTGGGGCAGTAGTTGTAGGCCCAGTAGGTCTGATCTCTCATCAGGGTAGAGTTGGAGCATCTATAAGAGGCATGCACATTTTAGTTAGTTAGACTTTACCAATCCTTCTTAAAACTGTGGGGGGGGAGGGGGGCAGTTAAAGGTGAGGTGTGTTATTTCACTGCATCCTAATGCACTTCCACATGCTCACTTTGCATCCTGTGACTCACCTGCCCCATGCTGCGTGCTCGGTGGAGGCCTTATTGACTGGCACGCAGGAGGAGGCGAGCAGCGCCGAGCCATTCTCACGGTAACAGAAGCCGCATCCAGGATCCAGCATGCACGGCTCGCACACCCTAACAGCAGATGCAACACGCATTAACTGTCATTGCTCTAAAGACAATCAATCAAACGGCAGCTTGTAATCACATTCTTTTACGTCTGCCTTTCCTCTATAGGATGCTGAGAAACTCCTTGTAAAAGTTCAATATGAATGTAAACGTACCTGCTGCTACTGGACAAGATGCAAATATAACAGAAAAACAGCTACCCACCCATCTAACTGAGGCACACATCTCTCCCCAAAATCAGGAAATGCATGAGACATTCGTCCCCACTGTGTGGGATTCACTATCATTACATTTCTTTTCCTATCCTGTTCCCAGCTTTGTTAATTTAAACTACATCCTATCACATTATCATGTTCTGCGGTCTGTTTCTTGATGAGCAGTCCTTATTTTTGAGTGTTTCAACTGAATAGCTTCACAAGGGTGCACTCATCTTTCCCCGTGCTATTTAATCAGGTTCGAGGTAGGTCATGAAATGCACACTCTGCTTGAGAGATCTATTTTTATTGTCCGTAGCTTCCAGGGAAGCTTTTCTCTAATTTCACGCTGAGGTTAAGGATGAAAATAACACCATGTATTCAAAAGTAACTATTGCAGGAGGGTGAGGAGAAAGATATAACCACTTAGCATTAGCTGCTTAGAAGTATCTGTAACACTGATATAGATATTGTTAAGTATTAGTAAAGCTAAAGCCCATTAAACATCTGTTTTTATAAAAAGAAAAAATCCCAGAGACATTAGCAGGTCAGGCTAGCTAGCCCAGCAGTAATGTAATGCTAGTGAAATAGTACCTTAGCACTCCTAAGGGTTTTTATTAGCGTTAGCTAGCATTGCAGGCTGGTTATGTCATAGATGGCAATTTCACCACTGTACTACTCATGGACTTCCCTTTTACCATGTGTGTAATGCAATGAGACAGTTCAGGAGACTAAGATGTATATTTTATACATATATTTTATACCATATTTGATATTTATCTGGTGACAAAAGTAAGCATAATGTAGATAGGTCCTAAAAGGGTCAAACCCTTTCCCAATAGAAAAGCAGGGAGCTCGTCTAGAAATCCCTATCAGTAAAATTCTCTATCTATGATAGCTCCCCTTTAACCTTAGTGCTTTCCATAAGGAGCAACCTTCACCCTTAAATTAGTGGACAACCCACTCCACCAAACGATAGCCAACTCAAGGTACGCAGTCAGTATAAATGACTAAGTTAAGACCAGGTGAGTCAAAAAAAAATATTTGTAAAACATAAAATATTTGCACAAATGTTATGTGTCCAGTGCGTAAAGGGCTTTAGCTCTCCTTAGTCAAACCCCAAAATAGCACGTTAAGAAAACATCTTTAAATGGGACATCTGAGCACCAAAGCACTTAAGAGGCTACTGGTGGTTCTGGTGCTCTGTTGATGCTGCTGTGGTCAGTGAAGGGATGCGTGTGGGTTCATGTGAAGCAAAGTGAATTCAGTAAAGCTTTTCCAGTGTGGTAAAAGCACTCATCTCTTCAAATTATCCCTGCGTTTATGTGGGTTATAGCACGCGGTCGCAGGACAGCGAGTGCATTAGGCATTGCCTGTCGTTGTGATGAAAGACTGCCGTTACACATGAGCTTCATCTCGTGTCTGTGTAAGTGAGAGTAAATTGCAACACGGAGGCATCTGATGACTGTTTCATTCGGAAACAAACTCTGGCTCACCGCCTGCCTTCTGCTGCTGCTGGGGACAGTCGAGTGAAATGGGAGTGACAGATGTTAGATGATGAATTGCGTAACTGTTAAAATCATTTAATTACATTTATTATGTGAAATAATTGACCACAATTTCTAACACCTATGCTGGCACTAATTTTGACCTCTGAGTACTCAGAGAAATCTAGATCTGTATTAACGTATGTGTAAAAACCTGCAAGAACTTCACCACAAAAATTATTTTAGGAGGGTTTTATTCTCTTTCCACCACTTAGTGTCCTCTGCTCTAAAACTGCAAAATACTAAGTGCCTTTACTAAGAACAGAAGTGCTCCAAGGTCAACAGTAGCTTCCTCATGCCAGCACCCCCATTTTCGGTTCTTGTTTACCATTTTAAGCTATGCTACAATACCAAATGTACCGCTTTGTGTTTTCCTCCAACTTTCTGCAGAGTGCGACACCTTAATACAAACACAGAAATCTGTATTTTCCTTCAAATGTGCTAGATGATCAGACGGAGTAATTCAGAGGGACTCGGAGGTCTAAAGTCATACCCACTCCTCACATCCTGAAGGGAAATAACAACCCTCATTACTAGGTTTGATAGTGTAGCTGGATTTCTTTCCACCATGTACGTACATGTGGGTCTCAGTATGTCTTTTGGTCCTGGAGAAAGCTACTCTAGTGGTTATACCCCAGAACTTGGTTGCAAGCCATAAAAATGCAATATCCAGTTGGAAAAAAACACCAGGTGATTTACGTTCAGTTGAGATCAAAATGAAGGGCACGTTTGAAGACTGGTGTGCTCCGATGCATGGGTACTTCTGTATTGATATGGTAATGGAAGCTGAGCACTTATGGTTTGGAACGTCAACATGTTCCAATTCATAAGTGCTGGCAAAACAGAGGCTCTCAGGGTCTCAGTGCCTCTGAATAGGATGGACATGTCTGAACAAGAGGAGAGAGGAGGGAATGCGTCTCCCCAGCCATCTCTTCCATCGGGGATTGAGGAGTTGGCCAGGGAGAGAAAGATCTGGGTATCTCTGCCTACACTTCTCCCATAACCTGAAATGGACGAATGGATTCATGCATGGGTAGATAGGAAGAAGGAATAATTGAGCCTTGGCGCCTCTGTAATCCAGGTCCTTTTGCATGCTTCAGTTTTAAGGACTTCTTATTGACATCAAGCATCAATGTGATATTAAGGTGCTTTCAGTCCCATTGCCACGGGTGTAAAATCAACCTAGCCATGCAGTCTGCCTTTACTAACAAAAAGCTCAACGAATCTGTGCATGGTGCTGTAATAGTTTGCCACCGTTGAAACAAGTCAGATTTTAACATTTTTCCCTCTTTGTTCTTCCATAATAAACTGTAAGTGGTATTATTGCAAAGTAGAAGCATTTAGGAACCACAGCAGTTCCTGACTGTGCATAATTACAGAGCGAGTCACCAAATGCTGAGGCTCATAGTATAAGTCACCACTGATTTGCTAACTCAATAACTGCAGAAATCCAAACCTCATCTGGCATCAACATCAGCACAAAAACGGTGCACTGGGAGCTTCAGCCATGCTGTTTGCTTTGATGTCCATTTAATGTCAATTTCATACTGGAATGAAAATCCCTGTTGTTATCATAATCCCATAATAAAGTAAATCTCAATTCCACAGTTTACTGTAATTGTTACTGAGTAATTACACCATAGATTAGTGTTTTAACGTGTTCCCTAAAAGACTTGCTTTTGATACCACCGTATTAAATCTGGGTAAATGGTCTTTATTGCTCAAATGGTGTTTTTTTAACACTCTGCAGCTAAAATGGTGAACGGTGGAGCAATCAGAATAACTGCAGAAAAGAAAAGACAACCTGTTGTTGGAGCAGGCTAAGAGAACTTAACACTGATAGATTCTGTTGATGTAATAATAACACATACTGTAAGATACATCTGAAACGCCACAGGCCTGTAGCTAAAGTACTCACTGGTACTTGGAGCAGGTAGAGTTGGCCATGGCGGGGTCTAATGGGTGGTAGGTGACAGGGGGACTGTGCTGTGCAGACATTAAGAAACCGATGGCCAACAGACTCAAACTGAAACACGTGCCTGTGAAAAAATATAATAATTAAATAACGCACAGAGCGCACAAAAACAACTTTTAATATTTTTTGTTGATTTGGACAGCTCAAGTCTCCTCCTCCTTTAGCCTTACCTATGATGCTGCCTAGGGTGAGCTTCCTACGCCCCACTCTCTCCACCAGCCACACTCCCAGCAGAGTAAACAGGAAGTTGGTGAGGGTGGTGAGTCCAGCCAGCCAGATTGCCAACCTGTCATCGCGCACTCCTGACATCTGCAGGATGGTGGCACTGTAGTACCTATGTGACATGAGAGAAAAAAGAAAAAGCAAAGTTAAGAGAATAATAATAAGAAAAAAGAAGCATAAAAATAGGTCAAGAGTATCCTTCTTGTCTATCAACACAGACAGATTGGCAACACATTGCAGTCAGTCTTAGTTAGTCTGTGCCTATGAGTCCAACTTGTCCGTGACATGTGTCTTTGCAGCAGACTTGACTTACCTGACTGCCAACTGGTTGTATTTTGGCTATATTTCTGCATATAAACAAGTTTGCAGTTAAATCATTGTCCTAAAGCAACTATTTGTGGAGGAATTTCTGAATTTGTGCCAGGATTTAAAAGTTAAACCACTTTATGAAAATACACATTTCAAACTGCCTTACATTCTCTGGGTTTGAATACAGTTGGAAACATTCTGGATAATGTTAGTGTGCAGAGTCAACAAAACACAAGAACGGCATATTCATTTTTCAAGAGTAACTGTTATTACACTTGTTATTACACTATTATTACACATATTACACTTCAGTTAAATACATTTCAATTTTATTTATAAAGTATCAAATCACTACAGTTGCCTCAAGGCGTATTGTGTAAGGCAAAAACCCTACAAAGTATTTCAAGTACTGTATAATTGTATTTGGAGAAATGTTAAGCAGTCTCAGCACAATATTATGGCTATATTAAAGTATAAATATCAAACACATATACAAAACTGCAATCAATCTTTAAGTCAACAAGCCAATCACAGCCTCTCTTCGTAAGAGCAATTCACTCATCCACCAACCCCAGTCTCTCTACTTGAGCACCAGTCGCTCCACTAGAGACAGCTAGCGATCAGTTATAAATAGGCTCTCTCTTCATCTCTCATATAATATAATTATACTTGCAACTCTGGCACCATGTTGCTCCACGTGTGCAGATTAACAGCAATCATCATCAACAAGGCTCTAAGCAGGCTGCGGTCAACAATACAGACACCTGCACAGAGTCCATTTCCTGTTTCAACTTTGCTACTTTGTAACTAAGAAAGATGAGTGAAAAAAACCAAAAGGACATGCATGCAGAAAACGATGAAACAAAATGCACACACCTGCAGGGACTCTTTAAAGTAAACACCTCCAGGCAGTCTGTTTAAAGTATAGCCATTGAAACCATGCGCTCATTGGCAGAAAACACATCATTACCCAAAATGAACACAACGCGTGCAAGCACATTCAATAGATAGGGACTCAGCAACCTTGAGAGAATGCAACACAAATACAAAGAAGGTAAGACTCATTAAGAAAAAGCTCAAATAAATCTACAGCATTGTCTGCCTGCCTGTGTCTCTAAAGGCAGCTCAGAATTAGCATTCTGCTTTTCATCTCTTCAAAAGCATCGTTATCTCTCTCTTGTTCTCTCTCTCTCATGTTCTTGGCTCTCTCTCTCTCTCTCTCCCAAAACAAAGACATTCATTTGAGGGATTTGCATAATAACACTTTACTTTTTCTGCCATGGTATCCACTCAGACAGAACGAGAACAGAAAAGGAAATGAGATGGTGTGAAACTCGGGTTTAAAAGCATGACCTACAGTCTTATAAGGTGCATGAGGTGATAAATGTTTTTGATGGAATTATTAGGCTTCTGCAGACTGAGATATATGCCGGCAAAAATGCACGTGCTTAATGGACACACACTCACACACACGCGAGAAATGAGTCGGTTTTGGAGCAGCAGCAGGAGTAAAAGCACTATTTCTGTTCTCAGCAGTACAGCCCGCTGTGCTCCATCTCCAGCCCTGCATCTTCCTGATTACAGCACAGACACATGCACACACACGCGCACACATTGTGTTCTGACTTAAAAAGTACTGTGAATAACAGCCTCCAGAAACAAAATGATCATTTTTTGACCACAGTGCCAAGAAGCACGGCCTGTGTTAAATGTTAAAAGCATCTCCGAACTGGCATTTCAGGCTTTTAAAAGCCCCAAAGAGACGCTCGAGAGGCAAACATGGCCATCGGATTTCTAAAAGACATTGTTATCCATCATCAAGTGCTACAGTGTCATTCTAAGGTGTCATGATGAAATCTCAATGAAAAAAAAAGAAGAAATAAGTGGGGAACATAATATATAAAGAACTACTCATCTATAAGTTGATAAATCAACTTTAACCCTGTAAGACCCAACCCATCAAAAAATAGCCAGAAAATTTAGATTTTTTGGAACTGAGATGTTTATTAACTCTTATAACAAAATCCACTTTTTTTGCTATATCATGTTGTGTATGATATATTTCTATTATATATGTATTATATATTTTTTGTATCGCATTTGATACATTGGGTTTTTTGTCAACTTTTTGTCAACTACAATGTTAATTTTAGACAAAAAAAGAGTTTTGTCCATAACATTTTGAAATTATGGCAAGTACTGATCATGTTGATGAGATAGAGGTCTCAGAGACTCATATATCAAATATGATACAGAGGGCATTATAGGGCAAAAAAAAAATTCAAAATCGTGTTTTTACTTTTATTTATTTATGTGAGTGTCTACACTACAGCCACCTTTAACACACAGCGGAGGCTCTGTCGTGTTTTGGGGCGGCATTTCAGCCAGTGGTGTTGGAGCTCTTGTCAAAACTGATTTATAAATTATAAAGACAGACTAGTACCATCAGGTTTTGATCCACAATGCAATACCATCTGGAAAGCAACTGACTGCATACTTTTTCAGCGTGACAATGATCCTGTCATGGCTGTAAAAGCATACCCTGAGAAAAACAAACAATGGAACACTAACAATCATGGACTGGCCTCCCCAGAGCCCGGACATCAACATTACTTACAACATTACTTGTAGGTATTTCAATACATTCTTATATTTCCCATTTTTCCAGCAATCTTTAAAAAAAGAAAAAAAGAAAAGAGGTGTGGCTCAAGACATGCAGTTATTGGGGTTAGGTTCATCAGTAATTCTAAATTGCCCATAGGTGTGAATGGTTGTGTGTCTCTCTGTGTTAGCCCTGCGCCAGACTGGTGACCTGACCAGGATGTACCCAACCTCTCAACCTATGATAAATGGGATAGGCTCCAGTCCCCCCACCACCCTAATAAGAGTAAACAAAAACATTTGAATGGATGGTAGTTACTGAAGTATCTAATTTTGAAATGAATGTCTTTCCACAGCAATACATCTATAACCGGAAAGAAAAGGAAAACAAAGAATATTTTATTTTTCCTTCTGTATATTTGCTCACCTGCAAATAGCAGGCTGCTTATGACAGCGCTCGAGCAGGAGACAGACTGATACTCTGGTATAAGAGATCAATGTACACAGAAGTGAAGCAGCTCAGTATTCCCATGGACATTCCTCACTGGACGACATGGTGTCACAGTGAGAGCACTGTAGTGCAGGATGTTGGGATGTAATGTTCTTCGGTTAATTTCTGGGTATTACCTTATGTGTATGAACCGCGTGGTTCCAAATTAAGCCAGTCTGTTTATTTGATAATGAAATCAATTTGTAGTGTCATGGTTAAGTGTAAATATTTGTATTATATATGTGTTGTTTCTTGGCATTTTCCCCCTTTATGATATCAGGGAAATCTGTTACTTCTCATAGCTTTTCTGTAGCGCTACAAACCTGAAGGGTTTCAGGTGTCACTTCTCATACAAAGTGACACCTCTCAGTCTAAAACACCCACTAGTTGTCGGCTATTAGCACACATCACAGAGCGACAGGAAAGACTCCATGTAGGGTTTGAATGAAACAGCAGTCTGAGGTAATTTCAGAGGGCTGTTTCATAAAATCTCTGTGCTTTCATTTCTGTTAACAATCAGAGCAGTCTTTGAGAGAAAAACTTCAAAGCACCTGTAAGAGCTGAGCTAGTGGAAACAGGCTATAGCGTAGTCACAGGAGAGTCAGGACCCCATCTTTTAGTGTCCTGTAATTATTACATCATCTGCAAACTTTCGAAACTATGCAGCCATTCTGTGCCATAAAAGTCTCTCAATTAAAGACACAGTTTAGAAGCAAAGCACAAAAAGTGGTGCTGGAAAAAGCTACAGTAGGAAACTTTTAATTAGTAAGATCTGCTAAGAGAATTTTCTGTTTCCAGGCCCTCAGTGTTTTTGCAACACGAGGGCAGTGCAGTGGTTTCTATTTTTTAGCTTCGTTAAACATTATTAGTCTTTTTTTCGTGCAACTAAAGAATGGGAATGATTTTATGATCGATTCCCTGTGTCCAAATACTGTAAATAATGCATTACAGCTGCTGGTTTCAAACATTTCCCTCGCTCCTAAAATAGATGTATGTAGTGTTACCATGGCCTAGAGTATCCATGCATTATGTCTGTAAGTGTGCTAAGGGGTGGTGTGTTTGTATATGTGTTGATGAGGTGGGCATGGTGGAATATCTGTGGTGTGGTTGTGGCTGGTTGGTCTGGGTAAAACAGCAAAACAAAACAGTATTTTCAGGCCCAGTCTGACCCTGCTGTGGTGTGAAGTGTTGGCGTAAAGCACATAGCAGAAGGTGTGATCTGGCCCTGACCTGTCTGAAAATGGAAACATGGATTAACACACCTTTTAAAAATGAATACAAGTGTTTCTTTTTTTAAAACAACAGACAAAAACTGTCTCACTCTTGAATTCGATGGCTCCCTACTGATCCTGGCACATTTGACATGGGTGGTGATGAGAGGACACCTCTTACTCATGCTTGACATTTACTGTCACCTTACAGGATTCTCTTGGAGGTCTTCTTAAAGTGCCATGCTGGTAGCTTTTAGTGTTTAAGCCTATTAAGTACAAGTCAGTTATACCTTTCTACAAAATATCCCAAAAGTTTTGAAGACATGCGTATGTTCCAGAGAATTATAGAGTTTAATATTAATTGTGCAGTTTGCTCCTGACGTCGAGAGCATGGGCAAGGGATGGACAGTTGATTTTCTCAAATGGCCACCATAAGAAACTGGGACTGTTGTGGAGGGCCACAACAATAAACAATAAGCTACAGTTCCTTTTGTGGCCCATCCCTGGCATAAGCCATTTTGTCTTTAAAAAAATATTATATTATAGTAAAAACAAACAGTGTTTTATCAAATAAGCAAGCTGCACAGAAAAGCAGTCATTCTTGGTAACATAGTGAAAACACAAACTGCAGCTCCTTACTGTGTACCTTGAGGTTGTCTAGCTCTAATGCTCCCCCACCTCAATGTTGAAATACTAAACAGCAGAAATAAGCATGTTTACTTACTAACACAAAACCTTGTTAGTGGCACTTTTTTATAACTTATCTAAAGTAAAACATTATGTGTCAGCAGAGTTGTCTTCAGTGTTTGGATAATTAAAGATGCATTTCAGCGTTTCATGGGTGATTCATGGATGTGTCTTGCTAACTAAAATGTTTTGTACATATTTGGTAGAATATAGGATTATGGGCAAACAACCTATGCAGACTTGCTTGCATGCAAGAACCCCCCCCCCCCCCCCAATAAACAACAACAAAAGGAAAAAACAAAACAAAAAAACAACCAAAGGAAAAAAAATCTAATAGCTAGCTAACACTAGCATTAGCTTATGGCTCCTAAAAGAGTTTTATTTACAGTCTATAGTTTTGCAGAGTCTACAGTTGGTTGCAGCCTTTTCTGTAGAAGCGCCTACAAACCTGCATTCTATCTGAAGACCACCAGGTGGCGATAGCTGTGGTTCCAAAAAGCCTTCTGGTCCCCCAGAGGTTTATGGGTAAACACTTTCCTAACGGGCCTATGAGGCCAGACACTCGTGTTGGGTCATACTGAATAAAGAATTAAGTTGGGTTTATAGATCTTGGTTATGCCATGTTTTAAAATGAAGGATTATCTGTTGTCACAAGACGTTTGCCAATGAGGGAGTGTTTTACAGCCACATCCTTCCTTCCATCCATCTCTCACACTGCCTGTGTAGAAAAATAAAAACCTTATAGCTGGGCAACAAGTAACAAGTTTTTTGTTACTTTGTTATTCATCACTTGGTTAATTTTAATCTAAGCATAATTATAGCTTATGTATGATGCATATCAGAATATACAAGCAAAAATGTCCTCCCTTCCATCAAAACTGGCAACCCTAAAACTTTTATGTTCATACAGCTGATGTAACTGAATGTAAATCAGACAAGACAACACTTAAACGTCTAATTAAACTGCCAAACAGACCCTGTAAGAAGGCATTTTATCTTTTATTTAGTTTGAAGACAGACATATAACTACCTGTATTCAAATACAAGTAGTTACATATTGCTTTATTACCTGTATATATAGGCTAGAAAAGTAAACATGTGCGTTGGGGTGTGAAAGAAGAGTAGAGAGAAGGGTTCTCCAATATTCAAGGAAGCTCTAACAGAGTGCTACTTATTGACAGAGCACTGATCTAATTATGTAACCTAATAGTATGGATTTAGAGGCAGCTGAAGGATCAGCTATAAGGCAGCAGTGAAATTATGAGATGAAGCGAGCAAACAAGTGTTAAGTGTGTGTGAGTGGGAATGCAGTGAGTGTGTGGGTGCGCATGTACGAGCAAGTGTTTGCACGTGACTGAGTGACCGATTCACTGAGTAAGAGTGTAACAGACAAGGTGTCAGAGCAGAGAAACAGCAGGAGGCATGTATAGTGAGAGAGAGAGAGAAAGCAGGAAGTAAGTGAGAAAAAGACTGAAAGGTGAGAAAAAGACTGAATGGACGGAGAAAATAGAAAATGAGGGACGTGGGTGTGAAAACAAGAACAATTGGACAGATAAGAAAAGATATGGGGAGAGAGAAAGAGAGACATATATCGGGAGGGAGTGCATGAAAGAGAGACAGACAGAAACAGGGAGACAGTGACTCTCTTGGGAACTGGCCTATTTTTCAAATGAATGCATATGAACGCAGAACTGCATTACATTTACGCTCCGGAACAAAAAAAAGGCTCAGCCCAAATAGGTAAACCTCACACTTGATGTTCTGATTGGCAACTCTGTAAACACACACACACGTTCACACAAATCCGCATTCACAAAGCACCAAGTGTAACATCTGCAGATGTCTGCCACTATCACAGAATCAAACACACTTTGCACTCTCCTGTTTCCCCACTCCTCAAGTAGCAGAAAATACAAAACTCCTAAATCAATCAATAAATTAATGACATTAAATTAATATGGCCCAGTCATTCAGAAGTAATGGTAAATATAGGGGTCAATTTACCACATAGGGAAGTTAATGTTTAGTTAATTTGGTTGGCTGTAAAAAAGAAGGCAAAAGCTCTACAGAAATGGAAGTGATAAGTAGCCAACACTAGCGAAAAACAGTAGTTCACAGTAACACAAGTTTTAGCTTATCATGTTGTTGAAATTGCTGCTTTGTGCTGTTCAACAGTGTTTTGACAGTACTGACCTTTGGGTGACTGGAGAGATGTTAATTGCTGAATGGAGAAAGACTTTGTAGCTTGTCAAAGGAGCTTGCAAAGAAAAGCATCTGTACTTCTTTAAGTTGCTTGAAGACGTTTCACCTCTCATCCGAGAAGCTTCTTCAGTTCTAAGGTCAAATGGTGGAGAGTCCCAGATTTAAACCTAGTGGGAGTATCCCCCCACAGAGGGACAAAAGGACCCCCTGATGATCCTCTAATCGCCTGAGCCAAGGTGTGAAAACTGGGTGTGGGTCCCAATCAGCCAGAGTTTCGGGTGAGTCATTGTGAAACCTGGCCCCACCTTATCATGCGAATTCCTGAGGTCAGATGGCCCAGGATGTGAGTGGGCGTTCAGGCGTCTGGGGAGGGACTCAAAACTGGATTATAGATGTCAGACAGTTGGTGTTCAAAGATGGTCGCTCACAGTGGACATAGATGGCCATCTATGTCCTCCTTTTTATACCATTCTCCTCTGAAGTTAAAATATATAGAGGGATGAATATCCGGAGGAGAGCTAAGAGGCAGCAGACAACTGCACCAATGTTAGTGAACGGGATGAGCTAAAAGACTTTTATAACAACTTTTTTTTTTATAGACAGTTCTTCTACACTGTTTGTTAAATTAAGTATAGAACATTTTTAGGGTTCTAGGGTGAGAAGTTCGGCCATCCGGGAGGGGCTCAGAGTAGAGCCGCTGCTCCTCCACATCGAAAGGAGCCAGCTGAGGTGGTTCGGGCATCTGACAAGGATGCCTCCTGGGCGCTCTGGGTTGGTGTTCCGGGCATGTCCCACCGGGAGGAGGCCCCGGGGCAGACCCAGGACACGCTGGAGAGATTATATCTCTCGGCTGGCCTGGGAACGCCTTGGTGTTCCCCCGGATAAGCTGGAGGAGGTGGCTGGGGAGAGGGAGGTCTGGGCTTCTCTGCTTAGGCTGCTGCCCCCGCGACCCGGCCCCGGATAAAGCGGATGAAGATGGATGGATGGAACATTTTTAGAACAAATTACACCTGTAAATCTTATAAATATAATAGACAAGAGTTTGAGAAGCTTTTGTAACTAAGCTAGCATGTATGTGGCTAGCTGGGATGCAAGGACTAAGCTCACTTCAGTAGCTGGCATGCTATCTACGCAACAAGTAGCAAAATTACCAAAGTCTCTGAAAAAGAATAGTTTGGGATGTTCTGAATGTTGCTGTGCCATTATCTTTGTGTTTATTTTTGCAAGCACAGGTAACAGAATAGCTCTATTGGAAAAAACAATCAGAGATGTAATGAGCTAGATGATGAATAGGGTCAAAAAGTCTCTGAAACATTAAAAAAGCTGAAAACTTCCACCCAAAATGGCAAATTTATAAGACAAAAAGTACAGATTTATGGGGGGGGGAGTAGTATTATAAGTGGAAAGAGCTGTTTCTTGCAAATTTGACACATTGTATATTGCTAATTTGTATATTTAATCTTAAAAATGCAGATTTTTCTGAAATTTTTGCTTGTTCTAGGAATGTCATGATACCAGGATACCACAGGTTGAGTAGTTAGTACCAATACCAGAAAAAATACATGACTCTTAATACTCAATTTAATACCAGAGTGCAAAAACAAACAAAAAAATGTAACAACAACAAAGACATTACTGGGCAGATGATTTATTTAAATTTTTAACATTATATTTTGTAGACAGGTCACAGACTCAAGTGTTAGGATGGTTGCAAGTAGCCTATTAACATTATTCCAAGGTACAGTGTTAGTGATAATAAATTAGTTAACACATTTATATAGTGTTAGCCACTGGAAATATTTTAGCTAATTGAACATAGTTTATTTTTAATTACTTGACCCATGTCACGTATCAAAACTAGCACACAAATAACTGCAAATAGTGATCAAGTTGCACTATGTTCCACTGGTTGTATTTGTTGTGATGTGTAGTAAACACCAATCCAGCTACTTAATAAGACAGCTTCACACATGACATCCTGCTGTGAGGAGCATGCGAGTGTGATGCGTTTCTGTATGCATTTGATTAGACTCTAAATTAGAATATTTGTCATTAAAAAGGTCTGGCTGTGTCTCGGTGGGAGACAGAAGATGTTGGCATGATTAGGTTGCTTATGAATGCTTGAAAACACACACACACAGGCAAAAACAACCCAGTATTTTTTATTTATTTATTTTTTGGTCTAGCTTCTTGGATTGCATGCACACAAAACACACACAAATCAGTGTAAGCTCTGCCAGCTCCTCGCCGGCCCGCCAGCACAGTGACCACGTAAAACTGTTTTTTGTGACATTTCCAACATGACATTTATCTGTGGGACCATCTGCGAGGGCCAACTGGCATGTTGCAACAACAAAATGAGTACTTGGCAACATGACAAAGCACACTGAGATACAGAGGAACATAATATATAAAGAACTACTCATCTTAAGTTGTAAACAATTAACCCTGTAAGACCCAACCCATCAAAAAATAGCCAGAAAATTTAGATTTTTTGGAACTGAGATGTTTATTAACTCTATACAAAATCCACTTTTTTTGCTATATCATGTTGTGTATGATATATTTTATTATATATTATTATATATTTTTTTGTATCACATTTGATACATTGGTTTTTTGGCAACTTTTTGTTAACACAATGTTAATTTTAGAAAAAAAGAGTTTTGTCCAAACATTTTGAAATTATGGCAAGTACTGATCATGTTGAGAATAGAGGTCTCAGAACTCATGCTATCAATATGATACAAAGGGCATTATAGGTAAAAAAAATTCAAAGTGTTTTACTTTTATTTATTTATGTGAGTGTCTACACTACAGCCACCTTTAACACACAGCGGAGGCTCTGTCGTGTTTTGGGGCGGCATTTCAGCCAGTGGTGTTGGAGCTCTTGTCAAAACTGATTTATAAATTATAAAGACAGACTAGTACCATCAGGTTTTGATCCACAATGCAATACCATCTGGAAAGCAACTGACTGCATACTTTTTCAGCGTGACAATGATCCTGTCATGGCTGTAAAAGCATACCCTGAGAAAAACAAACAATGGAACACTAACAATCATGGACTGGCCTCCCCAGAGCCCGGACATCAACATTACTTACAACATTACTTGTAGGTATTTCAATACATTCTTATATTTCCCATTTTTCCAGCAATCTTTAAAAAAAGAAAAAAAGAAAAGAGGTGTGGCTCAAGACATGCAGTTATTGGGGTTAGGTTCATCAGTAATTCTAAATTGCCGATAGGTGTGAATGGTTGTGTGTCTCTCTGTGTTAGCCATGCGCCAGACTGGTGACCTGAGCAGGATGTACCCAACCTCTCAACCTATGATAAATGGGATAGGCTCCAGTCCCCCCACCACCCTAATAAGAGTAAACAAAAACATTTGAATGGATGGTAGTTACTGAAGTATCTAATTTTGAAATGAATGTCTTTCCACAGCAATACATCTATAACCGGAAAGAAAAGGAAAACAAAGAATATTTTATTTTTCCTTCTGTATATTTGCTCACCTGCAAATAGCAGGCTGCTTATGACAGCGCTCGAGCAGGAGACAGACTGATACTCTGGTATAAGAGATCAATGTACACAGAAGTGAAGCAGCTCAGTATTCCCATGGACATTCCTCACTGGACGACATGGTGTCACAGTGAGAGCACTGTAGTGCAGGATGTTGGGATGTAATGTTCTTCGGTTAATTTCTGGGTATTACCTTATGTGTATGAACCGCGTGGTTCCAAATTAAGCCAGTCTGTTTATTTGATAATGAAATCAATTTGTAGTGTCATGGTTAAGTGTAAATATTTGTATTATATATGTGTTGTTTCTTGGCATTTTCCCCCTTTATGATATCAGGGAAATCTGTTACTTCTCATAGCTTTTCTGTAGCGCTACAAACCTGAAGGGTTTCAGGTGTCACTTCTCATACAAAGTGACACCTCTCAGTCTAAAACACCCACTAGTTGTCGGCTATTAGCACACATCACAGAGCGACAGGAAAGACTCCATGTAGGGTTTGAATGAAACAGCAGTCTGAGGTAATTTCAGAGGGCTGTTTCATAAAATCTCTGTGCTTTCATTTCTGTTAACAATCAGAGCAGTCTTTGAGAGAAAAACTTCAAAGCACCTGTAAGAGCTGAGCTAGTGGAAACAGGCTATAGCGTAGTCACAGGAGAGTCAGGACCCCATCTTTTAGTGTCCTGTAATTATTACATCATCTGCAAACTTTCGAAACTATGCAGCCATTCTGTGCCATAAAAGTCTCTCAATTAAAGACACAGTTTAGAAGCAAAGCACAAAAAGTGGTGCTGGAAAAAGCTACAGTAGGAAACTTTTAATTAGTAAGATCTGCTAAGAGAATTTTCTGTTTCCAGGCCCTCAGTGTTTTTGCAACACGAGGGCAGTGCAGTGGTTTCTATTTTTTAGCTTCGTTAAACATTATTAGTCTTTTTTTCTTGCAACTAAAGAATGGGAATGATTTTATGATCGATTCCCTGTGTCCAAATACTGTAAATAATGCATTACAGCTGCTGGTTTCAAACATTTCCCTCGCTCCTAAAATAGATGTATGTAGTGTTACCATGGCCTAGAGTATCCATGCATTATGTCTGTAAGTGTGCTAAGGGGTGGTGTGTTTGTATATGTGTTGATGAGGTGGGCATGGTGGAATATCTGTGGTGTGGTTGTGGCTGGTTGGTCTGGGTAAAACAGCAAAACAAAACAGTATTTTCAGGCCCAGTCTGACCCTGCTGTGGTGTGAAGTGTTGGCGTAAAGCACATAGCAGAAGGTGTGATCTGGCCCTGACCTGTCTGAAAATGGAAACATGGATTAACACACCTTTTAAAAATGAATACAAGTGTTTCTTTTTTTAAAACAACAGACAAAAACTGTCTCACTCTTGAATTCGATGGCTCCCTACTGATCCTGGCACATTTGACATGGGTGGTGATGAGAGGACACCTCTTACTCATGCTTGACATTTACTGTCACCTTACAGGATTCTCTTGGAGGTCTTCTTAAAGTGCCATGCTGGTAGCTTTTAGTGTTTAAGCCTATTAAGTACAAGTCAGTTATACCTTTCTACAAAATATCCCAAAAGTTTTGAAGACATGCGTATGTTCCAGAGAATTATAGAGTTTAATATTAATTGTGCAGTTTGCTCCTGACGTGAGAGCATGGGCAAGGGATGGACAGTTGATTTTCTCAAATGGCCACCATAAGAAACTGGGACTGTTGTGGAGGGCCACAACAATAAACAATAAGCTACAGTTCCTTTTGTGGCCCATCCCTGGCATAAGCCATTTTGTCTTTAAAAAAATATTATATTATAGTAAAAACAAACAGTGTTTTATCAAATAAGCAAGCTGCACAGAAAAGCAGTCATTCTTGGTGACATAGTGAAAACACAAACTGCAGCTCCTTACTGTGTACCTTGAGGTTGTCTAGCTCTAATGCTCCCCTGCCTCAATGTTGAAATACTAAACAGCAGAAATAAGCATGTTTACTTACTAACACAAAACCTTGTTAGTGGCACTTTTTTATAACTTATCTAAAGTAAAACATTATGTGTCAGCAGAGTTGTCTTCAGTGTTTGGATAATTAAAGATGCATTTCAGCGTTTCATGGGTGATTCATGGATGTGTCTTGCTAACTAAAATGTTTTGTACATATTTGGTAGAATATAGGATTATGGGCAAACAACCTATGCAGACTTGCTTGCATGCAAGAAACCCCTCCCCCCCCCCCAATAAACAACAACAAAAGGAAAAAACAAAACAAAAAAACAACCAAAGGAAAAAAAATCTAATAGCTAGCTAACACTAGCATTAGCTTATGGCTCCTAAAAGAGTTTTATTTACAGTCTATAGTTTTGCAGAGTCTACAGTTGGTTGCAGCCTTTTCTGTAGAAGCGCCTACAAACCTGCATTCTATCTGAAGACCACCAGGTGGCGATAGCTGTGGTTCCAAAAAGCCTTCTGGTCCCCCAGAGGTTTATGGGTAAACACTTTCCTAACGGGCCTTATGAGGCCAGACACTCGTGTTGGGTCATACTGAATAAAGAATTAAGTTGGGTTTATAGATCTTGGTTATGTCATGTTTTAAAATGAAGGATTATCTGTTGTCACAAGACGTTTGCCAATGAGGGAGTGTTTTACAGCCACATCCTTCCTTCCATCCATCTCTCACACTGCCTGTGTAGAAAAATAAAAACCTTATAGCTGGGCAACAAGTAACAAGTTTTTTGTTACTTTGTTATTCATCACTTGGTTAATTTTAATCTAAGCATAATTATAGCTTATGTATGATGCATATCAGAATATACAAGCAAAAGTGTCCTCCCTTCCATCAAAACTGGCAACCCTAAAACTTTTATGTTCATACAGCTGATGTAACTGAATGTAAATCAGACAAGACAACACTTAAACGTCTAATTAAACTGCCAAACAGACCCTGTAAGAAGGCATTTTATCTTTTATTTAGTTTGAAGACAGACATATAACTACCTGTATTCAAATACAAGTAGTTACATATTGCTTTATTACCTGTATATATAGGCTAGAAAAGTAAACATGTGCGTTGGGGTGTGAAAGAAGAGTAGAGAGAAGGGTTCTCCAATATTCAAGGAAGCTCTAACAGAGTGCTACTTATTGACAGAGCACTGATCTAATTATGTAACCTAATAGTATGGATTTAGAGGCAGCTGAAGGATCAGCTATAAGGCAGCAGTGAAATTATGAGATGAAGCGAGCAAACAAGTGTTAAGTGTGTGTGAGTGGGAATGCAGTGAGTGTGTGGGTGCGCATGTACGAGCAAGTGTTTGCACGTGACTGAGTGACCGATTCACTGAGTAAGAGTGTAACAGACAAGGTGTCAGAGCAGAGAAACAGCAGGAGGCATGTATAGTGAGAGAGAGAGAGAAAGCAGGAAGTAAGTGAGAAAAAGACTGAAAGGTGAGAAAAAGACTGAATGGACGGAGAAAATAGAAAATGAGGGACGTGGGTGTGAAAACAAGAACAATTGGACAGATAAGAAAAGATATGGGGAGAGAGAAAGAGAGACATATATCGGGAGGGAGTGCATGAAAGAGAGACAGACAGAAACAGGGAGACAGTGACTCTCTTGGGAACTGGCCTATTTTTCAAATGAATGCATATGAACGCAGAACTGCATTACATTTACGCTCCGGAACAAAAAAAAGGCTCAGCCCAAATAGGTAAACCTCACACTTGATGTTCTGATTGGCAACTCTGTAAACACACACACACGTTCACACAAATCCGCATTCACAAAGCACCAAGTGTAACATCTGCAGATGTCTGCCACTATCACAGAATCAAACACACTTTGCACTCTGCTGTTTCCCCACTCCTCAAGTAGCAGAAAATACAAAACTCCTAAATCAATCAATAAATTAATGACATTAAATTAATATGGCCCAGTCATTCAGAAGTAATGGTAAATATAGGGGTCCATTTACCACATAGGGAAGTTAATGTTTAGTTAATTTGGTTGGCTGTAAAAAAGAAGGCAAAAGCTCTACAGAAATGGAAGTGATAAGTAGCCAACACTAGCGAAAAACAGTAGTTCACAGTAACACAAGTTTTAGCTTATCATGTTGTTGAAATTGCTGCTTTGTGCTGTTCAACAGTGTTTTGACAGTACTGACCTTTGGGTGACTGGAGAGATGTTAATTGCTGAATGGAGAAAGACTTTGTAGCTTGTCAAAGGAGCTTGCAAAGAAAAGCATCTGGACTTCTTTAAGTTGCTTGAAGACGTTTCACCTCTCATCCGAGAAGCTTCTTCAGTTCTAAGGTCAAATGGTGGAGAGTCCCAGATTTAAACCTAGTGGGAGTATCCCCCCACAGAGGGACAAAAGGACCCCCTGATGATCCTCTAATCGCCTGAGCCAAGGTGTGAAATGGGTGTGGGTCCCAATCAGCCAGGGTTTCGGGTGAGCTCATTGTGAAACCTGGCCCCACCTTATCATGCGAATTCCTGAGGTCAGATGGCCCAGGATGTGAGTGGGCGTTCAGGCGTCTGGGGAGGGACTCAAAACTGGATTATAGATGTCAGACAGTTGGTGTTCAAAGATGGTCGCTCACAGTGGACATAGATGGCCATCTATGTCCTCCTTTTTATACCATTCTCCTCTGAAGTTAAAATATATAGAGGGATGAATATCCGGAGGAGAGCTAAGAGGCAGCAGACAACTGCACCAATGTTAGGAACGGGATGAGCTAAAAGAACTTTTATAACAACTTTTTTTTTTTACAGACAGTTCTTCTACACTGTTTGTTAAATTAAGTATAGAACATTTTTAGGGTAGGGTGAGAAGTTCGGCCATCCGGGAGGGGCTCAGAGTAGAGCCGCTGCTCCTCCACATCGAAAGGAGCCAGCTGAGGTGGTTCGGGCATCTGACAAGGATGCCTCCTGGGCGCTTGGGTGTGTTCCGGGCATGTCCCACCGGGAGGAGGCCCCGGGGCAGACCCAGGACACGCTGGAGAGATTATATCTCTCGGCTGGCCTGGGAACGCCTTGGTGTTCCCCCGGATAAGCTGGAGGAGGTGGCTGGGGAGAGGGAGGTCTGGGCTTCTCTGCTTAGGCTGCTGCCCCCGCGACCCGGCCCCGGATAAAGCGGATGAAGATGGATGGATGGAAATTTTTAGAACAAATTACACCTGTAAATCTTATAAATATAATAGACAAGAGTTTGAGAAGCTTTTGTGACTAAGCTAGCATGTATGTGGCTAGCTGGGATGCAAGGACTAAGCTCACTTCAGTAGCTGGCATGCTATCTACGCAACAAGTAGCAAAATTACCAAAGTCTCTGAAAAAGAATAGTTTGGGATGTTCTGAATGTTGCTGTGTCATTATCTTTGTGTTTATTTTTGCAAGCACAGGTAACAGAATAGCTCTATTGGAAAAAACAATCAGAGGTGTAATGAGCTAGATGATGAATAGGGTCAAAAAGTCTCTGAAACATTAAAAAAGCTGAAAACTTCCACCCAAAATGGCAAATTTATAAGACAAAAAGTACAGATTTATGGGGGGGAAGTAGTATTATAAGTGGAAAGAGCTGTTTCTTGCAAATTTGACACATTGTATATTGCTAATTTGTATATTTAATCTTAAAAATGCAGATTTTTCTGAAATTTTTGCTTGTTCTAGGAATGTCATGATACCAGGATACCACAGGTTGAGTAGTTAGTACCAATACCAGAAAAATTACATGACTCTTAATACTCAATTTAATACCAGAGTGCAAAAACAAACAAAAAAATGTAACAACAACAAAGACATTACTGGGCAGATGATTTATTTAAATTTTTAACATTATATTTTGTAGACAGGTCACAGACTCAAGTGTTAGGATGGTTGCAAGTAGCCTATTAACATTATTCCAAGGTACAGTGTTAGTGATAATAAATTAGTTAACACATTTATATAGTGTTAGCCACTGGAAATATTTTAGCTAATTGAACATAGTTTATTTTTAATTACTTGACCCATGTCACGTATCAAAACTAGCACACAAATAACTGCAAATAGTGATCAAGTTGCACTATGTTCCACTGGTTGTATTTGTTGTGATGTGTAGTAAACACCAATCCAGCTACTTAATAAGACAGCTTCACACATGACATCCTGCTGTGAGGAGCATGCGAGTGTGATGCGTTTCTGTATGCATTTGATTAGACTCTAAATTAGAATATTTGTCATTAAAAAGGTCTGGCTGTGTCTCGGTGGGAGACAGAAGATGTTGGCATGATTAGGTTGCTTATGAATGCTTGAAAACACTCACACACAGGCAAAAACAACCCAGTATTTTTTATTTATTTATTTTGTCTAGCTTCTTGGATTGCATGCACACAAAACAGCACAGCAAATCAGTGTCAAGCTCTGCCAGCGCCTCGCCGGCCCGCCAGCAGAGTGACCACGTAAAACTGTTTTTTGTGACATTTCCAACATGACATTTATCTGTGGGACCATCTGCGAGGGCCAACTGGCATGTTGCAACAACAAAATGAGTACTTGGCAACATGACAAAGCACACTGAGATTATGTGCATTCATATAGTAGCTAAATTTAATACCACAATGCTGGTTTTCTCAATACATATGTGGCTGTTCCATGAGGTAAATAAAATTGTAGTGATTTGCACTGCATGTTGGCAAAGATGTATCTCTGATATCTTATATTATTAGGATGTCATAGCATTAGAGAAGGTTGTTTTTAAGATGAGAACCACAGAAAACTACCATACATATACATTATTAACAGCACCTGGGTAGTGGGAAGTGAGGAAGTGAGTTTACCACGCAAAGACTACTTGGGTAAGATGTCTATTAACAGTTGGCCAATTATATTAAGTGGCTTTTTCTTTTTAGCATTTTTATCTTTCATCTGTCCCAGAGAAAAACTCCATCTGCCACCAATTAATAGTGGGCACTTCCCTTGCTCTTATTTGGACAATTTTGTCACTGTTAGCTAACTAGCCTAAGGTTTTCCAATTTCATGTTTACCTGTGTGGCTTGCTGGATATCATTGCTGGATGCTGCTAATAAAGTTACACAATTACACGTGAATTTGCATTTATTATTATATTTACAAAATACCACAGTTTTTGTCTTGGTCGTATCATTTTATTTTGTTGTATTCATCCGCGACACCTTAAAGGCTGGTCTGTGAAAATATTGTCTGACATTAAACCGGTCCGTGGCGCAAAAAAGGTTGGGGACCGCTGAACTAGAACATCTGGCAGATCGAGAATTTATCAAGCTCACTGAGACTGCAGAGCTTGTACTGTAATATTAATTGCTGTGTTATCAATTTGTCATCAGTGTCTATTCTGACAAATAGAATCCAAGTCTGTTGCATATACTGGATACCAACTGCCATTGTATTCTGGTATAAATCTCTAGTTTCTATGCCAAGCAAGATTGTCTTGCCCCCTTTACCTAAATTCATATATTTCACAAAGCACTTAGTTTTAGTAGTTTGTTCTACTTGTGGTGATAATTAACCATTATTGTAGTGCTGGTTGAAGGAAATTTGGCCAAGGTGTTGGGAATAAAATGTCACTTCTGGACTTTCC
>NW_024582375.1:3934300-4080073 GCF_018398535.1 Haplochromis burtoni
GAGACTTATTTTCTCATCTTCTGGAAAAGATTAAAGTTCACACCATGAGAGACCTTACAAAGTGCAAGCAGGAGAAAATAAAAGCAGAAAAGGAAACATGCCACGTGAACGATTTCAGGAAATGTTTGCAGTGTTTGCATGATAAAGTATGCACAATCCACTGGTCATTAATACCCTGAAAAGCATCTCTTTTTTTGCACATAATTGCTTCAACTTCTGGATCAAACCACTATTTTGGTAAGTGTGCAGTCTAAAGCATTGGTTGTACGTGGTTAGAAGTCCTTGATGCTACTTTTTGAGAAACCTGGAGCGAAGAACAAAAAACCCTCTCTGCATGATTGTTGCAAAAAGCAGCAAAGAAACAAAGAGAATAAAAGAACACGGGTCTTTTCATCCACAGCTCAATATTTCTTGTCCCCTTTCTCTGTCTTCCTTCATAAATCTTACACTTCCTCTCCTGTCATCTGCCTTGATCCCCCTCCGTGGCCCTTCCTCCACCTCATCACCATCAATGTCAGATCTCCCTCTGCCCTCTGCTTTCCTCTTCTCTGCTTTTACTCTACTCTCCAGCCCAGTTGGAAGATCTTCCTGTCTTTTAAGATAGTTTGTTCACCACTCACAGGATGCACACACACATTTCCCACCAGTACACAGTGACCTTTACGTGCAAGATTATGAGGCTAATTCATTCGAAATGATCCATCAGCTAATGCATAAAGATGATATCTAATTTGACCAACTGCTGTACCACATTGTTCTGCATTTATAGCTAAACAACAGAGATGGGAAGGGAGATCCATAAAAAAAGAAAATCTCCTGCAGGATGCATGTTACTGATGTGATCCACACAGCCATCCATCCAGCTTCTTTTTTTCCTGAGTGATGCATTTTTGATAAATACATTTTTCATCACACAGGTTTCTCTGACAGTTTTTGAATGTTTGTGTGTGTGTGTGTGTGTGTGAGTGAAAGCAAGGAGGTTATTCATGTAACACCAAGAGAGCTCAGGGAGAGTACCTGACACATGAGTTTAAATCAAGCTGCTGTAAAATAATAATGGCACGTATGGGACCATGTCCACGGCCATTACGCATACTCATGGCCAGTTTTAGTTCTCTGTAGGCCTTTTAATCTATTTGAAGTAACAAAAAAAATTATTTGATCTTCTGCAAACAAACCCTAAACCACTACTGATACTTCTGCAGTTTCAGCACTATTGATGTCTTAAATCTTGCGCAACAGAAGCTCGGTAGATCTTTAGTTATGGCTTAGGTTAGCTTTCTATGGATTGGGCAAACACCTAGCTTCCATAGCTGTAGCAATTAGCTAGTACAGTGGAACTCCGACTTACGGATACCCCGTTTCATGAAAAATTCAAGTTACGAAGGCACTGAACAGCAATATTTTTGCCCGTGTTACGGCAAAATGCCCGAGTAACGAAATCCGCTGGCTCTGATTGGCTGAGCCTACAATGCCCACAATGCCTTCCGAATCATGTGACAACCCCTTGGCTTCCGTACTTGCGCTACGCTGTTCCACTTGAACGAGGTATTGTTGTTCTAGTTAGCAATTAGCCTATAGCCTATCGTTCAGCATCGCCTCACTCAAAACGCGTGATGGGTGCTTCGATTTACAAAAATTTTCGAATTACGAAAGACCCTCGGGAACGAATTCATTTCATAAGTCGGGGTTCCACTACAATTATCTACAATTGTGAAGCTAAAATGTCAAACAGTGAATATAACTCTAAAGATTATGTTGTTTTCACGATGCTGTTGGTACTGTAATCAAGGACACCCTCGCCGAGCCACTAACACAACGGTGGACTTTTAATTTTTAATACATAAATAAATAAAAAGCAGATGTAGCTAGGTTAACAAAGCTACATTAGCTTACTGCCCATTATTGAAATAAAAGTCATGCCATCATAAATTCTAATGATTTTATTGTGCAAACTAGGCTTTACAAGTCATTACAGTGATCAACAAACTGGATTAAGAGCAGCTGATGGTCATTCAGCAAAAATCAGTACCTTAGCAGGCTACCCACTGAGCTGGTGTAGGTACCATATAATCAGTATCTCCATGTATGCATATTATATGTGCAAACTTTTTTCCCTGCACCTTTCCGTTAAAAATACACTTGCGCATTTTTCCTAATTTTAAGCAATAGGCTTTTTTTTTAAGTGACCATGCATGAAGAGAATGGAGTGCTAAATTATCAGCTAATGGGGCTGAAGTGGGCAGGGACAATCTGGGAGAACGTTAAGGCACTTTCAATAAAGAATTAGATTTGATAGGAAGCTGATGCCATGGAGACACATGCTAAACAAATCAGCCAGTAATATAACCCCACGGTCCTGCCTGGGCACTCTACACACATCCGTTTTCCTTTCTTATTACCGTTTTGCATTAATGCACGCATAAGTAAGTAAATAAAGATAAAGTAGTAAGTAATTTGATGACCAAAGAAAATAGGGCAGGAGAAGAAAATAAAAAAATATTAATACAAAGTATTACTTGCTGTATTCCTTCATTTTATAATAGCTTCATACTGGAAAGTAGTCACGATAGCTCACATAACATCTATTTATATACTGTAGAGTACAGCTGGCTAAATACACATAAAGTAGTAATAGAACAGCGGCAGAGGTTAGCTGATCACTGCCTTGCTAGCACAAATAGAAAAATCCTCACCTGCCAGATACAGCTTCAACACCTGTATACAGTTTGATCTCACAGACTCCTGAAATGTTATTGCAACACAAACAGCTGAGCATGATAAAAGTTCACCTACTGGGATTGTGGATGAAGCTCAAGTACGTTTGCTTGCATAAATGGACATTACACAGAACAGAGCACAAATTAGCATTCAGGCAACTGATACTAATCTGCACCAAGTTTAGTGTGTGAGCAGGTGTAAAGGCGGATTTATACTTCTCTGTTCAAGCTACACCTTTCTGAAACATAATCAGAAATGTGACGAAATGCAACCACATGCCAACACAGACTGCACAGGAATAAATGGTGCAAAGGCGATGCTTAGACTAGATCTCAAGCTCTCATTTAAACAGAATCTCTGAGAGACTTAGGTGCTGTTAACCACTGCTCCTTTGTGAAGTTGGACTGAAAAGAAAAAAAAAAATTTACACCGTGTGAGGTTTGTAACTGTATTTGACAGGCTGGGGTTTATAATTACAGATATCCCCTAAGGCAGCACTGATCTCCATAAGTATGTTAGATATGAAAGGGCAAATCAGAGGGAAACGTGTTAACTGTCAGTTTGATGAAGCGAGAAACGCAACTTTGTCACTTCATCAAGATGTTATTGGTTGAACTGGCTGGTCAGTTACAATCTCAGTCAATCTTTCGCCTGAATTCCTCTGATAAAGACCAGAAGAGCTCACTTTTTTTGTTAGATATTTTACTCCAAGGCTGACGGGAGGAGGGAGGCTTTCTGTGGGAAAATGTGCTAATAGGGTCTCAAATGTACCCTCTGTGTGAACATATGTGACTTGGAGAGAGGGAGGGAAAAAGTGAACACTGTCAATCCGTTCCTGTCAAGTTCCTAACTTGAGAGAGAGAGGACTGTTAGAACTGGGCCAATATGTGCTTTTCTAGTTTGGTCTGGATTTTTTTTTTTTTGCCTGTCTGCCAGATTGTCTCATTGCCCTTTTCCTTCTTCGCCTGTGCCAGCCTGGTGGTTTAATCAGAAAAAGCAGCTGGGGACAGGGAGAGGAGCTTGTTTCTAAGCCTGGCTGATTTACTGGCTCCTCAGACCTTCTTTATGTCTCACCGGCTAATGGGGCTAGCCTGGAAGCTTCACTGGAGGTAGACAAAAGAGGCAGTAGACAGGGAGCTTAGCAAAGCATACAGCACACATGACGAGTGACGGGAGGCGTCAGCAATAACTCAACACACAGTGCACATTCTGTGGTTAAAGTAGCCCATGCTCCGTATGGTGGAAGATGATCAAATATAGTTTTTAATCATTCATATCTTTACATTATATTCATCACTGAAGGGTGAGTATTGTCATGGTAACAGCTGTGTTCTCCCCCTTTCGTTTTGTTCTCTATGTTCTGTAGTCTGTCCTCACCTCATCCAGCAACCCTCTGAGTTTTTTATTATTCACCTCAGTTTCAGCGAGCAGGCAGATTGTTTCTATCACCTAATATCAATCATCCAGATTCACATTTTCCTCTGTCAGCCCAGTGTCTGAGTTCTCAGGTTACAACTGTGAACGTCATCATCAGGATTCAGTTCTCACTACATGTTCTGAAACCCTAACAAATGTACTAATTAATAAAATTAATACCATTTTTGCAATCAGTGCATGGACTTTTCATTTTTAACCCCTAGGCCTGTTTTGAATTGTAACACCAATCTGTAGATCAAATAGACCTTGCTGTTTCTTTATTTGGGTGTTCACCTGTGATACATGGCTCATGACTCCCCTGCTTCATCCTTCCTATTGTTTATGTGCCAAAATGTCCTTTGACAAGACACTTAACACCCAAATTGGGTTAAACAGTGTCTTCTAAACCCAGATCCTTTACCTTTCAAAATATGTACACTGGTCCACTTTATACTGACTTTATAAGTGGTTAAAAAAGTGGGCAGGTGGCACCTCTATAATGACATACTACAGCAATTAAAAAGGCTGGTCTAGTTACTTACAATTGAATTATTCAGTTACCCTTTATTTTGCAAAAAAGGACAAACGCCTAGCTTCCATAGCTGTAGCAGTTAGCTGGTATTATCTATAATTGTGAAGCTAAAATGTCGAGCACAATGAGTATTATGAACTTTCAAGCTTATACCAACAAATCAACCACTGCAACATCTCTTCTCCTTTTGTTTTTGTGATTTCCTTTTGAGTAGGCCGTCACTGGCATCTGATCCTTTTTCCTTGTACAGCAAATGTAAACATTTCTTAATTCTTTTTCTCGTCATGCAACGTAAACACACACTTAAAGCGTTATGTTTTTGTGAAAAATTCGCCCTCAAAAACGCGCGGTGAAAAAAAGTTGACATTAAGCGACAATGAGCTGGTCCTGATGTTTTGACTGTGTTTGAGCTACAAGCGCACTTGTTGCCACATGCAGCGATCTGATTGGTCTACTTTTTGGAAAAATTTGAAAAATGACACAATCAGTCTGATTGGCTAATTTTATAACACAGGAAATATTTTTTCAGTCTGGTGTAAAAAGAGTGGCCTTAAAACTGACTGTTAATTTAATTATACCTTTACAGTGTCCAATGGCTGCATTTTGATTAGTATTTTAGTTTGGAAGGAGGTTCCTGGGTGGACCTCCTGCTGGAAAAGGACATTGCCATGCATGTTAGGTTAACTGCTGATTGTAAATGATCTCTGGAAGTGCGACTATGCAGTCGTCTGTCTCTCTGTGAAGGACTGGAAACATGTTGAGGGTGTAACCTGCATTAATGTCGGGCCTTTCTCTTACAGTATGAAGTGCCTTGAGGCAACAGTTTTGGAACTATATAAATAAAATTGAATTGAACTGTCATGGCAGCTGGATAGCTGGTAACCCCCCATGACTCTGAGCTGTATAAGGAGACAACAAAATAGATGGATTCTGGCTGATATTATAACCATGGCTTAGTCTTATGTGGTTTTGAAACACTACAGAGACATCACAAAGACAGGCCCTAAAATAACAACTTGCTTTTGATTATAAAGTTAAAAACACACACACGAGAGCAAAATATCGGAGACAAAAAAAACAAAAACACACACAGCAACCGAGTGATTTATTATTGGCTTATCCACACGTACATCTGGAGTGAACACATCTGGGACGGATGGGAAAGAGGCCCACGGATTCGATTCATTTGCTATGTCACAAGACAACCGTTGTTATTTGTGCGTCTGCTGCGTTGGACTCGTTCTCTTAAACATGTTGCTTCTTCTGATTTGGGCTGTACTTTGGCGATTTCATCAGATCTGCTCTCTTTCAGCCTGACTCCAGATGAAAATAACTATAACCTGTGCCAACTTGCATTCTGATCTGTCTCTGGGACTTTTCAAGCCACGAAACGATGCGAAGCTAAAACAAAGCAAACAACAGAAATGGAGACGCTGGCATCAAAAAATTGATTGTCACCAGCGTGAGGCCTTTAATGTCAATTTTGAGTGATGTCATTATCACCACAGTAAGCCGCAGTACTTATTTTTTCAAACGAAAGGGCAATCAGATTTCAATTTGCAGGCAGGAAAACACATTTTAATGCCATCTGTAAACATAACAGGCCCGAAACAGTCTCGGCTGAGGATGTAATGATGCTCGCTGCAAATGGGTCATCTCTCGACACAGATAAACTAGCAGGTAGACCTTTTTGGGAGGACTAGAAGATTGGCAGATACATAAATCAGAGAGTCAGAAAGGTGGATAGGGACAGAGCTATGACAGATTAAGTTTGTCCGCTCTGCTGTTCATAATGTTGGTGACAGGGATGAAGATAAATATACAGTAAGAGAGGCAGACACTCAGTAACCAGATCTCTCTGCGAGAGAGACAGAAGCAACCGCTCAAAGACATCCAGAGTTTCACCGCTGCTTTATTATCATCCTTTCTCCTCACATTTCTGTCCATTTACTTCTCAAAATCTAATCACGCACGGGCAAACGGCCATACCTAAAGCCTCACGCTTACATACACACAACCACGCGAGTGCACAGATGTCATGCACAAACACGCACGTGCCACACAGGCGCGCCTGCACAGACTCCAAAGTCCATAGGGTCACATTTCGTTCATTTAGTCACATGTGTGCAAACACGCCCGTACAAGAACACTTATCCTGCTGCTCTCACCTCCGGTGGTTGCTAAGCAACAGCACATATCCACAGATTGTTTACGGAGCCTTGCAATATAGTTCATCTCTAAAGGGAGGCGAGGCAGGGACCGATGACACAATCCCCTCAGATGAAAAGAATAAGCTGGTCCATCCCTTCGCAGGCAAGTGGGCAGTAATGCAATGAGTCCTCTTGCTCCCCACTGGGCGACGTGAAGCGACAGATGACAGAAATGTTTTGTGATTTAATAGCGTGTCGCTGAAGCGAATGCACCCGTCTGAGATCTCTGGTGCTGAGAGGCGAGGCATGTGACATCGTGTGCCATGCATCGTTATTGTTTTCATTAACTCTGAGGGCAAAACTGATAAAAACACACTTGAACTTTTCCCTTTCGGCGCCAATGCGATGTAGAAATAATAAAGGCTGTGCCGTTTGAGCTCTTGAAAAGATGACACATGGACACAGCCTCAAGTATCAGAGGTCAATTTTTTCCAGTATACTACACATGAAAGGGCCTCTAAGTTCGGCAGTTACAGACTGCTGACAAATTAAAGGGAAAAACCTGAACCCTTGACCCCTTCATTGACACACTGGCTTTGTAAGGCTATACGGCACGTATCAGCATCCCTTAAAGGGAAGGGTTACTGAAAATCAGTGCAAAGTTGTTTTGGGTGATCGCCTTTATCTATTTGCTCATTTGATGCTGAACACTGCAGGCTCTGTTTAATTTTACAAAAGTCTGTTGCTCTGGGAGAACAAGCAGAATAAATCAGACCCGTGCGCCAGACCCGACGGAAAGGTTTGGTGATGTTTCCACTCACATGACTGTGTTGATTCCTGAAAGCTGCTGGAACATCTGAAGACCACAGCCCACCACCAGGGCTCGTCGTGTTGGGGGGTAGGTCAGCATCCGCCAGATCACCGGGCCATCTGAGAGACACAAGCAAAGGTACAGAAATGAGTTTTGCACGCAGCACAAGATAAGATAACCGCTATGAGGAAAACAAGGCTGAGACAGTATCTCAAGGGCGACATGTGAAAAAGAAACCAAGCGTGAAAGTGCAGTTCCTCAAATGGCCACTGGCTGGCTCCATCACCAGAGATTTCTGTGTTAAATTGCCCAAATTTACAGTCATCAACTGTATGTTTTCCTTTACTACATCCATGAAATTTCTCTGAGGTCTTCCTTTTTTCCTCTTCCTGCCTGACATCTTCAACATCCTTTGTCCAGTATATCCACCATCCCTGCTCCGCACATATCCAAACACCTCAGCCTTGCCTCTCCAACTTGGTCCCCGAACCTCACAGCCTGAAGTGTTCCTCTGATGTAATCATTCCTAATCCTGTCAATTCTGTCTTAACACCTTTAACTCTCCTGTGTTTTTGTCAGTACCACCATCTTCAAACCTTCTTGTAACCCTTCCCTTTGACTCTTGCTATTATCTTCTGTCACAAATCACCCCTGACACTCATCTCCACCCACTCAATCCTGCCTACACGCTCTTTTCATGTCTTATATGCACTATCAGTTGCTTTGGATGATTGACCCCAGGTGCTATAAAACTGCATAAAGATTTATGAACATGGCATGAGGTGCTAGAAATACAGGACCACTTCTTAATTGAAAATTTGCCTTCATAAGTGCTTTAATTCTTCTTGGCACAGATTCAACAAGGCACTAGAACAATTTCACAAATATTTTGGTCCATATCGGTCATTTGGTCATTGTTAAGTTCAGGAAACCAGTTTTAGAAGATGTGACATGGTGTGTTATCCTGCTGGAAGCAGCCATCAAAAGATGGTACACTGTGGACATAAAGGGATGGACCTCAGCAACAATACGTGGGTAAGCTGTGGAGATAAAACGATGCTCAGTTGTTATTAAGGAACACAAAGTGTGCCAACATATATTCCCTACAATATTACAACAACACTTCTGCCCATTGATACATTAGATGATAGGTCCATGGTGGGTGTATTCGGGTTGTTAACGCCAAATGCTGACCCTACTTTGTGAAAGTGGCAACAGAAATTGAGACTCATGAGAGAAAGCCAATCTTCTGTTGTCCAATTTTGGGGAATCCATGCAAATTGTCGCCTCAGCTCCCTGCTCTTCGCTGGCAAGAGTAACACCCAGTGTGGTCTTCTGCTGCTGTAGCCCATCTACTTCAAGGTTCAATGTGTTTTTGTGTTTCAGAGATGCTCTTCTGCAAACCTTTGTTGTAATGAGTCCTTTGGAGCTGCCTTTTGAACTACTTTAACCATACTCCCCTAACCTTTGGAATCAACGAGTGAATTTTTTCACCCAGAGAATCTGTGCTGGATATTTTCTCTTTTTCAGATTATTCTCTGTTTGGTTGCATAGATTAGCATTTTCTGAATTACTCAAACCAACAATCACGCCACGTTCAAAGTCACTCGAATCACCCTCCTTCCACAATTCTGGTGCTCAATTCAAATTTCAGCAGGTTGTCTGGACCTAAATGCGCTGGGTTGCTGCCATGTGATCGGCTAATTAGATATTTGCATTAGTCAGCAGTTGAACAGTAAGTAACAGTACGTTAGCTGGCTGCTGCTGCTGCTTTAATATTTAACACATATAGATGAGAGTGTTGTCAACCACACAGCTTTAAAAAATGTCAAACCGTTCTCATTAACACGAGTGGAACAACGTTCAGCTTAACCATGATCTAATTAAAAAAATGCCACCAAATATTTTCTAACCGCACACAGGAAACTCAGTGGGTTTGTCACCATTAGTTATCCATAACAGATTTCTGATTTAGTGTTTAAGTTAGCATCATGAGTCACACTCTCCTCAAGCTGGAAGGCATAGCGGAAGCAACCATGTGACCAAGCGAAGATCTCTTACACAAGATGCTGAGGTTTTGTTTGTTCCAGTGATGCCGTCCTGTTGCTCTTGAATGTTTTGGAAAAACATGCAAATTTGCCTTATTTTCTTCGTGCCATTTTCCTCTTTCAGATGGCGGATATCTCACTGTGGGATGGAGCAAATATCTGAATTTGGCTTTGGCCACACAGAGTCCTACTTGGCTCATCATCGGAGCCAGACTGCGATTTCCAACGCACGCAGACTAGTGATTCCTTCGGGAGGAGAAGTCTTAATAGGATGAGAGAATGGCTGGACAGGCATGGGGCTCTGGGATGAAGAGGGAGACATCCAGAGTGCTAACAGATCAGACAAACAAGTCTGAACACACACACACACACAGGTAATATCAGGATACACAAGTGACTGTGCAAACACGGGCAGAAAATACAAACGCATCACAAACAAGGATGCATGAGCCTGCACATATGAGCTGATGCGCACAGACTGAGTATTTTGGAGCAGCTGTGTGTGGGAGGACTTTGGACCAGTGAACATCTCCTTTTGCTGTTTGACAAGCAGATCAGACTCTGTAAAGGAGGCTCCCGCTGACACACAAACACACTTAAGCCTACCTTTTAATGGGTGCCTGTCAGCCCTCGTTGGAGGATATCATCATCAACTTTGAGTCTTTTCAAACCTGAGATGCCGCGAGAGGCTTTTTAACTTTCATCTGTTTTTCCACATTTTCACAGAAGACTTCTCCTCATCTTTTTATTTTGAAGAGATTGGAAGCAATTCTCACAGCAGCGTGAAGCAATCAAAAACATAGCTTTTCATGATTCGTGATGTTTTTAAAAAAAATCACGCACCATGGCTCAATTTAACACCTACGTCCTTTCCAGACGTGTCTCGACGAGCTCTGCACTTATTTTATGGAGGTTTGTTTTTTTAGATAGAAAACTCGCATCACTTCAGTTTTAGGTGATTGGCTTTTGCTTTGCTTTGTTAAACACAGCTTCAGCTTTGGCAATAACACCAGCTCAGCTCCATCTCTACCCAGCTTCCTTTAAAAACCCCATGATTATGACAATCTTATGCTAATGATAACTTGGACCTGTAAGCAAGTAATAATTATAACACATTATATCCAAGTATATCGAATGTTCACCAACACTGACATGAGAGCTTCAACCCTAATTTCATATAGCAAGTCTGTATATGCATAAGGTAAGGAGGGAGCCTGTACCTTAGTAATAAAAGCACTGTTGTATGCATGTGGGCACACATGTTTTTGTAGTTTTGCCTCTGTCCAGCACCATAATGAATTTATATGTCAATATGGGATTGTTCAGGCTTTGAAGTTTTAACAAAATCATACTTTCATACACAGTCTCCTATTATCAGAGGCTAAACATTAATGAAATAATTAACTGTCAGGCAGTTTCATAATATTGAGGATTGTTTTCTAGTTATTTAATGACAAACGAATCAGACCAATCAGATACTGTAGATATCATGATCCTGGGTCTGCTGACCCAGCGTTTTGTGTTTAGTTTATGTAGCCTTCAGGTTTCCTAAGTTCATCGTTTTCATGCCTAGGTGTTTCTAGTTATTTTCCCCTCGTGTTTCCACCATGTTAAGTCTCCCCTGCTTTTCATGTATTTCATGTCTGTGGCTTATGTTGTCAAGTTCAGGTTGTCATGTCTATGTCTCACTCTGTTTCCTGTTTTATTGTGAAGAGGTCTGGCGTTTCTGTGTTCATCGTGTTCAGTTTTACTCTCCCACTGTGACGTCATTATGTTCATGTGTGCCAGCTGTTTCCCCAGGTGTTGCCACTTCCCTCATTATCCTCCTGTGTCCATTTAGTCTGTGTGTTCTCAGTCATTCTTTGTCAGGTCGTCCGTTGTATTGCGCCGTTGTTCTGCGCCGTTGTTCTGCGCCGTTGTTCCTATGTCTCCGCTCCAGGTATCCCTGTCAGTTCGTTATGTTTAGAGTTTTGTATGTTTCGTTTTAGTTCACCCAGTTTAGGTCATTGTTTAGTTTTCATCGATTCCCTATTATTTTGTACCCTTGTTTCTTGCCTTAATAAACTGCTTGTTTTGTTATTCATATCTCGTTTCGGTCTGCGCTTGAGTCCTTCCCTGCAACATACGGTCTGCCCTAGCCAGACCGTGACAGTAGAAGGTTTGGACTTGATTTCAAGTGTTAAACTTGTGCAAGTGACCGAGGCCTGCGTTAGACTGAAAAACTAAAATAACCATAGATTGTTAATTTGGAGTGGCCAAAGACTGATTTCTTTTCTTGGTTATGAAAAACCACGATATCACATTTATGGAAAGAAATGAAAAGTGTTTTCTACAAGATGCAAATCACTGGTTAGACTCAAGAATAGGAAGGTTAGATTAGACCTCATCAAAAAAACATCTAAGAAGAAAAAGAAAATTCTGGACAGAGGGAACCAAAGTTTTACTAGAATGACAGGAACCATAAAGTGAAGAAGGAAAGGAGCAACTTCTGATCCAGATCATATCACATCATTTGCCAGACATGGTGGAGGCATTTACACATATGACTTCTGAAGTGTACAAAGGTATACTCTCTGCTTAAATTAAGCGAAATGTTGCAAAACTGATTAGTCAGTGGTGTACAGCACCAATGGATAGCTCAAGGCATAATCCAAAGGCAACCCAAGAAATTCTCCAAGCAAAAACATGGGATTTCCCAAGTCCGTCACTGGAGCATATTTTTTCGACTATTAAATAAAATACTGAAGAGAGACGCACAAATAAGCGGCACCTGAAGGTGTCTGCAATAAATATAAAACATCTCAAGAAAGAAAACGATTCAGACAGTCATTGTCAGCAAAGGATTTTTAACCAGGTATTAAAAACAGTCCTTATATTAATAACTAAGTTAGTTTGTCCAGTTACTTTTGAGCCTCTGAAACTGCATTAAAATCCACAAATATAAGGTCTGACTATGCTGATCCTAAATGACCAAAATACAAAGAAATTGTGTAAAAGCAGAATGCAATCATTTCCAAAACTTTCATGAATAAATATGAGCACATTTGGAATTTGAAGGCAGAAATATACTTCAAATAAATTGGGATGGGGTCACAAAAGACTGGAAAACTAAGTTCCTTTTCCAACTATATCTCATGTAGGTGGATATAACTTGTAGAGGAACAGCTTCTTGGAAGTCACGATGGGCAGAGGTTCACCAATCTGCAAAAAAACCCAATATCTACAAGTTGTGGAATTATTTCAGGTTAATAAATAGATGGATAATGTTCCTCAACATAAAATTGTGACTTTAAATAGCAAGTTATTTAGAGTACATAATATCATCAAAAGATTCTGAGAATCTGAAGAAATCTCTGTGCACATTGGGAAAGGCTTAAAATCAGTACTGGACATCCATGATGTTTGTGCCCTGCAGCGCTGCATTAATCAACTGAAAACATCTGGGGCATCTGGGGCATAATGAAACATATTTTTCAGACTATAAGGTGCACTTAAGATCCTTTCATTTTCTCCAAAATTGACAGCGTGCCCCAATAATCCGGTGTGCCTTATGTATGAACTCTGGTTGTGTTTACTGACCTCAAACCAATTTTATGTGCCTATGCGTACATCGTGCTCAAAAATCTGTCAAAATGTTTTAGTTCGTCTTTATCTGACTGTTTTGCTTCGCTTAATGCGCCTTATGGTCCCAAAAATATGGTATATCAGACAAGAATGGGACAACATGGGAACTGAAGAAGCTTCTTGGATGAGAGGTGAAACATCTTCAACAAACTTACAGAAGTCCAGTCAACCTGCATGACTGGGAATTTACACAATGGGTCAACATTCCTCTCCAAAAGGACAATGTGAGCCAATATTAGACTTTAACACAAAAGATATAGTTATTATTGAAACACAGGGCCACTAATGAGAATTACTAGACCAGCTGATTTCTGGGAAATATAGGATTCCAGAAGTTTTGCATATTGACTTTTACTAGAGATTTAAAAAAGAAAAATCAGGCAATCTCAGTCGCTGTTGTCCAGATTTAAACTGTTTTGTAATCATGTGCTCATGGGTCCACTTTTGTGATCATAAAATTCTAAATTGCTGGACTCATTAGCAAATGTGTTCAGGTTATGTAAAATATTTCTTTACTGTAGCTTCCTTTTACTCGGCTCACACAGCCACTATATGTTTCTCTAAGCAGCCCTGTTATTGTTTTTAAAGTCAATGTTTAAAGGAAGTTCTCCACAGAGAAAATAAAGAGAAAGCAATGTGTTTATGGTCCAAGCCACGTCCATGGCACAGGTTGATTTTTTGATCCCCGCTGAGCAGACCATGGGACTCTTATCTGATTAGCCGACAGGGAAATCACAAATGAACTATCGAGAGGTTTGAAACCTAACGGCCGAATGGAGGCGAGATAAAACACACGTTCACGTGCAATCAATTAAAGAAACGCTGTGTATTTTTCCTGGCTGGTTTTTCCCCACAGAATACCACGAGATCAAGCAAACAGTGTAAGAAAAGGGTTATGCACAGACTCTCAGACAAACTCGCAAAACACACAGCTTCATTTCCTCAGCTGAACACCACCCAGCTGTAATTTAATCAGATGAGATATTGAAAAAGAGGGATGGCAATGAAAAACAAGCCAGCGGGCTACCAGTGAGCCACAAGCGCAGTGATTGCGTCTCATAATACTGCCGTAATTGCACGTTCGTTTTCCACACTGAACCTTTCCAGTTACATCTGCATCACTTGAATTCGATCTATCCACAACAATTTAGCCTAAAAAATGAAATACAGTTCATGTTGTCTTGTGATCAAGCCATACAGAAGTTCAGTTGAGTTGTGGATCATAGCTGAGAGCATGAAGCAAGCAAATATACACGATGGGATAAGAGTTCCTAGTAGAAAGAGGCACTTAGAAACATCCTTAGACACACAGACACTCACACCAAGCTCAACAGGGGAACACAACTATCCACACAAGCTGTGATTATACTTCCAGCATCACTACCTGCACATATCTCCTTTGATTGCTCATCTTATCAGGTTTCAATTCAGTAAATAGCTCCACTCTACCACTATAATCCGATTTGTTTGTGCAGTGAAGTAGGGAAGCCTGGGATGTGTGTTTAATGTCTCCAACTACTTCTTTGCATAATCTTTGATATTCTTTGAAGGAACTTCCAATTAGTGTTTTCCCTTGGCTACTTGCTTTTTGGGAAAACATTGCTAGTCCAGTCAGATGTTTCTTTTTATTCACACTTCAAACTCGTGCCATACTCAGCTCCATGAAATATGCAGCAGGAAGAGGAAAAATACAAGGAGAGGAATAAAGACATTGTTGGAAGCTTGCTTTCCAGGAAACTGGAATGCTTCCACTGACGGGACTTATAATTACAGATTTCCACATTGATTTGTAAATCTGTGAAATCCTTTCAGTCTATGGGTCAGTGCATGGTCAATACACCACAAAGGGATACACTGGGACTGAGCAATGCCCAATCAAGAAAACAAAGAGGCTCGATGGAAGCGCATATAAATGCAGGTTCAGACTTTTAAAAGGAATGGTCTTGCATTTAAGTTAGACAGGAATAGCTACTCCTATCCCATCCAATCACCACGCTTTGGGGAAGTAAGTGGCAGGAAACAGGCTACACTTCTCAGACAAGCAGGCTGCAATCAAGGACCGAGGCCTTGGCAGCCAATCTGTAGCCCTTCTACATCAACCCTCATCCCCCCTCTAATTATTTTTTCCACATACTTCCCCTCTCCTCATACTTTTTCTCCTCTCCTCTGCTTCCTTATGTAAGTAGGATCATGACATCTCACATGTCACAATAAGAATCCTGAACAGAAAGTCAAGACTAGTAGAGAATAAATAAGATCATCTGAAGCACGGTGTAGCCTCTAAGGTTCTTGATCATTAAAGCAACTTTAGGATTTTCACGCACAAAAGAATTTAACTTTTTGGAAAAATAAAGTTTTTCTCTGAAAGTTGATTAAACTTTTAAAACCTTCAACAAGAATCTAGGGGAAGCTTGGCTAGATTAGCATCACCACTGGAAACATTTGGGGAAAGAAAATAAAGAAGAGTCAAAAGAAACCCTTCAGCCATGCTACGGGTGCCAACCTCTGAAACTTTCCTGGTGGCATCACATGATTGGAACCACAAAAACAACAACAAGCTAATCCGAGCAGCAGACCAGAATAAGTAGCTGTTCCATAAGAAATGTTAGATAAATCTGTTTATGTTTTGTGTGTCCATCCATCCATCCATTATCCTTTGCAGGGTCGCGAGGGGCGCTGGAGCCTATCCCAGCTGTCATAGGGCGAGAGGCAGGGTACACCCTGGACAGGTCGCCAGTCTGTCGCAGGGCTAACACACAGGGACAAACAACCATTCACACTCACTCGCACATTCACACCTAGTGGTAATTTGGATTTTTTCCAATTAACCTATCCCCACAGTAACACCTCAAAATCCAAAATACAGGGGACTTTCATGCCCTTCTCATTTTTTTCCTTTGTAGTACACTGTATGCATGACTCTTTACATTTAGCTTATGGCAGGAAAGTAAGTGAACTTGTTAAAGTCCTGAGTCTGATGCCCCAGTGTCCATGTTTTTGAGTATGGTTAATATTTCTAGCTTTTGTATCAGTTATGGTTGTTGTTGGACTGTGTTTTCTTGGGTTAAAAGGATATTCTAAGTTGGATTAGCTTCTCTGATTGGCTTATGTTTTTCTTGTACTTTTGGTCTTCATGTTAGGTTATTTAGTTTCTTGCTGTTAGTGATTATGTTTTACCTCCCTCAGTGTCTAGCCTTGTCTTGCATTTTGAGAGTCTTGTCTCTGTTTAATTTCTCCAGTCACAGTGTAAAGCTTGCGTGTCTTGTCCGCGTCTATGTATTTGTCATGCTTCCTGTTTTATTTTGATAGTCCTTCTCCTGTGTGCAGTGCATTTAGTTTTGCTTCCGTTCTATCTCGTTATGTCAGATTTGTCCCAGCTGTGTTTCCACCTGTTCCCCATCCTCTCGTTATTCTGCCTGTGTGTCGTGTGTACTTCCATGTTTCCCAGTCATGTCAAGTCTCTTCCAGTCACCTACAACCAGTCAGGAGTTTCTTACTTGTAGTTCATGTTTGGTTTGTTTCTTTAGTATTCACATATTTTGTTTTTAGTTTGTTTTTGGCCAACATTAAAGCTTCTGCCTTTAGTTAAGCATCCTGTCTCCGAGTCCTGCGTTTGGGTCCTAACCTAGCCTGCCACACAGCTCACCATAACAGAACTATTCCTTTAACTACGTAAAATCATGGTGAAAGTTGCAAATGGTGGTGCTTTAAATTCAAGCTTTATTAGCATATAATAGTACAGTCACCGATACAATCAATTCACTATAAACAAAAAAAAAAAGCAAAAATTGTGATTTTGTAACATGCTGTTGTTTATAATGCAGGATTACAGTAGAAACTGAAATGAAAAATGCCAGTACTTTACTGTAATTTAACAGGGACAAGTTTTGCAATACAGGAAACTCTTCTAAGATGCTAAATCACAAGAAAATAATTTTCATGCATTTTTTATAGCCCTATACTGTCATGGTCCTGGGTCAATGACCCAGTGTTTTTGGTTGTTGTACTTTTACTTTTGATAGTTTTATGTATTATGACTGTTGTGCTTTGGTTTCCCGGGTTTAGCTGTGTTCCCTCTGGTTGGTGTCATCCCTGCCTGTGTATCCCCTTTTGTGTAGTTAGGTCTCTGTGTTTAGTAAGCGTTTCTTAGTCTGTGTCTTTGCGTGTATGTGTTCCTGTTTTACTTTGAAGGTCCCTGCCTGATGTCAGTGCGTTCTGTTTACGTTCCCCTGCCTCGTCAGCTGTGATGTCTTCCAGGTGTGTTCCCCTCCTGTTTCCCATCCCTTGATTCCTGGTGTGTGTATTTATAGCGTGTGTTACCTCGTCCTTGTTGCTGGTTCGTCTGCGTCTCTCCGTCCGTCATTCTGTGTATTTCCCTGTGCCTCCCTGCATCTCTGTTTCTGGTTAGTTTCTGTTAGTTTTTCCCAGTTTAGGTTTTCTTAGTTCCATGTTCACCCTCGTCATCTCTGCTGTATCCACATTTGGTTAATAAACTCACTTGCACCAGAGCTGCCGCATCTTGGGTCCTAAATAATCCACACACGGCAACCCGTGACATATACAGACAGTTTGGAAAGAACAAACCTAAATTATTATAGAAGATCTCTTCAAATTTGCTTCAATCTTCAATCGCTTTTACAGCGTACAGATTGTGTATCAGTCTCTGTCTTCTAAATCCTTTGTTATTATACTATTAAGTGAGAGTATTGGTGTCATAATCGTCAGCTCTCAAACTCCTCATAAAATGACAGATTTCAGAGTTAAGCTGGCATCCGAGTCCTTCCACTTGTTTTCATTCTTCCTTTCATTTCAGGACACAGACGACCTTTTGAGAACAATTTATTTATGTGCTCTGATTTTTTTACCCACAAATAATAACAACCACTTTGACATCAAGAGGAAAAACGGTATGTTGAGAGGAGGTCGAAGAAAATTAAATCTTGCAAGAAGGATGCTCTCAAGTACTGGTTAGGGAGGCGATTCCTGTGTCAGCCAGAGGTAACTTAAGTCACCTGTATCCTACATGTGCACCCCATTGTTTTAGCTGGTGGACGTAAATCCTATTCCAACAGGGCTTCAAAGTCTAAAATACTTTTTGGAAAGCAGGAATCTCATTTGGTTCATTCCGAGATAATTGAGAATCACTCAGGTCCTGTAGGGCTTGGGAGAAAGAGCATTTTAAGTGGAGCTGATGAAATCTTATCGGTAGACCAGACTCCCGTCTGCAGATGCAGGGTAGCAGCTGTGTTTACCTAAGGGCACTGAGGGGCCAGCAGTTGCCAGGAGCTGAGAACCAGACAGACAGATGGATGGATAGATGGACGGATAAATGGAGTCACACACATGAAAGAAAAATCCACAAGAGTGGCAAGGGAGCTTACACTAATTCAACATAAATATGACACCCTTGAGCACTGACAGTAGAAACTCTTCCTACTGGCAGTTTCATTCAGGATGACTGACACATAAAAAGCTTCTGCGTATACTTTATCACCACCTGGACCAAAGGAGCACTTCACATCATTTAGCGTTGCACTGTAACTTTGCCAGACTCATACGAGACAGTAATAGATTAAAAACTGATGCAGCATAACCAGAACGACCATCTCTATTCAGTGCCACTCATTCTGTGTTAAAAACTGAATCACAGCTCTGTGAAGCTGTTAGGCTAATGTTTCCTCAGGCCATGTAAGCTCATTTCTCTCCAGCTCCACTCCTACAGATGTTTCTTTTTTAAGCTCTAGCTTATGCTAAGAACCGGCTGCTTCTGGTGCCACAAAAATCTTCTGCAAACATTTTACATATGCGATAAGAGAGATGTTAGGATTCACATTTGACCTCATAGTTGTAGACAAGCATTCCATACCCAGATATCCAGAACCAAAGAAAACCTAAATAATGAGGGAAAAAACTGTACCAAAGTCATATGGAGCATCAGCGGTTCTCTATTATTGCTATGCAAAAACACACAAAGCATCGTGCAAAGGAAATTTATATATGCGAAGACACATTATATAAGGCAAAAACAGACTTAATTATAATGGGCTTGAACGTCAATATTTGGTGTTTAATCTTCAAAGGAGCCTGTAATTTCATGTAATTTGTTTAACTAGCCTTCAGGAATGGTTCTCACGACTTCTTGAAGGACATTCAAAGCTCTTCTTTGGACGTTTGCTGCCTTTTCTTGTGTTCCCTGTCCAGATGATCCCACGCCACTTCAATTAGGTGGAGGTACGAGGTCTGGGGAGGCCAATCCATGACTGTCAGTGTTCCTGAGTGATTTTCTATCCACATATGCTTTTACTGCACTTGCAGTGTGTTTGAGATCATGTTCATGTTCCAGTCAGATGCTTTGCAGACGATGGATCAAAACGTGTGTGTTCCACCTATTTTGACAAGATCCCCAACACTTACTGTTGCACCTCTCTCGACCTCATGTAAATACTGATTATTTAAACCAAAAAGTTCAAATTTGCAATTGTTTTTTGTATAAATGTGGTCTGTTTCATCCCTTGAGCCAATGTCCAGAAAAAAAAGAAAGAAAGAAAGAAAGAAAGAAAAAAGAAAGAAAGAAAGAAAAAAGAAAGGCTCAAGACTTCTGCACAACACTCTTTCTTTCTTTCTTTCTTTCTTTCTTTCTTTCTTTCTTTCTTTCTTTCTTTCTTTCTTTCTTTCTTTCTTTCTTTCTTTCTTTCTTTCTTACTGTATTATTCAGCAATTTTCATTTTGGATATCTAACATTTATAGGTAGTGAGGATCAATATAATGTCACAAAGAGAAAACTCTGAACCAGAGGGAGCTGCTGTCACAACTGAAGCTTACAACGTTTTGAAAGCTTCAGAGTCTTGGTGCAAGTTCAACAAAACCTCCATCTCTCCGGTTTGAAACTAATCACATCAAAGAGATCAATCGATAGAGCACAGGAGGTTGCTTTCAGCTCTCTGTAACCTGTTGCTAGAGGAAGAGGTTTGCACAAAGGTGGAAACATACAGCAAAAGGCAGGAAATAAAAAAGGAAATCAAAACGGAGGCAGACAGTTTTACTTTTCCAATTTTGGTTTTGAAAATTGTTGAAAAGTCAAAGCCTTGTTATGTAACTGAGCTCATGCGAGCAGAGAGGCAGACAGCTACCTGAGGTTGAGATGAGGACAGGGACATAGAGGCGCATGCATTTTTAAACTGTCTGATTTTCCAACTGAGATTTGTATTATTCAGCAGTCAGACTGCTTTCCCCGCACACTGTGCATCATTAGATGCAAAGTGACCCAGAAGAAATTTGACGGATATTTTTTATGTTGTGATTAGAAGTAATTTCATTCCTCCAGGCAATAGCTTTGTGGGTAAAACCCGGCTATCTAGCACTTGTTGCAGGTTACAGCACAGCTGTTATTTACTGTTATTTAATGAGCTACCATTGGCAGCTTTGAACCAAAACTGGTGGGTAGTTACTCCTAAGGGACGGGAATAGAGACAAGTGTGGGTGAGCGTGCATGCAAGACAGGAGAGAGAGAGAGAGAAAAACATGAGAGTGGTCTTGATTGCCTAAGGCTGAGATTACACTCCTCTGTGCACATTGGAAATCTGGATGAGTGGCTGCTCTTATTCCACTTTGTAGTCCTTTGCAGTTGGTGCCCTTGTAGTGGAGAGGCAAGTCTGCACAGTCCAAACTAAATGGACAGTATGCTGATGTCTGCATAGAGCCTGCTAAATGTGGGTCCTTTCACTGATATGGTGGATTCAGTGCTGTCATAGTGTGGCTGTAGGCGGACCCAGAATGCAGGAGGCAGACGGCAAAAACAGAAAATAAGCTCTTTAATGGTCAATTTCCAGTCCAAAAGGCACATCATGGGAAGACATATACACACTGAGGGTGTTTAAGCTGTGTTTTCAAATTGTTTTACCAGCGAGAGGACCTTATTAATAATCTGAAGACAGTTGGGACTACAGTCACCAAGAACACCATTGGTAACACACTAAGCTGTAATGGACTGAACACTCGCAGCGTCCCCTGCCATGTCCCCAATCTTAAGTTTGCCAGTAAACATGCAAATGTTTCAGAGAAGGCTGGTGAGAAAGTGCAGTGCTCCAATGAACTCGAGCTCTTTGTCACCAACTTGACTCACTGCGTTTGAAGGAAGAAAAATGCGTTTGACACAAAGATCACCACCCCCACAGACCAGCACAGGGGTGTGAAGATTATGCTTTAGGGCTGCCTTTCAGCTAAGGGTACAGGACAATTTCACCGCATTGCGAGGCAATTGATGGGACCAGGTATTGCAAAATCTTGGATGAGAATCTCTATCCTTCAACAAAAAACCAAAACATATCACCAAGGCAACACAGCAATGGCTAAGGAAGAAGCACATTAAGGCCATGGAGTGGCCTAGACAATCTCCAGACCTCAGCCCTGTAGGGAATTTGTTGAGGGAGCTGAACTTTAAATTGTCAAGCAGCAGCCAAGAAACCCAAGAGATTTATTGAGTTTCTAAAAAGAGGAGTGGGCCAAAAACCCTCCTCAGATGCGTGCGACCTGGTGATCATATTACCGCTGTGCCTCCCAACAAGGGTTTCTCCAACAAGTAGTAAGTCGTGCTGTGCTTTACGATCCTTGTCTCACTCAGTGACATTCAAATCACTTTATAAAAATGTAAGTAATGTGTTTTCCCCAGATTTTTGGTTCCATCTCTCCATTAAAATGAAAGACTGTCTAATTCTTTGTAAGTGAGCAAACTTACAAGTTCAGCAGGGGACCAAATAATCATTTCTCTCACTGTATCTCAGGCTAGCACACAGTCCTTTAATTTCTTTGTGTGCACATGTCAGTAACTCCAGTTTTTTGTTAATAGTGGCTGAAATCAGAACTGGTGTTTTGTTGGTTCCCTGCATGGTGGATGAGTGTTTTGGCAGCTTAATCATCCATATCGTGCTGTGCTGTTCGTTGCACTTCTGTTAGATCTGTGCGTTGTGCACAGTTTAGCATTTTGATTTGCCGTTTTATTTCTAAATTAATAGAGAAATGGAAGCTCGAGCACTCACATATGTGGAAAGCATAACTGCATTGTAAGGAGTAACAGAATTACACACCGACAGACTCACAGACTACTATCCACGCACACTTTCAATTTCATAGCTTATTATTTAGGACTGTAGAGTTACACTTTCTGTCAACACGCACGTATATTTGCATTTTTTAAAATTACATTTGAACTACTTGCACAAACATCATGTTCTTATCACGGCTTGTAGGGATCTGCTTCTACAGTCTAAATCCCTAAAGAAATTTCACAATTATATTTTTAATATAAGTAATAACGCCTGCCTGCCTGTCTCCCCCTCCCACCCCCAAAAATTCTGTTTTAAAGACTGTGAAAGAATTTCGTTAATAACCGCCTATCCACATAGGACTTATGACAGGAGCAGAGAGGGATTCATGACAGCCACTGCACAACTCACCCTGCTCAATTATGAATAAGCTGCATAGGACCTACAGGGGAACAGAGGAGAGCAGGGGGCTCAAAAAGGAGCTTTTTTGTCCTCAATTTGTCAGTGCTGCTTTACCCTGTTTGTTATTCTGCTACACGGTGAACAAAGACTGTGTCTGGGCTGACACATGTTGTGAGCCCTTAAAAGTTTGAGTGCAGTATTTTAGGGAGGTTTTAAGGGGTTAGTACAAACCAGACAATGAATGCAGCTTTTTAAGTATCTGCATTAAGTGATTGAATCCAATAACGGAGCCAGACAACTCCAATCAGAGAGGAAATGAGCCTCAGAGTGATACAAACTAGGGAATCTTCTGTGCACAGGTGTGCAGATAAGCATGCATCCCGTATTACATCATAAAACACATTTTTCTGTCTCACGTACAGCTGATGCACATGCACAGTGGTGTCAAACTCATTATAGTTCAAAACACAGCTCAATTTGATCTCAAGTTTAACAGATAAGCACCAACATTGCAAAATGGCATTAAAAAAAAGCCTGATATGTCATAAGGTTACAAATATATAATCAGTATGTCTCACTTATTTCCCATTCAATCAGATTACAGTTATTGCAATTTGGAAGCCACACTCAAACAATATTGATTTACTTATTTATGGCAATATAAGGCAGCCTTATGTTTGAAACCTCTGCTCTGTGAACTTTGGGATATGGTGTAAAGCTAGATAAAAGAACTCGATAAAGCTAGTTATTATATATACTGCATGAATCTTGTATTGTGCTAGGTTCTTGTTTGTGATGCTGCAAGTGTGTTCCTGACTCATTACCATTCAGTCTCTCTGTGTCATTTCTATCCCAGCTGAGTCGAGTAAACACACTGGCTGCCAGGGCCCGGCTGGCAGTACTTTTTACCATCTTTTCACCAGGAATGAAATACCAAAATTTCATTCCTAATCTTTATTCTCCACATCATGTCCATGTCAGCAGAATCCATCATTTTTATGCTTTTCATTCACTGTCTGTGTAACCAGACTGTGTAAGACATTTCAAGTGACAGGTTATTTACATGACTCAATCTGAGGTCCACCGGGTCAGTGGCCATACTACAAAACTCTTTTCATAGTATGAGACAAAGTTGTCACGCTGTTCCAGTTTGAGGCAGCAGACTGTCAAATTTAAGTCCAGCTAGGCTGTTAGAGAGATTTCCTGTCAATCATCTATCTTGAGACCAACTAGTGGCACATCCATCTAGTGTCCAGTGTTGAGAAGCAGCTCAATTTGTAGTGTGAAAAAATGTCCCAGTGGATGTGCACCAAGGTTTTTGATCTGCTTACTGTAACTTGTTGTAAAAATAAGGAGTACTGATGAATGCTATTTAAAAGGCTACCAGCCGGTATATGTAGATGGCACAAGGCAAGATATGTAGCAATAGCTCACATGATCGTGCTGCTTTATTCCACTTGAGTCAACAGTCGATCACTAAACAAATGACACATGTTTTGGATGCAGACAGTGGGTCCAATCTGTGCACCGATCTGTGGAGAACATGAGTAATAACAAACATGACTCACAAAAGCAGAGTGATTGGTGACAGTGGCGTTTCTAAGAGACTCATTGGTAAAAGACACGCATTGCACAAGGTGCGGAGATGACCTTCGTATCTGCTGAGCAAAGTGACACCTGACCTAAATCTGATCTGGCTGTGTTTCTATTGGACAGAAGATTAGAGTTCAGGAGAAGAAAGGAAAGCTAAGTGAGGGCAAAGATGAGAAATGGGAAGCAGATGAAAGGAAAAGACAGGAGTGAAGTGGAAAGCAAGGAATGGTAAAAAGGAAAGGGATTTACGTGAGATAGGGAGGGCGTGAGTAAGGTAGACATGACACAGGAGAGGGAAAATAAAAAAATAAAAAGAAAGGAAGACAAAGGAAGCAAATGAAAAATGAAGGAAACAAATGAGAAAAAAGACAGGAAATTAAAAAAAGGGAAAAGAAGAGAGATTTATATGAGATAAAAAAGGATGAGAGTAAGGTAAAGAGGACGTGGGACAGGAATGGAAAAGGAAATAAAATGAAAGGAAAAGGAAATAAAAGTAATACAGCAATAAAAGAGAAGAAAGGAAAAGATATTAAATGAAGGTAAAAAGACGAGTAAAAAAGAAAAGTGAATAACTGACAAGACAAGGAAACAAAAGAGGAGAAGGAAAGAAAACAAGAGAACAGAAGGGAAAAGCATAGGAAAAGGAAGTAATGGAAAGGACTACAGAAAACGAGAGGAAAAGGGATAAGAAAAAGGAAGAAAGGAAGGACAATAAAGGAAAGAAACTGACATGAAGAAAAAGGAGGAAAGGAAAGGAAAGGAAAGGAAAAACGCAGCTGTCATAGAGCTGGAAGTTCAAGACAGGTGATGTGTGAGCTACAGTGGGGAAAATGGAGCTGTTGTCATTGGAAACTCATGTTAAGCAGCTGCCATCCATATGTAATCCACAGTTATTTTTACTCAGATGGCATCTTCATGTGCTGCTTAACTTCTCATTAATTCATTTTGTGTGTGACTGCAGAAACAGCACACGGTAGGGAACGTCTAAACAGGCATCCGCTATGACTCCAGGTAACAAATAATAACCATGCCAGTCTTGTAAAACTTGTACTTTTTCCTCGCGTTAAACTGAGGAGAACTTTAGAATGGGAACAGTGACATTCAAAAAGCTTCATGACTGACACGGCTGCTCTCACAAGTGCAGCAGGATCTCGCGTCTGCTTCAAAACGTTCGCTGGGAGGCAACGAGAGTTTAGTGGTAAGGAACTTCTCACACTTGATCTCGTCAAAATCTCTTTTAAATGCTGCCTCCTCTCAGCATGACTCATTCTCACCTCTCAACTGAGCAGCCTTGAGACAAACTGAGTGGTTAACAATTGCACTGCGCAGCGGAGAGGCGGCGGTTCACAATGTGCCAAACTATATTTGCTCAAAAACAAAGCCTCTAAAGCACGATTTAGTAAACAAACTGCTGTCTGATTGATCCATTCACGCAAAGCAAATCCACGCGACGGTCAGTGGAAAACGACGGACACGACAGACGAGGAGCGAAAAGCTCAACGTGAGCGCAATTTGTTTTAAGGGGGAAGAGATGCAAGCTCTATCAGCGAGATAGAAGCTAAATGAAATAAACTTCTTATCATAACTTTTAATGTGTTGCCTCGGTGACTTGAGAGCGCCCAAGGCATTCAAATGCGGAAGAGGGAAACAAATGCGTGTTGAGGAGACAGCGAGATCTTAAAAAGATTTGTCTCCTGGAGGCAAACGGCAACAACTGTGCTGCTCTGATGAAAACATCTATTAGCACTGAGTCCCTCGACGTTTCAGGAGAAAGACGGATGTGTGTACATGTTCATTTGTGTGGACCAAAATCAGTTTGTTATCAGAACAACGAAGAGATTCTGAGGACGTTTTAAAAGGTAATATCTATTCGGTTCAACTTCATTCATTGTGTCTAGCTGAATCCTTGCTCTTGGTGACATTATTGGTCCTCAGTAACACTGTGAGGATTACCATTTAGACTCATTTTTGACCAGGATTTAAACTTCAATGCACACGTTAAACAACTATGTCTGCAGTCAGAGTACTGACAGAGACTCTTCATAGGCTCATTGTTAAATCCAGTTGAATTTAAAATCCTTCTCCTCACATACAAGGTCTTGAATAATCAGGTGCTATCATACCATAGACATATCATGCCACAGTTTCATATGATCCCTTGGAGCACTTTGCTCACAGATAGCAGGTTTAATTGTCTTTCCTAGAGTTTTTCATGCCTCTTTTTGACAAGTACCTACACAGCTCGACTCTGTGTTTAGGGTTGTCCATTATGCGGCAGCACCTGGTACTCGTTACTTTTTTAACAGCTGCACAGCCGGGGTTGTAAGTGTGACACAAGTCAATGGTGTCACTCAACGACACATGAGAGCGACTCCTTCACGAAAATCAAAACTTTTTAAAAACCTGACAATGAAAGAACTCGCTGCATTAAAACAAACACCGTGGTCCCTGACAAAAAGCCATAGACAGAGCAGCAGGTATACCATCACCTCGACATCTTCCATTGTTGTGTTTGTGTCACATACAAATGAGTGGACCTTTGACCACGTTGCTATAACAACCCTATGCACGTTGAGGTGGTACTTAATTGTAATGGAAATGACAGAAACCAAGGAGATTAGAGTTGAGTTGAGCAGGTACTTGACTTAATGGCATTTTCCATGCAAACTACGGGCTAGAGATCAAAGCAGTCATAACACATTGCTGCGCATCCCGGAGTCTGGTTCTGTAGGAGGTCCTTTTATACTATAAAAGGGTTCTTCCTTCCCACTCTTGCCAAGTCTTTGGAGGATTGTTTGATTGTTGCATTTTCTCTTTAATATTTTGGGGGTTTACTTTGTAGTATAAAATGTCTTAAGGTGACTGTTGTTATGAGTTATTGAGCTAATGTTATGAGCTGTTATTATTCTATGGCCCTCTTCCACATTTTATAAGCCTACCATGTCAACCATTCCCTCTTTTCTACTAAAATATATTATGTAAATTAAATCAGTCAAACATAAAATATATAAAGTATACACCACACAGCTCTTGAGCTAAAGCTATATTAGGCATGAACACACATTGAGGATGACTGGCCTGAAGCCACAGTAGTCTCAGTCATGGTGGCCTATTTCCAGATAAACCGAACAATATTCTCAGCCATAAAACACATAGCGCATTCATAACAGATGAAGACCAAACATAAGGTGACAATAATGAAAATACAACAACTTGCGTTTTAGTCTGGCCTAAATGTGTCCATAATCCAAATGGTCTCTATAATATAATATAATAATATGTTAGCTGAGTAATACTCCTTCCTGATGGCAGGTGACCTGCTGCTGCAGTTTAGGTCTTTGCAACATTGGCCGGTGATGACTACTGACTTTTAAATGATAACCCAGGAACTCTATGAGCACTTTGTGTCAGAAGTTATTATCTTGCCAATCACAAAGTCAGTAATTGCTTTTTGCCAACACACCCCGCTGATCGAACCCACATCTGAAATGGGCTGCTTTACAGAGTCGGGATCGTCACCTCAGGCAACAATCTGTGGTTTTCTGTTATGGCTTTATGTTTTTGAACTTTGTTTAGAGGTTACCATAAAATGAGGTTTGAGACATCTGAACAAGCTGCATAAACAAAAGAGAAAAAAAGAATACTATGTTGGCTTAAAGAAAAGTGGAGGTCGTGATACTTGAGGGGACTAGACAAGTACCTGTTCAAATATTGTTTTTGAATGGAGAGCACGCAGATGTAACTTGAAGCCATACAGTCGCTATTGTTTTCTTCTCTTTATAGCAAGTCTTTCATAATTAATCATTGCTAAAGAGCTTGATACAGTCACTTAACTCTTGAATTCAGTGAATTTATTAAAATTCAGCTGACATAGATGATCTCAGAGAATGTCTAAATCCTCCAGAAAAATGAGACAGAAAACTGTGGGAAAATATATGTTTGGTGGACCTTTCAACCACATACTGTATGTTACAACTCCAATTCCAAAAAAGTTGGTATGCTGTGTAGAATGATTTGGAAATTTGCTATACCCTATTTTATTCACAATAAAAAATAGAGGACTGACGTCCCATTCTTGAGTGATAGAGAATAATGTTTTTTATTTCATGTTCAGCACCTGTTCAACACCCAGACTCTTCTAGAATGAAGCCATGCTGTTGTAATAGATGCACTATGTGGTTTGGCATTGCCTTGCTGAAATAGTTAAGACTTTTCCTGAAAAAGACATCGCCTGGTTGGAGCATATGTCCCTTTCATTCATGGCGCCTTTCAAGATGCCAATTCCATAGGCCTTAGCAGTCCAATTAGTCCCCTAAACCATCCAATGTACCGTGGGCGGTACGTCCGACTGCTAACAGGTTAATGGCCATCAGAGATGCAGGCTTTTGAACTAAGGCGCGATAATGAACTGGATTGCTCCTCTTCTCTTTAGTTCGGAGGATGTAGCGTCAGTGTTTTCCAAAAACAATGTTACATTTCTAACTATTAGACATCAGAACAGTTTTCCATTTTGCCTCATTTTATGTTCAGTTGACGATGGCACTCTTTCTGGATCAATAACCTGCATTTAACCTGCATTTGTGGTTGGAATGTTGACCTGTGTTCGCAGAAAGTGGTTTCTGAGTTCATGTAGTGATTTCCATGACAGAATCGTGGCTGATTTTGGCATCTGTAGCGGTCACAAGGTAATGTGAAGGGGACCAGGCGGGAAAAAACAACCACATGAGCCTTCAGTCATTTTTCAGAGCTCTGAATATATTCTTTTATCCATGTACAGAGGTTTAACATGCTCACCATCGACACATCTAAAAATGAACAACACAGCTTCTCAAAAAACCCTCCTTAAATAGATGCTGGTCATACCACCACCAATAAAATTTAAAAGATTTTCCCCCGACATAGCCCAGCTACAAAAAACCTATACAGTTAAATACTGCAGTTATTCTAACACACCTCACATATATCTGATTACAAACACCCAGCTAAATTATATACAAACTAACTAAATTGAATGAAACGGAAACTTCAGCCCACTCCCCCCCAGCTCTCATCTGATGGTTTAACTACAAACACTATCAGTGGATAATTGGAGAACTCCTTTCAGGTGAACATCATTAGGCTGTAATGATGTGTGCACTGCATGACTCAGGCTTTCAGGAAGTTGACCTCCAAAGACGGAGAGAGTAGTTAATGGACTTCAAAACAAAAGCATAGCAAAATCAAAACTTCCTGTGAGACATTGTGGGTGCGTGCTTCACCTTAGTGAGGGACATGCTTCCCAGTATCAAAAACTGATTTTCAGTCTTGTCCCTTAAACACAAATTTCTCCAGATTCTCTGAATCTTTTGATGCTATTATGTACTGTAATGTCTTAAAAATTTGACATTGTGTAACAGTATTCTGATATTGTTCCACAACTTGTAAATTTGTGAACCACTGCCCATCTTTACTTCGGAGAAACTCTGCCGCTCTAAAATGCTTCATGAGATGGTAAAGTGTTTCAGTTTAATTGTTTCATATGTTATTTCATGTGTTATAAATGCATTATCTTCTGTTGTAAATAAAACATGAGACTTTACTTATTTACATTTACATAGCATCCGGGCTTTTTTGAAGATCGGGGTTTTAAGATGCTGCTAAACGTGAAGCCAATGCATGAATCGGTTCTTTTTCTAATAGCCAGTAGTGAGCATCTCTTTGGGTTGCAAAAAGATGTCTGGCGTGAGAAAATCACCTTGCTTCTCATTGGATGTGTGACCTTTCAAGACTGCTTTCAATTAGTTTAGGGTGTTAGTTTCTAGTTCAAAGCTTTTCAACTCACTGTGATGTTTGTTTTTTTAATTATCATCCTTTTCAGAATCAGAATCAGAATACTTTATTCATCCCTAAAGTTATGTGCAGAGTATGCTTTAGAGCCTGGCTACCTTGTGATCGAGTGTGTTGTTTCCTCAGTTTCTTAGTCCACCGCCTACTTGTCCAGCCTGTTTTCAAAAACTGTGATGGCCACACCCAAAAAGGCCACTAGAGGAACCCTCACTAATGAATATGTTAGGCAGTGAGATCCATCTTTCACGTAGCTTAAATTCATGGCTTCAAGTGGGTTGAAAACATTTGTTTTACTATGCAAAGGAAACCAACTGAGGGGAAAAAAAACCAGCAGTCATGAATTCTGAACGCTTGTCACTGCAATTATTAAAACCACCCTGCCTACGTTACCAAAAATGAGATTAATCTTTAGTTCCTGCCTCCAGTTACACCACTTTCATGCCATATGCTGGATAGCAGAGTTGAGAAAGATGTTAATGACTTGAGAGTGTTTTGGCTTGTAATTAAATCTCTGGTGCCATTTTGAAATCTACTGGCACTCAGTTTAATGAGTTATTGAGATTCATGACTTCCAAAACGCACACCTGCCCTAATGCAAATGACAGGGGTCTTCCTTAGAGACATGGATACCAAGGCACACAGAGAACAAAGACGTGCTGAGTCAGAGCGGCTTTGGGAAAACAGGGAACATAGGCCTTCTTCCCTTTACATCTGAATGTCTCATTTCCCAATTTCCCATTAAAATCTATTCAGATAATAACTTTTCAAAAGATAACTGACTGACCTAAAAAACCCAGAACTACGGATGTAACATATGAGTCATACAATCTTTGTGCTTGTTAATTTCACTGAGTGTTCCCTGGTGGTTCAGAACCCAAAACATGCTAAATCAATAGGCATGCTTTAATTGAATAAAGTACCTCTTGATGAGTCACACTTTCACTGCATCTTCAAGCTGGGACTGAAGAACAGCATCTTTTTATATCGTCACATTAAAATAGCCTTGATTTCAATCAAATCGTGCTCTTGGATTCAACACGGTGAAAAGCTCCAGCGGTGCCATTAAAAATGTCTTTTTGTTCTTCTTACATTTTCAGTTAAGTGATGATTAATCAAGGCCAGAATGCAGCAGAACATTCAAAATGCACGTCTTCAGAGTCTCAGATGCAGATAACTCAGTGGAGATTTTTCTAGACTATTCCTGAGCTGGGGACAAAAAAATGACTACAGTATTTCTTAAAGCTTTCGGTTTAGTCTTAACAATATGGATTCTTTGGTAATCCTGAAAGATTTAAAACTCCAAGCTTGCACTTTCGTTTTCCCTTACAGTGGCCTAAACAGTCAATTAATTGTTTTTCTGTGAAAATGCGATTACTAGAAGCCTGCATTCGCTCATCAACTCATCTCCTGAATCTGTAAGCTGCTTAATGTTTCCATGAGTCTCCTAAGAAGTTTTTAAGCTTACCTGTTCATTCTTGTGAAAATAATAGGCAATTCGCATCCTCCTCAGTGTGCGCTCAGTGTATTGATTTTTCGGGATGAAATGAAGACACCTAAAAATATCTGCTGGCAAAAGATCTTTGAAATTGTGCAGCTGAACAGCAATAAGATACTAGAGAACATGGATGGGGATGAATGGATGGGTCGTTGTGTTTTTTTGGGACTTGCAAGAATGCCTAGATAGAAAGCAATTACTGACATAAAGAGAGAGATAAGTCCCTAATCTCCCCTCTTTGCTTTCATCAGGAGCAGCTGGCCTTGCTTTTCCTCCTATACTAATGCAGCCTCTATAATAAATTCCCAGTTGGGACTTTCAGTTTCATTTCCCTGCACTCCACCCTGCTTACCAGCAAATTATTGCTGAAATGAATGGCAACATGGTCAAAAATGTGTAATTGCCATGAAAGTCTTCTATCAAAACATTTAGTTTGGAACGTATAATCTGTAGCACATGGAGAGGAAAGCGAAAAGCACAGTTATTTGAAAAGCAGCAGAGATATCTGTGTTTACATCCAATTAAGTCCTATTTTTGAGTAGGGCAGAAAATATCTACAAGCGTGGACGTCAGATGACTGCTGCTCCCATTGAAACGTTGGATTTATCAAATATTAAACATTTAAACGGTAATGCATTTGAACAAATACCAGTCCTATAAACCTAATTTTAAATATAAACGGGCTATGCTTGAAGATGCTGTTGTAGCTCCAAACTGTTTGAAGCCTTGATTTCATATTTCACTTGTATTTTTATTTTTTATTTTTATTCCTATTTATTCTATTTATCCCCTTTGTATATTTTATTTATATTTGTCTCTGTATTTATATATGTGTGTGTGTGTGTGTGTTTTATATATATATATATATATATATATATATATATATATATTTATATATATATATATATATATATATATATATATATATAACAATTCTGTAACTGTAACTTCGGTCGTTGCTGTGCTTTTTTTGGAAGTCGAATTTCCCAGAGGAACCCACCCGAGGGATTAATAAAGTTCTATCTTATCTTATCTTATCTTATCTTATCTTATCTTATCTTATCTTATCTTATCTTATCTTATCTTGTATTGATTTCCTCACGGATTTAAGCAGAGACAGAGCAGCAGTAAAGTTTCATAAAATGTTCAAATAGCCTGCATTATTAATGATCAGTGGGATACGTAGGTCTAGTAACTCCCACAGACACGCGCAAGGTGTGTGTCTGTGTGTAGCATGCTCGTACCCGCGTGTTCCTAATGAGTAAGTAGTGATTATAATGGCGTGCAGTCAGTAATTTAGAAAATCATGGCAGGAACATAAATCCAGCGCTCTTTTGTTGATCGCTAACACAGTGTACCATTTAATTACCTGGAAACAGATGGTTGGAAACGAGTCCAGAATAAGCCAGAACAGCAGGTTAAAGAGGAGATTGCTTTGGACCAATAAATACTGAAAAAAGGCAACTGATACAAGGCTCCATTTGACTCTACGCCTTGACCGATGTGCTTATGCGTGACTATTGAGCGTGAACATTCACTGCTTTTATAGCTTTCAGATAAAGCCGTATTCATTTGGAAACAATATATCCATTCATCTTTATTCCTACCTGTGCCCACAAGGATGTCTTATGCGATGCAGTGACTGTAGTGCTCCAAACTGGTGTTGAAGTGCTTGACATTGGCTGATTTCTTTTTTCTCTTAGACTTTTTCTTTCTTTCTGTGGAAGTAGACTAAAAGCAAACATTCTTTAAAGAGATACTTCAGGAAAAATGTATTAATACCACCATGTACTCATGTATTAATAGCCAGCTCAATAATAGCTATACGCTAATATCTGTATGAGCGAGTAATTTTATCTGCCAATGAATCAACATTTTAAAAAGTAAAGAAGAGACGGGAGAAACACCCTTCAGTCATGCTATGAGTGCTGATGTTGCATAGTTTGTCCACCAGAGGACACTCTGCACCTCTCCTGTTGGCAAGAAATGTGTTTAAAACAGTGTAAACAAATAATCAACAGCTTGCTGTCGATTATTTATTATGTATAGTTATTTAGGAGTCTTGACGAAGCTATTGTATGTTTGTACCTGAGAGAAAAATAAATAAAAGAGAAAGATTTGTGTCTCAGTTCCATTCCCTCCAGTTTATAGACACTTTTAGCTTCTTTCAGCTCACTGTTTTGGTTTTACGACACTCTGCTGTTTTTCATCCAGTACGCACTACCTGAACAAAAGGCATGAATGCCGCTGTATTTTTACCACAACAACATAACACTCCGATAATGTGTCAACATCTAAAACTTACCAACTTTATAAGCAGTACTGACCCATTTTAAAGCAGCATCTAGGGGCCAATCAAATACTAATAATAGTCTAAAGAACAGGTAAACAATGAAGTTGTCAATCTAGGTAAAGAAAGAGCACAAATTTTAATGCTTCTTTTCTTAAAGGGTTGACAGGGTGGTGCTTTAGGACTTGAGGGGAATCTACTGTCTAATTCTGTGTGACAGTTTGTGCAAACAAAATGAAGAAAGGAAGTAAATGCATACCAAGACACGCAGGCACAATAAAGTAGAAAGCTACTTTTTTAAAGACACTCTTCAAGTGCAAAGAGGGTTAAGTGTTTTATATTGACAATAGGTATTTGCCATCTGCCTGTCAAATGACGTTTAGAAACTAACAGTATTACAAATTTAAAAACAAAGCATTTCTAGACTAAGAATATCCAAACATTTTGGTGTAGCTTTTAGTTTAGCCTTGATAGCTTTAGATTAAAAAACAATTTCCATAGCTCTTCATTACAGAAATGTCATGTAGCTGTGGGTAAATTGATCTACTGCTTCATGCTGCCTCGTTCACTCAGTGACCAGACGTGCCCTTTGCTGTTGTAACGTTACATGTGTTGTTTGGAACAAGAATTGTTATGAACAAGCTTTCCAAAGAAATCAATGTGGTCAATGCTGCGCAATATGAAGTTGCTTGTGAAGAATGGCAATATAATGGCTGACAGACTTGGCCTGTGGTATTGCCACAATATTGCTGCTCCATCATAATTGCTGCCCCAACACCTCCATTTTCCACTTCACTTTCTCTTCGACCTGTCCTCCACTCCTCTCTTTTCCTCCCACCTCCTCTCCACCTCCAAGGCTGAAAAGACAGTAATCAGACCTCATTGACTTGGAGCTGACAACACATAATCACCACATCTCTGAATGTGTTTCAAACGATCAAAATAGATGCTTTATATATCCCCCATTCCACATCAGCTTGATGCACCAAAAATACAAAAATCAGTCAAAGACAAAAACAATATTTTGCATGTCAAAATTTAGGCAAGGCAAGGCAAGGCAAGTTTATTTGTATAGCACAATTCAACAACAAGGTGATTCAAAGTGCTTTACAGAGACATTAAAATTTAAATAAACTTTTTAATTTCTTCAAAAGGTTCTATCCCCAAACTCTTTGAGTGACTCAGCTGTGACTGAGCACTCTTTTCAACAATAAAAATAATATTCATAGTACCTCCATCTAGGTACGAGGTGACGCTAGTCTTTGTCTGCTGTCGTTTATCATAATCCCATAATCACTTTGCAGCTTTTTGACCATGGGGCCTTTTACATCTTTGACACTTTGTCATCTTTTAAGTGTGTAAATTTGTGTGAGAGGGGAAGAAAGGGAGAGGTTACACACAGATAATCACTGTTATGTCTGGGGTGAGAGGAAGAAGGGAAGTGAGAAGTGTTTCTATGGCAACCAGTGAGCTTTTCTTTTACCAGTTGCCAACACATAGATACATGCACACACACACACACACACACACACACACACACACACACACACACACCATGGACTACAGGTAAACATCTACATTGTCCTTGCAGGAGGCATGAATTGAGCCACTGGCCATATATTAGAAAGACAAAGGGCCGGTCACCATAGAAGAAGGTTAATTATCGGGTCTGAGGAGTGAACCTGGTTGCTCTGGTTAAATTCCTTGGTTACAAAGTAACAGATGACTTCAAACTATTCTAAAGGGCAAAAAAGACCCATTGATTGAATGCTTGCTATTCTTTTAACCTGCATTCTGGCCTTTATGTTGTTTTACAACCTTTAATGAGTAGTGTTTAGCACAAATCCCATTACACTGCATGAAAAAAACTCTTACATTGAACTTCTTCTGCCACAGAATCACATTTCAAAATAAACTATTTGAAGCCACTATTATTTTACACAATTCTGAGAAAGAATAAAATAGTCAAGACAGCAGCAACAATATGTCCATCCATCCATCCATCTTTTATTGCTTGGTTTGGGTCACAGGTGCAGCAATCTGAGCATAGAAGCCCCCTGCCACCTGATCCAACCCACTACCCAACCTTTTAATTTTTTTTATTTATTTTATTTTATTTTCAGCTGTTACAGACGGGACAGACATGACTGAGGGATATGAAAGGGAAAAAGAAAGATGAAAAAGAAGGGAAGAGGGACAATGAGAAAGGGCACTTAAAAAGAGAAAGAAGAGAAAAAAATCTCCTGGATCACCTGTTGAGAGAAAAAGAAGAGAAAACAAGCAAAAACAAAACAAAAAACAGAGCAACATACTGAACACAACACCAACAGTGAACACCCGTGTGCTCATCTGTGTGGATCAGCGCGCTTGTATTCAAAAGGTTTCCCCATGTAACCATCTGCTAGGGGATGTAGAGAGCCATAGCCCCGTCCCCCAGGGCATGAAGCCGGCATGGAAGAGATCCAGGCTTCAGACATCCAGAGGCCCCAGAGTGCGAGAGCCCAAGGAGGACCACCGGAGGGGCATCCGTGCCACCCTCCTGGGAAGAGCTGAGGAGAGCCCCAGATGAGGGGTCACCCAGTAACCACGGAGCAAAAGCCACAGGGGGCTGCACTGGCGGCAGCCAGTTGTGCCAGAGTGAACCGAGCCGCAGGCCCAGAGGCCCGAGGGCCCCCTTTGCCCCGGAAGAGGCCTGACCGAGCAACAGGCACCAGGCCCCGCCAAGTAGTCACCGGGAGTGAGCTGGTACATACCTGAGCGCCCAGGAAGAGGCCTGACCGAGCAACAGGCACCAGGCCCCGCCAAGTAGTCACCGGGAGTGAGCTGGTACATACCTGAACGCCCAGCCCCGGACACCAAGAACCACCAACGCACCGACCCCTGAGGGCATCAGTTACTGGCAGGGAGTGTGGTGAGGGGAGATAGGCCTCCATACTTTGGAGGGCCTGGGAGTTCCCAGAGAGGTGGAGTGTAAGACCCGACCTGACATATAAACACAGACAAACAGGCACACACAGACACAAACATGCATTCCCACCCTCATGCACACATATACAAATAGTCAGCACTCACCCGCACCCCAAGGCCCTACTTGTGTGGGTGGGTGTGTTGGAGCGGGAAGAGGGAGGCAGCCGGGGATGGGGAGCAAGATGCCCCTCCCTGGGGCCAGCTCCCCCGGGGAGGGGCATCTTGCTCCTCCCTTCTTTGCTCCCTTTCTTCACAACCCACTACCCAAATGGTGGTGATCAGTTAACAGCTCATCACCTGTCTTTACCCAAGTGTCCAAGACATACAGACGCAGATCTGATGATACGATTACAAAATGAATCATTGACCTGCGACCTAGGGTGTCCTGGTGCCACATGCACTTACGAACACCCTTATGCTTGAACATAGCGTTCATTATGGACAAGCTATGCCTTGCAAGGGTTCCAATAATAGAGCACTGCCGCTCAATCAAGCCCTCCAAGTCATAGTATCCTTCCCATGTGGGCGTTAAGGAGACTGGGTACTCTGAACTCTTTTTTTTCTTTTTTTCTTTTCGGTGCATAGGCACAAACGACAGCCAGGACCTGATCCTTGGCCTTGGGCAGCCTCTCACCTAGGCTGACTTCAAAATGGAACAGGGTCCAGTCCGTCCCCAGGAAACTAGTTCTAGAGCCCAAGGTATTGGTATAGGTACGTATTGAGGTGAGCCTAACTATATCTAGTTGGTATCTCCCAACCTCACACATTAACTCAGGCTCCTACCCCACCAGAGAGGTGACATTCCATGTGACACAAGACAGTTTTGGAAGCCAGGGCCTCACTCTAGTGTTGGGACAGACCCATGTAGCTTTTTTGGGCTGAGCCCAGCCAGACCTCGCGGGCTAAGGTTTGGCCACCAGATGCTTGCCCTTGAGCCTCCGCCCATGCCAGGCTCTCGGAAACTAAAGGGTCCACAGACTATGTTGATCCTTGCATTTTGTAAGTGTTTAAAATCAGTGAACATAAGCTATCCATCTCTCAGCTGTAAACTAGCTTCCATTAGTAACATCTTCCCTTTTGTGTTGCTAACAACCAGGAGAAATGCTCCTAGGGGAGAGTGATGACTATTGATAGTCATAGCCTCCAATTTAAGGCTATAAACAAGACTGGCTAAAAAAAACCAAAACACCAACTCTGCTACTTTGCTCCTTCTTTCTAGATGTACTTGCTGCTTTGCCGCATTGCAGTACTATTAAAGGTAAGTTACACCTTTGTGTAGCTCGACAAAGAGGGTTACCGATTTTGTTGTGACCACTGATGCTGTTCCATATTTGCCATTTTATAAAAAGGCTTTGATAGCACTGTTCTTTACTTAATGACTCAATCTATTGTGAATATTCCTATGAAAACCAGATCATATGTTATATTAAGATTATTACCAGCATACGTTTGTTTTTGAGCTCAAACCACCTTTTAGTTTATGGTTTGTTTATTTTAGCATGTGAATTGAACACTTATTGTTTTTATGTTTTTCTCTGACTTGCCACCAAAATGGCCTTTTGCTCTCATTTAGCTTAAGGCTTAAAAACAAGGTACTGATTCTCTGGTATGAAACACTCTGAATTACCATATGTTTTTCTGGTGTGTGCGTTGCAAACAACTTGCACTGATGTCTACTGCCAAATAATTATTTTAATCAATCATGGACTTTGTTTTCTATGGATCATGTGTTGGTTATTGTAGAGACCTGGCTATTAGCTGCTGCGATGAGATGGCTCACTAGTCATTCCATCTCTCTCCTGTAAAATACTGAAGCATGTTTTTATGGATAGACTGGCCACACATACAGTACATATAAATGTGTACTTTTGCACTTGAATTAATACATAAATTGGACAAAATTAAAAAATAGATTTGATCTGGGTCCAAAATTAACAAGCAAGTTTCTTTGTACTGGCTCACAGACTTTTGAAAGGGAATGTGATCGGCAGGCAAGATGACTGAACTTGGACTGTCCTGGCTTCAACCCATCAGTCAGTCACCTAAGTCTAGACTGAGTAGCCAGATGTTTTCTTTATATTATTTTTAATTTGTTATTTTGTAAAATAACATATTTTGTTAGCTATCCATTTGTCTCAACCAATCTCTCTGTTCTTTTCATCTGTCTTGTTGCTAAGCAACAGATGGTATACAGGTCATATGTCGACCCTGCATTTAAATTGCAAATGGTACTAGCGATGCAGCTAAGAAATGATGTGCAGATGGTGGTCATGAATTAAAATGTGCTTCAGCTTAGATTAGTGAGTAACCTTAAAACAAAATAACAGCTGCTTTTACCAATTAGTGCTACAAATCATCAGGAAAAGAAAGACTTTCTGCACATGTGCTACAAAATCACGAAAAAGAAAACCTACAATGAATTTGAAGTGGAAAAAAAGAGCAATATTTGTTTTTAGTTCAGCAGAGAAGTGAAAGTCAAATAATGTGTCGTGTTGCATCTACCCTTTTGCCTGCTTATGATAATGTCACGCAAAAAGATTTTTACAGTCTTGGCTGACAAAAATCATGTACATGTGCCACCAACTAGGACTAGAAGTAAAACGACACAAGTTTGGCACATTTGATTGACAGGTTATATGAGACTCTGATTGTATTTAACAATTCCCAATAAAAGTTGAGCAGACATTAAAATCTTCCCATATGGGATGTCAGTTCGGTTCACTGGGTGAACAAGCGGCCATATGACACATGGCCCGAGTGCAGCCGCCCATGTTTGAGTCCAGCTCTCGCTTCCTTCAATGCATGTCTTCCCCCTCTCTCTCCCTGTTTCCCTGTCTGTCTATCTTCACTGGTGTGCTATCTATTTAAGGCAAAAAAGATAAATAATAATAATAAAATAAATACAATAGCATAATTATGAGAAGTATGACCCAAAGAACACTGCATTGTTTTAAAATAATTTATTATGCTTCTCTCAGTATAATTGTTAAGATTTGCTTTTGCTGGCATTCATTTTCTTTATTAAAAAAAAATCCATTTAATGGTAAAATGGATTGACTTGTCAGAAGCCATCTACGGAGGCTTATCTTCTAGTCCAGATAAGCTCAAGCTTACTGCAAATGTTGCAGTTGTCAGTTTTATTTTGGTTTAGTTCATGCACTTTCAGGGGGAAGCTGATGCTGAGTGGGGAGATTCAGTGTGTGTGTGTTGGAAGACTACGTGCTGAGTGAGTTCTGTAGAAAGCAACTGTATTATCTGGAATTTCTTTATAACAGTTTCACTTTATGTGCAGTGGGCATCCTGCCAGTTCAATCCCTCTCGACCCATTTTTATCATCCTAACAACTAAATTAAGAGGGGACTGTGTGCACAGTAGCAGCGAAAAACCCGAACCATTGTTCTCTTTTCCACCACACTGATTGGAAATGGGGAGAAGCCAAAACCGGAAACAACAACATTCCTAAAAGTCTGGGTGTTGGCTTTATGACACATATTTCACATTGAGCCCAAATGTTAACCGCTGGCTACAAGATAACAAGCAGCCGGAGTGTGGGGTGCCTACATGCTGTGTGACTGGCGATGGCTGCACAGCTGAGTTATAGCGATGGGGAGGAGAGACACTGAAATGAAAACAAAACCGCTGGACACACACTGAGTCCCACAAGAAGAGACACGGCACTGCTTGTGTGAGTGTCTGCTTTTGTACATCAGTGTGTGATTATTTGTGCGAGAGCACGAGATTAAAGGCTCTTCCTCACTGCTCGCAATGTGGACCCAGGGGATCTATGGATGCCACTCCTTCCAGAGACATGGTGTACTCTCCTGTCAAGGTTGATTAGCTGGAGGATGAAACCAATTTCCTCTGTTCTCCTTTAGCCCCAGCTGTTTTTTCCCTCCCTGATACTCTCGTTCTTCTTCTGCAGCTCTCTCGGCTTTTCACTTGATTTTCCTCTTGCCCGCTAAACACGGGTGCTCTTTGCTCTCCTTCACTGCTCTCCGGGCTCAGTATATCAAAACACATTAAAAAACATCACAAATACTGCAAATATTTGTGATTTTATGATCTCCAAGCTGTAAGTAGTTAGATGGACGTAGAAGTGTTTCAGCTGTTGTTTTAAGACACTGTTTTCATTAAGAAAAAGGTGTTTTTTGGGCAGCACATACCTGAAAGACTTTACCCTCAAAAATACAGACCATAACATCTTCACTGTTTATTTTAATAAAGCGGTGGTTTCTAAATAATCAAATGTGTCACAATCTGCTGTGACCTTCAGGGGCTTTTGTGTCTTCATGTGAGTTTTCAAATCGGTTTAATATGCTATACACTTATGTCTTTTCCTTTTATCCCTCATATGGTTCCAGCTCTTATCTTTGCACACATGATTTTGCTTTGCAAGAACTGTTCCTTTTAAATGAAGTGAATACATACATTGCTTGCAATGTCTTCACTTTGATTCTCTTTGTATTCTTTATCTCTTCCATTTTTGTGAGCATATTTTTCTCAGTTTTCTCTGTTCTCAGGATTTGAGAGATTATTTGAGTTAAAACACTGCATTATTTTGTCTTGAGTGTAGTATTTCCAAGCGGTTCTGGGTTTTGGTATCAATATTTATCATTTATTGTTTGATAGCTTTGATTTGCTTGTTTGATTATGTTAGTTCCTCAGTCCTTGTCCTAGTCTCGCCTTTGTGTCTTGTGCTCAGCATCTCCTGTGGAAGTCAGTCTTGTTTCCATGTTTGCTTACCTTTCTGTTTCCCCAGTCTTATCCCAATGTAGTTCTGTCAAGTTCATATGTCTTAGTCCTGGTCTCAGTGTTACTTCCTGTTTTTTTAATCCCTCGTCATGTGTGCACTATGTTCACTTTTGTTTCCCTGTCTCTTTAGTTAGACTTTCTTCAGCTGTGTGTCCAGGTGTATCCACTCTAATATCCTCCTGAGCGTTCATACCCTGTATAAAATCAAGCAGCAAGTCATGCAAACATACATGGCTTTGCAAACATACGTGACAGAATGGGATTTTCTAAGAGGTCACTGAACAGAATTCCACCATTGCAAGAAGTCAGCTTGTGAAATTTCTTCACTCCGATATTCCATGATGAACTGTAACTGGTATTAATGCAAAGTGGAAGCAGCCATGGCAACTCCATCACCAAGTGGCAGAAAGTTACAGTACACTGCCTTACAAACTATGGAGTACATGGTGTGCAGAGAAACCGAATGAAAGAGTTGTGGCATCTCCATTCACACCAGTGGACCTTGTTTTTTTACAGCAATGGCGGATCAGCCTTGCAATAATTATGGAAGTGAGCAACATACACTAGCCGTGCCATAGAGATATAACAGCACAGAGATTGAGATGTTCTTTTTAAAGGTAAGATGTTATAGTAAAACTCTATGCTATCAAAACATCCAGATAAAATTAACTTGTGCCATACACCGCATGCCCAATATATTCGTAGGTTATTTTCAAATATATTAGATTTGAGATTTGGGTACTGTAAATACATAACAGACTACTGCTAATAATGGACTGCATTTACCCTCAAAGCGCTTTACAATTCCACTATTCATTCACTCTCACATTCCCACACTGGTGGAGGGAAGCTACAGTTGTAGCCACAGCTGACCGACTACAGCTCATTCGGCCCCATTCTGCCAACCTAGTCCAATATTGTCGGCTCACGCTGGCAGAGCCTTTTATGATGTGGTCGAGCAAAGGTCAGCTCCACAATAATTGACCGTGAAGAAGGAAGCATTTTCTCTGCCTTTTCCTTGTCTCCCTTCAGCTCCCTTTCTACCTGAGATCTCTATTTGCAGTGTTCAATAATCTCAGTGTAAAGCACAGGATGTTGAAATTAAGTCTGCCCTGGGGCAGACTGACAGATGCAAGGCTGCCATATCGCTCCATCGGTCCCTCTAACCATCACCAGTAGGTGGTAGCTTCCCAAGTTCCCAACCCTCTGAACCACGGTCACCACGTCTAGGTTACTGTTAGCAGGAAATAACCAGAGATGGGCAGTAACGCGTTACAAGTAATCTGTAATCTGATTACTTTTTTCAGGTAACGAGTAAAGTAAGGGATTACTATTGCAAAAACGGTAATTAGATTACCGTTACTTTCCCGTAGGAACGCTGCGTTACTGCGTTACTAAAACCGTGATTTTTTTGCGAGAATGTCTCATGACAGTGACGTAAGCGAGTGTGACGTTCGTAACAACAGCTGTGTGCAGATCAACAATGGATCATGTATCGAGTGCGGGAGAGAGTATGAGCGTGCAGCGTTTAAAGCGTGGAAGTACTGACCTTACTTTGAGTTTGATTCCATAAAAAGTGACAAAAACATTATCGTCTGTTGTGTGTGGGAAGAAAACTTCTTTTTACAGCGAAAAAAACCCCCTAAACTTCCAACAAGCACCGAGTAGCTACGACGTAATGGGAAACTCACAGAGAAACTCGCGGATTCTTCCACTGACCGCTGCGGCACACCTGCACCAGGGTAACCCTCCGCCTACCCCACTCCTGCTTTACAGGTGAAAATAGAGCAACAGGACCGCTGAGTCTTTGACTTTATTTATTTTCTGCTGTGTTTTACTTGCATCTATTTGAAAGAGTGAGTGTAAACACAAAAAATATTTTATTTTATGTGCTGGAATGTGTAGAAAATAGGTTTAAATGTTAAACTAATTTATTCAAGTCAGAGAATGTTGCATATAATGAAATTTTTGCTTGATGCATAAAGTTAAAAGATTAAAACTGATAAAACAAGTTAAAAAAAGAGACTTTTCCATTTGATTACATTTTGTATGATGGATTATGCAGAAAAAGTAGAATTGGGCTGAAAGATCTATCGCTTTATCACCTCTTCAGGTTGTAAATCGTGTTTTTAAAAAGTAACTAAGTAACTAAGTAACTAATTACTTTTGAAAATAAGTAATCAGTAAAGTAAGGGGATTACTTTTTGGGGAAGTAATTGATAAGTAGTTACTGATTACTTTTTTCAAGTAACTTGACCAACACTGGACATAACTGTAGTCACAGTCTGTTGTTTGTATATTCTGTTATTTTAATGCCAATTTACCCGATGTTACAGAATTAGAGATTCAAAGTTCTGGTTGTTTTTTTGTAGTGAAGTTGAACTTATGTTGATGTTTCATATGACAACCCAAATTCTGAACTCCTGCTGACGCAACTCTGACTTAATCAAGAGGTCTGATAGTGTGGAGATGATAGAGGACATGATAGCAGACATGAGGAAGAAGAGGAGACCCTACTGGCCAGTTTTCATCCGGGAGCTTTAAGTGGAGAGGGTGAGCAGCTTTAAATACATGGGCGTCTACATCAGTGAGGACCTCACCCGGACATTTAACAGCACACAGCTGGTTAAGAGGGCTCAACAGTGACTGTATTTTCTCAGGAGCTGTGGAAGTTCGGCATTCTTCAGCTTCTGCAGCTGCATAGCTGAGAGCTTCTTGACCAGCTACATCATAGTGTGGCATGGCAACGCCAATGCTTTGGACTGCAAATGCCTGCAGAGTGTGGTGAAGACTGATAAAGAGATCATTAGGACTCCACTGCCCTCTCTGCAGTATTTACTATCGCAGAGTTCTGTCTACGGCACATACAGCTGATGTAGCATTCTGAAGTGCACAGAAATCGTAGCTTATTGCAGCTCAGATTCTTTTATTTTATTTATATTGTGTGTATGCTTCTTTAGAACTGTTGTATATAGTTTTTAAATTATGGTTTATTTTTCTTATCATTTTTATATTTTTTTTCAGAAGGAAGAATCGCATTGTTCAGGAAAACATGTTTCTTTACTGTGTATGACAATAAAACTAGCTAAGCCGGTCATGTAGGTGTAATGTGTAGGTGGCCTAGTCCTTTTGTCCATAGTGTATCTTTATGTTATGAAATACTTGCTAATCATTTCCTAATCTACACCTAGTAACAGTGCCCTTTAACAGCTAGCCTGCTGGCTTAATCTCCTCCTTAAATCCAACCAAGGGTAGTGGCTTTGGCCGTAGTAACTCAAGTCAGTCCTTGTGATTCCACCAGAATCCCTGTAGCACATTTCAGAAAAGTCCCAGGAGGAGAAGTTGTGTTGCAAAAAGTACATGTCCATTCTCCTTTTGAACAAAATTTGCCTCATACTGCATGGAGCAGATGAGGAGGGCAGGAAGTCAGACAGAGGAGCATCTGGTGAATTTCGAAAACAAAAGACTTGAAGCTGTGCAAAAAGACACAATAAAACTGTGCACAGAGACAAACACCCAGTGCATTCCCAGTCTTATTCACCAGCAGCACAAACTTGCCACTGTCATTCTTTGCTCCTTTACCGCACTGCCAACCTGTTTTGGTAGCAGTCTGTCTGGGAAGCTGCCTTCAGTCGACCCTTGGCTCTCTCTCTGTGCCATCCGCACCTCAAAGACTTTTACAAAAAGCCTTTAAAACCACCTCCTCACCCCGTGCTCTGCTTCTGGCTGCTTTTTATTTTTTTAAAAGCTCTCAAGCTTGGCATAAAACCAACGGCAACCATCTTTGTTGTCTTACATCTGGCCATTAAAATCAACGGTAAAGCTTATTGCCAAGTAATAGCAGCGGTATTCTTTCTTCCCAATTCAAAGTAGAGATTTGTCTAAATCGAGATTTTGTATGGACAGCATTTTTTTTGCAGTTCCTACAAATCAAATTTCATGCACACTTGATGGTCTGGGCTTACCACATCACTAACAGTCTTGTGCATGCCACTGAAACTGACTACTCTTGCTGTGGGGAAACAACAAGAGTTTTTCCGGTGCATTTGTGTCTCTCTCATGCAGACACACACACACACACACTCACCAAAAAACGAAAGAAAGAGCAGAGTGCAGATAAACAGTGAGATAAAAGTGAATAAACACTGTTGTATTTGTGCGTGCGCATGCATGCATTAAGAGACTGTGTACCCATAGCCCGGTTTGAGCAAGATTTAAAAAGAGATTTTGGGAAAATGATTTGCAGGTTCAGGCAGTGAGTGTCCATTACACACAGGCATTGAACTCAGCAAATGTATTGATTGCCAAAATATTAGCTAATGAAGCTCAGTCGGCCCCATTCTGCCAACCTAGTCCAATATTGTCGGCTCATGCCGGCAGAGCCTTTTATGATGTGGTTGGTCGAGCAAAGGTCAGCTCACACAATAATTGACCGTGAAGAAGGAAGCATTTTCTCTGCCTTTTCCTTGTCTCCCTTCAGCTCCCTTTCTACCTGAGATCTCTATTTGCACTGTTGAATAATCTCAGTGTGAAGCACAGGATGTCGAAATTAAAAAAAAAAGTAATCTGTAACATTTTCAGAGCACTGTTGAAACAAAAGAGACAACCTACGCCCAGTTCTTTTTATTTAGCACAAAGCCGCTCCAAATACTGTCAAAAATGGAGCATTCATTTAATTTATTAAAGGAAGTGATGAAAATGATCTTGAACACCAAACCCCATTACGCAAGGACAGACAAAAGATAAGAACTCCCCCTTCAGAAACTCAAATTGTGCCAACAGAATCATCAGATGTATAATGCCACGTTACAGCTCGCGCTGTTTGACTGGCAGGTCACCACCAGCGCCGTAGGAGTCAAGGGCACGCAACGGGGCAACTATTGTTCTTTAAGCAGAAAAGGACCTCATCACGCAGCAGGAGGAGAGCATAAACAGTCACGTCAGGCTCACTGAGATCACATTAGAATGATTGGAAAGGAAGACGCTGCCTTCAAGGCTCTGGGCTGTGACTCTGTCAGATGTGAGGTGTTAACATAGCTGTGAGGTGCTCTTTGAAACGAGTGTACATTTCATGGAAATCAGCGACTACACTGAACTGTTCGTATGTGAGCCAGGCTTTGTGGTGAAATGCACAACAGCATGTGCTTAATCATTTTATGAAAGGGCAGATTTTGTGTTTATGGAAACTGCGTGTGTGCAGTTTTAACCGCAGCAATTAACAACATGCTGCTTATGCGAGTTAAAGCAAGCTAACCTTTAACTGCGGCTTATTTTTGGTGATCCAATCACACCTGCGGTAAAAATATACTTTTTCCATGATTTTTTTTCTCTTCTCTTTCCCTAGTACAAGCACACTGGATCTGGAGCATTGTTACAGTCCGAACATGTTGCTTTGTTGATTTGTTAATCAACAAAAGGAGGACAAAAACATTATGCTGCTCATGCGGGCTGTTTTTTTTTGCAGAAACACAGGGATCAGGAAAAAAGACTCCTCCCCTCACCTCCTCCGCTGTCCTTCTCTTCTTCCTCGATGCTGTTTTTGATGCTGTCGTACTCCTCGTCTATGTTCTGGTTGCCTCGAATCTGACTGAGCACGCGGCGGGCCTTCTGGGTCAGCCCACGCTGAATTAACCAGCGAGGGCTCTCTGGCAGGAAGAGGAATCCCATGAACTGGAGCACAGCGGGGAGCACAGACAGACCCAACATGTACCTGCAAGAGGAGAGAAGGAACACATGGAGTGAGACTAATTATGATCACAGAAATGCTGTTTTTAGTTTTGTTTGTTTGTTAGCTTTTGACTAATGAAGGGTTTGAAAGGTTGAAAAGGTTTGATGTGCAAAATTCAACTGCATATGCAAGAACAATCAGGTTTCAGCAACGCTCCCCTGCATTCACTTTATGCTGACAAGTTCAGCTAGCAACACGTGGTTGACTTCATTAAAATTAAACACTGGGGAAAATGTCAAGGCTTTTTTCAGATTCCTCTGCTTAAAATAACCTTAACATGTAGATTAAGCATTTAGATTAATCGCTGCACATTAGAGATAAAGTTCCACTTGCTAGAAGCCTTGCTTGAGAAAGAAAATCAAAACAATAAAGCGTCACTGTCTAATATCACTGCATAATTAGTTTACCCTAGCAAAGGCACACTATGCTGCACTGAAGTGTAAAAAACTGCAGGATTGCTCTGCAAGCATAACATGTTATGTGCCAGTAAGGCAAAGAATAGGAGGATATAAGAAAAGTAAAAGGGTAAAAGGAGGCTGTAATAATGACAAATTGCTAGAGACTGCAGGAAACAGCCAGAAGTACAAGGTTTTTCTTCTTCTGCGAAGGCAACGACATCAATCTGAGAACATTTGTAATCTTAACTCAATCAGTTTTCCATTATCATTATGAATCACACAAATCTAAGGCTCGCCGAACAATCTCCTTCGTGTCTATCAGAACTGCAGCCGAGGCAAATCCTTTCAAAACGGCCAATTCTTATCAACAGTATCTCGCAGCTCGCCGCTCAAAGACTCAGAAGACCGCGAAGCTGCATTCAGCGTGACACGAGGAAAGGACGCGAACAGAAGAAAGAGAAAACAAGAGTATCGCTCCAATAAACAGCACAGCTGCTCCCAGTAAATGCTAAAGACTGACCCGTGCTTGTGTTGACATTTTGAATGAGGGTTTGAGCTGGAATGAAAAGATTTTCTGGCATTTCATACGCTAAGAAGCCAAAAAAGAGACGATGCTATCACATCTGATTATATGACTATCATTAACGAAGGCGGCGCCGTTTACATCTTGTGAGAAGTGTAAAAGTTCTGCTTCTGTATTCTTTTTTCTGTTGAGATACAAATTGCGGTGTGGAAGGTGCTATAACACATTTTGCGTGCAGTGAAAGGTGGAGCTTGGATGTAGCTTTGGGGTTTGAAGAGTGAATTCCTTAACCCTGTATTTTTTTTTTAAATGGCCACTAGAATGATTGGAAAAGTAGGGGAAAACTGGGAAAACTGACCTTGGACTGAGTTTCAGGAATGACCGTTATTATTGGCTGACAACTTGTGAATGTCGAGTGTTTCAAACGATAGTTCGATAACCACTGGGGGTGAAAGGTGTATGTGAAAAGTTCATCAGTGTGTGTCTGACCTCCAACCGTCATGGCGCAGATAGCTGAAGGCTCCGTCGATGAGGCTGGCTGTGAACTGCCCCCCCGTGATGAAGAGGGTGTTAACGGTGACTAGCTGACCCCTTAGGTGGGGTGGAGAGGCCTCAGCGATGTACACGGGAACTGTCATAGAGGCAATACCTATACAGTAGAGGACAGAGAGGGAAAGGAGATGATTAGGAGTAGGAACTATTGGCTGAAGTAGAATTTCCAAATGTCGACTTACAAGTTTATATAGCAAAATGGATAACACGTTTTATCCATCCATTTTCTTCTGCATTGAAATTCATGGTCGAGGGGGGACTGAAGCATATTCCACATCTTAAAGGTGAGGGGCATGGTACACCCTGCACAAGTCACTAGTTTGCCTCAGTGCTAAAAGTCAGAGACAGCCTATTTACATTCACATTTATAACTATGGGCAATCTAGAATCACCAATTAACCTAACCCTGTGTTTTTGGACTCTGGAACGAAGCCCTAGCGGCTAGTGAGCACTCATGCAGACCCAGGGAGAACATGCAAACTTAAAGGTCCTAGGCAGGATTCAAACCCAAGGAACTGAGTTGGTCATGCTCAGTCATCGAGGTAAGGAAATCCCAGGAAGTTGATTCTGTTCATTTAGACTTTGTTCAGTCCAACCGATGACCCAAAAGTGGCACTCAAGTATCAGGAAAAACAATATTTACGCCGCTTTAACCATATTTAAAGTTAGCAGACATACCATTTCACAATCACTTTATTTCTGTGATACATTTCAGCCATTTCATTCCCACAGACATGCACACTCGAACATGGTAATTGCAGAAATAAAGCGTACATTACAGATTTTAATTAAATTTTGTGGAATCTGCAGTGGCCCTAGACTAATCATCGTGACACTAATCTGACATGTTATCGCTTTGGCTTGTTAGGACAATTTGAAAATGATTTAAACTGCAAAATAGCATTTTTTTTAATACAGTAAGCGACTTTTACAAAAGCAAATGTACACACTTATTGAAGTTATTTGGGTAATGTTTGCAACGCCTACAAAAAGTTACGCTTGGTCTTCTTCAGTAAGTTTGACCATATTTGCTCAACGGTACCAACAGTGATGTCACAAAGATGTTGACGTAAATCCAAGAGACAGAAACAAGCATACTGCAGTGTCTTCCAGTGTGCTACTCACACACGGTACACAGGCTGACCACACACAAACACATACAGGGCAATGCACACTTCTACACTCTCAAAAACACAGACCAAAACGTGTGTGACTGGATGTCTGACGAGGTGCCATGAGGCTGAGGCTTTCTGCAGCTGGCTCCCCATAAGCTCTATTAATAGTCTGCCATCTACACACCCCACCCCACTCCACCCCTCGCCTCCCTACAGCCACCGCCCTGGCCTGAACGGCCGCCATGACTACGTGGCTACCCGTCGCCATGGAAACCACTTGCTGGGAAACGAGCCACGCTGTCTCCAAGTGGGCACCACACTGTGGCAGCTCTGGGAAGACAAATCAAATAAGCAAGATAGGAGGAAATTTACTATGTTTTTCTTTCTCCCCCTTTTTTAAAATTAATTTGTTCACTGCTTTTTCTCAAACAAGAAGGACAAAAAAATCAGCATCTTGAGACGTTTAATAAAAGAGCACAAAACCCCAAATTACAAACTAATAAAAGGTGAACTGCAAGAGAAACTGTGGTTTAATGTGAGATTGGAAATCCGTGTGCGTGATTGGGGGATGGGCACGCCAAAACACACGTGGAAACACTCCGCTCTGCTCTCACACAACCTCGAACTGCAAACACACCCTAAGGATTTAGAGTCAAGTCTTTATCTTTGTTATGGCTAAAAAAAGGATTACCATCTGATGGCGGAAATCCGAGATCCAGAACACCCCCTGAAATCGAATCAAGTGCTCTTTGGCAATGAAGCCTGTCTGCTCAGCCCAATTTAATAGAAATGCATTTATAAGCCTTGGAGAGGTCCTGCCGAAAGATGAATGCAAGACAAACCCAATCGCGTCCACGGGTTACACTAAAGTTAGGATTCTGAAACTTTGCCTTGTGGAACTCAGCATAACCATAAATATCTGGGGGAAAAAGCATAGATGTGTGTACTGCCGTTCCCTATAGCTTTAGCATTGTTACGGTCCCTGTCTGATCTTCAGGAGCATTAGCATCACGCTCTCCTGCACCTTTAGCCAAAGCCTTTGTGTTATCCTTTCTTCTGGACATTAAATTAGGAAAACAAAGAAAAAATGTGACAAAAAAAACCCTCTGTCATTCTAACAGAGCTGTTCAGCAGGGAGAGTTCATCTAGGCTTTAGCAGGGCTTAGAAGTAAAAGTCTTTATTTATCGTTGGCTCACTAACTAATAGCCGGAACCTTTCCACACTAAAATAGACATGTAAATCCCATCAGTGTTAAAGACATAGAACTGAGCCTGTCTAATGACTATTACTCTCCGTGCACTTGAACTGTGCTGCTAGGAGGCTTTTAATAAAACTGATGGAACATCCAGCAACTTAAAACAGTGGCATTGAGCCATCTCACATTCAGCAACTACTGCAGAGTCTCCTGGGAATTGTAGTTTTAAAGTTATCTAAACCCAAAAAGAAACAAAGTCACAAATGACCAAAGCAGTTTGTCTGCTTCAATTCCTCTTCTGTTGCGTGTGCTAGCCTCATGCACACCTCCCATCATTCTACCTGTTTTAGCCTTATGCATCACTACCATATCTCCGTCCAAGTCCCGCCTGCTGCTATAGCCCGCCATATGCCTGCCGGCGAGATACAACAGCTGATGTTGTTACATTTAGTGAGCAATGAATCATGTCCATTTCACATGCTGCTGCAGGTGGTGACGGGGAAAATATGTTAGAGCCCATCTGAGCATACAGGCCAGGAAAAAGGTTAAATAGTGTACCGATTCGCTTCGGCTTATCCGTCATCTGTGATTAAATATTTTTGACTTTGAGTCTCTGGAGTCCAACATCGCAGTGACTTTTTCTGTTCATTAGTGTACAACATGCCTTTCTTTCATTAATGCACAGAAAGATGATTTGGAAATTGTTTAATATACTAGTGTAAATATGAAAACAGTTATATCTTCTTCTTTTTTAATATACGTTGAATTTCACACCAATAGTTTAGGGCCTCCTTTGTCATATTTTTCTTTACATGACGAGAGTCTCAACTTGGGTTTGTAATTAACTGAACACTTACATCTGTTTTCTGAGGTGATCCTGAGACCAGTGAGTTGTAAATGTTCTCTGTGTCCTACGCTCTAATAGTTTAGCTCATGATAAATGGATTTTATTTTTTAACACATTTTTAATCTCATCTATCACTCAGAGCACTTTTTACACTGCAAGCTGCATCCACAGACACTTTTGAATGCGTTGATCCATTAGAGGGTAACTGGGTTTGAGTACCTTGACCAAGGACACCTCAGCATAGGGTTGCTGGAGCTGGGGAACAAACCAACGACCTTCTGAAAAGCAGATAACCTGTTACAAAATCTCAGTCAACAAAAACAATAAGGTTTTTGGAGCTGTACTTGAGAACTGGATAACCAGTGTGAAGTGTATTTGACTAAAACACATAACATTACTTGTAATATTAAGTAATAAAAGCTTCTACGGTTGGGTGGCACGGCGGTTAGCACTGTTGCCTCACAGCAAGAAGGTCCTGAGTTCAGTTCCACCATCAGGGCAGGGTCTTTCTGTGTGGAGTTTGTATGTTCTCCCCGTGTTTGCGTGGGTTCTCCATGGGTACTTCGGCTTCCCCCCACAGTCCAAAGACATGCAGTTAGTGGGGATAGGTTAATTGGAAACTCTAAATTGCCCATAGATGTGAATGCTTGTGTATATGTGTTAGCCCTGCGACAGTATGGCGACCTGTTCAGGGTGTACACTGCCTCTTGCCAAAGATGGCTGGGATAGGCTCCAGCACCCCCATGAAAAGGATAAACGTAAGCGAATGGATGGAACTTCTATGGTTGACTTCCACATTGTCAAACGTGTATGATAGCTATTGCATCCACCTGTGAATGATTTCCCTCTAATGTTAGGTTATCTGTTGCACACCGTGCTTGCAGGATTTCTCTGAATTTCCTGAAATGATTCTATATACCTCTGCATTTTGACATTGATAAACTGTTTGAACTGTTTGTCCTATCAGTCTTTCACAGAGTTTTCCCACCCTACAGACACTTCTAGGACGACGTTCCGGGACGCTCCACATCATGTTACTGACCTGCTCTCAGTTAACTTGTTGTGAGATGTTCAACCAGATGCTTTGTTGATGGTACTTTTTTCAGTCTGTGCTCCTGACTGAGTTGAACTGATATCAATTTAAAATTAAAAGAATAAACACTATTTTTATTATTCTTGATAACATATAGGTCAAAATATAGAAGAGATTTGCAATTAATTTTTCCATTTATTTGCACTGAAATCAGCATTCCATTTTAAAGATCATGATTGTATGTTAAATCTAACTGGATCCAATAAAATACGGATTGGAAAACCAAGCTTTGTTCCTTCAGTCCTTACCCAGGAAATAGATCCCTCTGCCATACAGAAGACCAGCTAATTCAGGGAGATAATATATTTACTTTCAGAATCATATTTCAAATGGATTATGTAAATCATAATTTTATCTAGAAAACTATAGATTAGACAAAATTACTGAGCCACACCTGTTAATCTTTGAATTCAGGTATTTTCTGTCCCATTGCAACAGGTATAAAACATCAAGCACCCAGTCATTCAATCTGCCTTTACAAACATCTGTGAAAGAACTGATTATTGTTTTTATTATTAGTATTGTTATGATTAGGATGGCATTGTTGCAACAATGATTCATCTGGCATTAACATCAGCATGAGAACTGTGCACTGGGAGCTTCACGGCATGAGTTTCCATGTCTGAGCAGCTTCCATAAGGTTTAATGTGTATGTGATCCATATTATGTACAGAGTCTTGCTTCCAAGATGTCTGAAGAGTAGGTTGAAAGGTTAGTATTTCCTACACCAGCTTATTCCAGGCATATGAATATACAATATTTGTCTTTAAAAACTAACACAGGTTGTTGTGTGTCAGCCTCTCTCTGCATCAGTATCACTGTTTTAGAGCACACATACTTAAAAAAAGAAGTGACAGGATATGAGTAATGTCAAGTATTCAAATTCCTTTATAATTCTCAATAGTAATAAAACTAAAAAAAACAAACAAATTAACTCCTGTTATGAGTATATTTCTTTACTTGAGTGTGAGTTTCTTTACCAAGACACTTGCACTATGCTTCTTTTCTTATTAATGAGCTCTCTATTCAGCACTGAGGACAGCTCACAACACTCACACACACAAACACACATACACAGTCTGAAGTTGCTGTCTGGTCAGGCTCAGCCTCAAAGCAGCACACTTAACAAAGGATCTGTCTGGTCTTCTAAAGGCGGGCTCTAGGCACACAGTACAAAGGCTAGGACTGAGACTTGATCAGAAGAATGAGGGAGATACTTCTTCAGAATCTCCACGACTATGATCTTGACAGACAGAACATTTTCTGGATGTGTTGTTGTTATGATGTTGTTCTTGTAATGGAAGCCGATTTTTTAGGATCCTCTAACAGAGGATCCTTAAACATGCAAAGTAAGGGGAAGGGAAAAATCTGATACATACTTTTAAATGTGTGTAATTGTGAATTGTGATTGAATGGATTAGTGAAAGCAGGAAAAGCTGTAACCTTTCGTAATTGAATTCAGTAAAAAAAGTAACAATTTTTTGATTGGTTTCTCTAAAAGCATGTTATGGAATAATAAGACTTGTTCTGGAAGGCTTAATTCAGGAATTAGCCACTGCTAAATTTCATGCTCTGGAGAGTCAAAATGCGCAAATGTCAAGCCAAACCCAACTCATCTTTTAAAAACTTGACATTTAAGTGATGTAATTTGCACATTAAAACAATAATATGCGCATAAACAAACTTCTCATTAAGTCTACATTTAGGTTTCGCCTGGTTAGGAAGAGAATTGCGACTTAATTATATGAACCAACCAATTAATTAGCAAGCCTGCAGGTTGTAATTAAATGTTATCTCAGTGTAATTAACAGTACTATTTTTAAGCGGGCCTATCTCCTCTTTCAAAGAACAAAACATTTCAACGCTTGCAACTGCTAGATAATTTAGCCAGAAAACATAATTATACAGTCACTATGAGGGTGTCTGTGTGTCCTTTTATTTGTGCATGTTTTTTTGTCTGTGTGTGAGGCATTGGATTATGACTAACTAAGCCAGCATGCATCAGAGGCTTAAGGCAGAAAAGAAACATTTTTATGGCTCTTTGTTGAACAAATGAAAATGCATTGTATTGGGGCGAAACTCTCCAGTGATTGGTTAAATCTGACAAATGGAAAAGTTTTGAAAATGGAAAGTTTTTCGCAGATTAAATTTTTAATGACCTAGCTTGTCCTTGAAAATGTAAAAAGAAAAGAGGGAAAACTTAGATCGCTTCCTTCGTGATCGTGGGGATGTCTTCTAGCATGTTAACATGAGCGTTGTTAGCTGTAACGTTACTCTGTTTTGGAAGCATTGGTCGCTCACCGATGCCTACAGCTGTTGGTTGCTTCACTGTAGGGCAGAGGTCTCCAACTCCAGTCCTCAAGAGTTACTTTACTGCAGCTTTTAAATAGATCCTTGTTCCAACACAGCTGAATCAAATGAATGGCTTGTTAGCAGGCCTTTGCCAAACCTGATGGCATGCTGAAGAGGTGATTCAACCATTTGATTCAGCTGTGTTGGAGTAGGGATGCATCTAAAAGCTGCAGGACAATAGCTCTCAAGGACTGGAGTTGGAGACCCCTGATAAAGGGTGAACTAAGGATAGAGCTGAATAATTCCCCCAATATATCATAAACTTTTAGGACATCATGTTAAACATGTGTACTCAGTTGGATGCTTCCTCTTTGCCCCTGTCAAAAGTGGGCAAAGTTTGCCCACTTTTATTGAAGAGGGTACAACTTTAACTGAGTTTTACTGATAAAACTGATAAAAGCAATTGCCCCTCTCAGTTGGAGCATGGAGGACGGAGCATTCACCATTTGCTCTCTGAGGTTTTAGCCATAATCCAACCATACCGTCATCCAACCTTTACTAAAAAGAGACATTTTTAAGAACAAGAAGTCTATATGGAGCTGCAAAGCATATTCGAGTTGTAGTGCCAACCTATTAAACCTGCTGAGCTCCAAGTCAGCCTCTGTGAAAACCTAACCTAATTTTCATTTTCACCAAATTTTTTTTCAAAGCCACAGAGAGCCACTGGTGACGGCAAAAGAGCTGCATGTAACAGCTCTGGACTTCCTCTAGGCTTTTTTTTTTAATGCAAAACAGTTTTGATGTTTTGATTTTGAATTATGATTTTTTTTTGGTTCCCTGACTACTAAAAAATCGGGGAGCAATTTGATAAAAGCAGAAATATTGACCGCCTGGTCAATGTCAGGGTTAGTGCTAGGGTAAGCAGTGGTTTCTTTGCACTGCTGAGTCTGTCTGTCTGTCTGTCTGTATATCTGTATAGGAAATTATGGTTTGGATGTGGATAACTGTTTGACTGAATTTGAAAATACTAAATCAAATAATAAATTAGAGTTAATCCCGCAAGTCTGGCTCAATATTGTCTGTCTGCTTGCGCAAGCACCAGCTCATATCGCACAACAGTCGATGTGCTTAGGCAAAGGTCAGCTCAACAATAACCAGGTTTATGTGTAGAAATACAAGAAGGCATGGCATGGTGGTGTATGGCCTTTCCTGGTTTGACAAACAGCTCTGATGACCTTTCCGGTGAGTCCTGTTCAAAAACGCTCAACAGTTGGCTTTTCTGAGAACTGACATTCGTGTTAATGTGCAGGTGATCGGACTGGGCCAGAAAAATTGCATGCAAAACAGGTTGCCTCATTAGCGTCTCCACCTTCAGTTTGCCTCATTATCTTTGAGTGTCTGGCTCACGCGTGCTTGGTTAATGGAGATCTCTGTATGGTAAAAATGTAACAGCACAAAAGGGAGGGGATACTTATGATGTAACAGCTGAAATGACCCATGTGATTAGTTCTCTCCCTCATAAGAGCAATCAGAGCTTGTTCAGTTAATGATAGTGTGCAGCTGACACTTTAGCAGTCTCTGTATTTCATGCATTTCTTTGCTGTTTTCATCACTTTATCTTAAAATCTCTGAAAACAATTATTGCTTTTCCCTCAGTTTATATTACTTTTGTTTCTAAAAAAAACAACTCCAACTCAATAAATTCCTTTAGATTCGCATCAGTGTTACGACTGCTTGTGTTAATATCACAGTATATTTATAGACTGGTGTTTCACTCGGTGTTTGCAGCGGCTGACTGCCCATTACCTATGTGTATTAGGGATGGGCTAATATATTGATACGGCAATACACAGCAGAATATCACTCCAATTATAAACAAATGACACAAAATATAAATAATGTCTTCTTTTCTTTTTCTTTAGTTATTTTTTTGTATTCAGTGACAAACAGATCAAGGTTTGACCCAGATGATTGTCTTGCAATCTACTATTATTGCATATCATTGTATCACAGTGACATTTTGATAATAATAATAATAATAATAATAATAATAATAATAATAATAATAATAAGGCTTTAATTTGAACGTATTAACATATTACTGCGATATAAAAAACACAAATAAAATGTAAAACAGAAGGAAAATAATGATTATAATAAAATAACCTAATATGTTTAAAACGGAAGAAGCATGAGCTGATTTAACCACTAGTTAGTAACGATTAATTATTATTTTTACTTTCTGTTTATGTCCTACCCAATCATAAATCCTCCATACAGTTTGCTACATATATTTGGCTTTGTAGCTCGAATAACAAACCAAGACACATATGTACTTACAGGTATATACTAGGGGTGCAACGATACTCGTATCGATATTGAACCGTTCGATACAGTGCTTTCGGTTCGGTACGCATATGTATCAAACAATACAATTTTTAAAATTTATTTTATCAACTTTTCTTCTGACGATGCTGTCTGTGTTGAGCGCTCAGTGGATCTGCGTTCGACTACTCCGCCTAGGCTGCACTGTCAGTGCAGATCCACTGAGCGCAGCGCAAGCTAGCAAGACAGAAGCTAAGCTCGTTGCAACATGGCAAATTGAACCTCCCCCACCCTCATTCAGATCTGGCGTTTGGAACTATCTTGGTTTTCATGTGAAGCATGACCCTGATGGTAAGCATGTCATGGACAAAAGTAAAACAGTATGTCGGATGTGCCACGCAATGCTCAATTACATGGGTGGGAACTACTGCGTTAGCGCAGTTAGCTTGTTAACGTGTTGACGCCGTCCAGCCCCACACACGGGGCGATCCGTTAACGGAGATTTGCGGCGTTATGGCGTTAATGTCATTTTAACGAAATTAACCTGAAAGCACTAGTGGGAACACAACGAATATGACTGCACATTTACGCCGACATCATCCTAGTGCAAAGACAAGTGGAAGCAGACAAAAACAACAAGCACGCATGCTACAAACTTTACCCGAGTCATTTAGACAGCCGTTAGCATGATTCTCCTTATGGGGACCTGATATGTTTAATATGCTGCTGAGAGTATAGCCCAGAAGAAGCGTATAGTATAGCTTTTATTTTGGAAAGAGCCATTTCTCTGTAATAAACTCTCTTTTCCAAAGATGAGTGATTTCTCGATCATAGATTTATTTTTTTTAATTATTTTGATGTTTCAGCAACATTGAATTTAAGAACTGTACTTTTGAGTTAAAATATATATTCATAATTTTAATAAATGACAAATTAAAAAGGCATGAACATTTTTTGTATCGAAAAAATATCGAACTGTGACACCAAAGTATCGAACCGAACCGTCAATTTTGTGTATCGTTGCACCCCTAGTATATATACATATACATACACACACATATACACATGTTAACATCAGTATGGGTATCTCAGGCCTATATGCGCTTCAGAGTGACACAATATGGAGAGAACAACAAGACTACATCATCAATTTATTAAGTGGAACAAGATACTTTCAGCTGCTCCCTTATTCAAAAATGATCCCACACGGTTGCTCATTACCCAGTTAGGGCTGGGCGATATGACCCAAAATTCATATCTCGATATTTTTTAGCTGGATGGCGATATAAGATATATATCTCGATTTTTTTTTTAAAGCCATAAGTTAAGAACAAAAAGAGAGTTCTTAGTCACACTGTGTCCCAGATGTCACACGGGCACTTTTATTTACATACAGCGTAGATGTACATGAAGAAATTACTCAAAAATAAATTATCAGCATTTATTAAATAATCATGGTCCATAAATAAAAGAAAACAATGTTGTTTTTGTGCATAACAAAAAGCTCACAATTGTGCAGTCAAAATGTAAACTAATAGACGCTGAGCATAATAACAAAGAGACAGATTTCACAGCTGCACCACGTCTCTGAACAGGTGCCATTTGTGGTCCTTATACACACACAGTACGTATCACTCCGCGAGGCTCCTCCTCGGTAGCCGTAATCCTCCGACAATCCATCAAGCGGTGCAGCTCCGTAGCTTAGCAAAGTCATATTAAAACATTTTTTGACAGATTGCTGAGCGCTGTGTCCACATAAAATCGGTTCGCGGTCAGTAAGCACAACCAGAATTCATACATAAGGGCACTGTCGATTTTTGAGAAAATGAAAGGATTTTAGGCCGTGCAGCCCCTCCTGGCTGCATGTCGTTAGCGCGGTTAGCTCGTTAGCGCGGTTAGCTCGCTAACACGTTGACGCCGTCCAGCCCCACGCACGGTAACTCGCTAACGGAGATTTTCCGCTTTCATCTTGTCATTGCCTGCAGGTGAAGCTATGGGGGAGGCGGAGTTGTGTTCAGTGAAGGAGAGGCGAGGCCGAGTAACGTTGCGTAGAGACAAAAGTGGACGAAAGAGAGGCAAACCTGCGGCTCCACAAGTATAATTATAACGTAACATAGACTATATCGATATAAACGATATTGTCACATCTTATATCTCGTATGAAAATATATCGATATTTTTAAAAAACTCGATATATCGCCCAGCCCTAGCGCCAATCATCTTTGATTTGGCAGATTTCTAAATGAGATGGCCTTCCTGACACAAACCCTCCGGGATCTTTGGCATAAGCTACCCATTTAATCTATTTTCTTCTCATATTGTAATTTCCACACACAGCTGCAAACAAAATACATAATTTGTCATTTATTCATTTTTAATTAATCTGTATATTATTTTTTTACAAGAAGTCAATAAATTAAAAAATTTCCAGCATCTTATTTTGATCAACTAGCAGTACAATGCATAAATATGTTCCATTTACATGTCTACAACAGAAAAACAGAAAAAATATTTGCATAAAACACTTTTTCTCGTCATGATCTAATCAGTTATTCGAGTTTTCTTTCTTTCAGGCCTACTGATATGAACATTGTAAATCTTGTGTCCCACCCTGTACTTTTAAATGTCAAACAGTGTATTTACTGTACTTAAATAGAGGTTCTTAATCCAACTTTCTCTAACTTAATAATGACCATGCTTTAACAATACTTTAGAAATCAAATCCTCTACAATTCAGATGAAGTAATCATAGAAATCATTTAGAAACTTTTCCACATTTGAAGCAGGGAGTCAAGCACAAACTCAAAACATGCCTCAAATGGGTGGATGGAGGTTCGACAGGGCACAACGACTGAGACTGAAGAGTTTTCTCAACACTTTCACACTGTGTATGTAATTAGATCATCAGAGCCACCTGTCTAATTTACCATGCTAGCTAATTAGAAGTACACATTCAATTTATTTTAATCAGACAAAGTGGCAGCTATTTGCTGCCATTAAAGAAACCCTTTCTCTATCAAGTGTCAGGTTTGTTTGTGTAAAATTCCCCGTAAGCAGTCTAAATAAATGACGAGAAAAAAAGAAAAATAAAACACTTCTGGAAAGTGATATTTACAAAAAAATTCAAAAGTGAAAGTGAAAGTGACAGGAGAAAATCCGTCCAGGTCAACCACCCAAACATCAATAACGGGAACCTTATACAGCGCTTCCCTATACCCGTCGAACTCCCGCAGGCACAAAGAAATTACGGAGGCTATCACTTATCACCTGACCAAAGATATGGCTCCCATCAACACTGTGCAAAACGAGGGATTTAGGAAAATGATCAACACCCTAGACAAACGCTACACAGTGCCGTCCCGCAACTATTTTTCTATTGTTGCACTACCTGCTCTATACACGCGTCGAGCAACGGTGGAGACGGAATTTCAAGCAGTACAACATTTTGCGGCAACAACAAAACGTGAGACATTTGTTGTTTTTATGTTTATTTATTGTTTTTATGTTCAGTCTCAACTGTTACGAAGTTGATGTGCAGTTAATAAGTGCAATAAATATTTATATTGGAAAAGAAAATCGTGAGAGAATCGTGATCTCAATTCTAAGCAAAAAAATCGTGATTCTCATTTTATGCAAAATCGTGCAGCCCTAGTGGCACTGTAGGACAAACGTTTCAGTCTGCTGCGAGATATCAAATACAATACAGCATCGTACTAATGTTAAGTTAACATCACTATACCCATGGTATCATGATACCTGCGAAACAATATGTTGCAAGACAATCACCTGTGTCAAATCATTATATATGTTTCATTGAACGCAAAAAATAACTCTAAAGAGAATAAAAGCAAAAATGTATTATTACTTAGTACCAGTTCTTGATAATTGTGATACAATACTGTATATTGGCATATCAATGTATTATCCCATCCCTAATACACATAGGTAATGGACAGTGATCCATCTGACAGGATCTGACAGCAAAGCCAAAGACACTGTATACAGATAAGACAGCGATATCTCTAGGTAGGCTTGTGCTAAAGCCTATCCCGATTACACTGATCAGAGTAGTCGCCCCCTGACGGACAATAAAAATAAATTCAGGATTGGTCTTTACTTTTCAGACCAACACGTTCCATCCACCTTTACATACACATTATAGCTTTACAAACTAGGGCTGTGCTACATCATATTGTCCACAATAATATCATTATAAATGTTTGCACGATATGAAAGTATCTTATCAGGATATCATGGCTATAGCAACACAAGAGATTTCACTTGTCATGTTTGCATAGTAAGCTAACGATTAATAAGACGATGTCAGAGGAATTGGTGCGCAAATTATCATCACTCACAGATCAGTGCTGTCGCTCTCTATACACAGTTCGCACGATTGCAAAGTGAAAGCAAAAAACAAGCGCAAATTCAAACGCGATTTCAATATGTCACATATTGACAGTGGCTCACCGATGCCAATGACATAATTACCCAGCTACATTTCTGAAAGAATGCAAAAGCATTGACATATATTTTTCCTTCCTACAATAGCCCGACGGGCAGGGTAGCCCGTCTGAAAAAAATCGCTAGCCCCAGGACGTCGGGCTAGCGATATTGCAAGCCCTGTATCTGATTGAGGAATCACTCATCTTTGGAAAAGAGAGTTTATTACAGAGAAATGCTCTTTCCAAAATAAAAGCTATACTATCCGCTTCTTCTGGGCTATATTCTCAGCAGCATAAACTTCAGGCCAAGGAGAATCATGTGCTAACGGCTGTCTAAATGACTCGGTAAAGTTTGTAGCATGCGTCTGTTGTTTTTGTCTTTCTGTCTGCACTAGGATGATGTCGGCGTAAATGTGCAGTCATATTCGTTGTGTTCCCACTAGTGCTTCAGGTTAATCTCGTTAAAATGACCTTAACGCCATAACAGGCAAATCTCCGTTAACGAGCACGCCATCGCTGTGTGGGGCTAGACGGCTCAACACGTTAACGAGCTAACTGCGCTAACACAGTAGTTCCCACCCATGTAATTGAGCATTGCATGGCACATCCAACATACTGTTTTACTTTTGTCCATGACTCGCTTACCTTCAGGGTCATACTTCACATGAAAACCAAAATAGTTCCAAACGCCAGATCTGAATGAGTGGGGGAGGTCTCATTTGCATGTGAACGAGCTTAGCTTCTGTCTGCTAGCTTGCCTGCCTTGCTATGCTGCTTGTGAGCGCTAGGAATCTGCATGACTCTCGCCAGGTGCACTGCACCTAGGCGGAGTAGTCGAACGCAGATCACTGAGCGCTCAACACAGACAGCATCGTCAGAAGGAAAGTTGATAAAATAAATTAAAATTGTATTGTTCGATACATATGCGTACCGAACCGAAAGCACTGTATCGAACGGTTCAATATCGATACGAGTATCGTTGCACCCCTAAGTATATATATATTTCCCTTATGCTCAGTCACTTATTATATTGCTGTGTCACTATTATTGCACTATAATGCTGCTGGTGGCACCTTGTTTCAGAAGATTCACACTTTAAGTTGGTTAGACTGTTATCAATGAGAGCAGTTCATTGGAAAAGAGCCTAAACATGCATGTATTGCAAAAATGTAAATCTGAAATAAATACAAGGGTTTCCAGCATAACCTTTAAAACTTCCATTCATTCATTATAAAATTGTCTTACATCATTCCATTTACAGTAGTGCAAATTTAACCAAGAAGCTGTCATCATCTGCACATTTCCAGTGCCAGACAAACATGCAAATTGGAGTACGACTGGTCTTTAATCACACAAAAAGAATCCAAGTTCGAGTTGCTTCTCACAGGAAGCAAAAGAAATGCAGGAAAAGGGGAGCAAATTAATAAACGACTTTAGTTTGTTAAAGGGGTACACACCGAGCTCTTTAAGGCGGGTAGAGCTTAGTAAGGATCCCTGACCGAAGATGATAAAAATGGTGTGCAAGTCCTCCATGTATCACTGAAAGGAGCGCTTACTGGTCTCAAAAGAGGTGATGGACGAGTACCGAGCCTTGAAAGCCACTTTTAACAGCAGAGATGCGACTCATGAGTAACAGCAGCTGCTATAAATAATGTGAGGCATATTGAATTGTGATCAAAAGAAGCGTTGCGTGGAAAGGCACGCAGAGTGGAAGGAAGACCACGCAGAGAGATGGATGATTCAAGAGGGGAGAAAGCTCAGAATGCAAAAATATTCATGCACGGAAGGAAGTAGGAGAAAGGCAATGTGCAAAGGTGGGCTACAGGGAAGGAAGCAGGGACGAGGCAGCCAATAAGACGAGTGCAACTCAATAATAAAGGCAAAATCAGAGGCACTATGTGTCTCCTGTGTGCTTTGTAGGTTTATCTGGGCTTCATTTGATGGGGTGATATTTATCATTCAGAATGAGTTTCCCCTTTATCACCTAATGATACCCAACCAAATCTAATAATGAGAACGATGATGATGATAATGGGGACTGCAAATTGTCTAACAGCCAGTGGCATGCAGATAAAGGAAGCAGAGAGCCACGCTGCGTAATTAGACGCTGCGAGTAATTGCAAACCTCAGGCCTGTGGTGGGGGAGGAGGAGCTACAGCAGCAATGCATCACCAAAACCACCAAAAGCTTTAAGATCTTTGACTTCAAGGGGCACTTAAGCCGAGTGCCACCTCTGTTCTTTCTAATGGCGAGCGAGCAAGGGGAAGTGTTGAAGAAAAAATCAATAAATCACATTATCATTAGCGCCGGGCAGGCTGAAGTAATTTCATTGGAATAGCAATTTGTCTAAAGCTACAGTTGGCTTTGTTTCTTGCTCTGGACTGGTAAAAAAAACTTTTCTTAAACAAAGACTCTGGGAGCATGCTCAGGGTGTTTAATTAGGAGCAGGGCTTTTCTCCTCATGGTATATAAATACGAATATTCAATATTAGATAATATTATAAAGTGGAATGATGATCCTTCCAAATACAAGACAAAATCTTTTAAAGGTAAATATTGTGGAGAGACGAGATGCAATCAGAAAACTTGCTGTCAAAATAAATACTGATCACCAGGCAGTGAGTGTGAAGGCCCTGGTGTGTTGGTGGCTTTGTACAATGCCGGTAGTATCATTTTCACACAGTCAAATTCATTTATGCTCACTGTTATGGCTCAGGTAGCCGCTGCAATATTCTCCTTAATCATAGGCGTCGCCACTCAGGCAATACTGCCACATCAGCCATGATGCAGAAGGAGAAATCAAAACTTTTTCAGGAATTCTGTAAAAGGAGCTATTAAACCCAACACTCGTGTCTTCAACCCAGCTGTGGTGGCGGCGGCACGGCACGCCAGGTTACAAAAACCCAGAGGTGCACCACCTGCAGAAAAGCAGCTAGCTACCAATAACGCCCATGATGTCAATTTTGTAGTATGGTGCTGTTCACAAGGTAAATATTTAATGGCTTTAAGGGTCCATGCGGCTGTCCGTGTGTCTGCCAGTTTTTTTGTGACACCGTGGAAAATCTCCACTACAAGGCACAAACTATACATGAACTCTAGGTAGCCGACTACAAGGAGACTTAAAAGAAATATAACGGCTTACAGTTACTCAGGTGCTTTACTTTTCAAAGTTGAACTTAGAACAAAGTATGTTCGACATCTATAGTTTTGCTACCTGGTAGAATGAAATTGATTTATATCGTATCTACACTGATTTTGTTAGCTCCATTCCCTCCACATTTTCTTAATTCAGAATTTTTTTTATTGAAATTTCTGAGACCCCACCCCTTTTGCGCCCCCTTATTTCAAAAACCTGAAAACGCCCCTGAAACCTACCGAGCCCCAATCCAACGATGAGCCTACCCGCCAGGAGCACCTCTTTACCGGGAGCGCTGCTAAGGACGATCCCCCCGACGGCGAAGAAGAAGCTGGCGAGCAGTATGCACACTCTGCGCCCGAACACCCCGTTGAGAAAGCCGCCCAGCAGGGCGGAGAGGGCGGCTGCGGCCACAGTACTTGATATGAGCACCTCCTGCCACAGGGCGCTCAGGTCCAGCTCCCGCTTCAATAGGAGCATCGCCCCGGAGATCACCCCGGTGTCATAGCCGAAAAGGAAGCCCCCCAGGGCGGAGAAGATGGCCAGGACGTAGACGAAACCAGGTGTAACATCCTGCTGAAACTGCTTGCGGGCAGCTCTCTCCAGGTCTCCAGTGGACGAGGAGGAGGGGGCTGATGGGGCACCAGCGGCGGCGGAAGCTCCAGTGGAGGCGCCCTGGCTGCTGATGCTGGCGTTGGACGGAGCCTTGATGAGACTGCGCTCACCTCCGTCGTTCACTTTCTTCCACCTCTCGCCCATCAGGTTGTTCATACTCCGGAGGTTGTAGTCATGGTCGGCCTGCCTTCGCGACATATGGGAACTACAACACAGGACAGGGCTGCTGAGTTGTATTTGAAGCGTCTGACAACAAAACAAACACACACGCCCACCCAACTAACAGGCCTACCCCCCCACTACACTCAGCTTAGACTTAAAGTCACGCTGACTGTCCTAAGACACTTCCAAATAAAAAAAAGAAGCCCGCTGCTGAGTAAAGTTGTGCTCCAGCCTTGTTTATCCGCGCATGACATCCCTGTGGTCCTGATGGGAGAGTTGGAGAAGAGTAGGGTAGGAAAGGTGAGATAGGAGGAGTGTAGTGGATCACATCGTCACTACCAGCGTCGGCGTGACGCAAAGAAATGTTGTTTTGGAAGCGTGGAGCGAAGACTTATCAGCACCATCTTTTATGGGGAATATGCGGTCTGCAGTTGTTAACTGACCAAATCAGGCGGATTAATATGCTCGTTAATACACATCAAAGATGTGTAAATGTCTGCTGTATAATTTCATTTGATGGTGATGCTTAAGCCTCGTGAAAAAACACTTTTTTTGTGGGGCTAAAGCATAAAATCATAAAAATAAGAAAAACCTTTGTTAACTAAAAGATATAAAAACCGGAATGTTGTTGCTTTAAACATTTTCAACACGTTTTACTCTTACGACAGGCTGCCTCTGGCAAAACTGGAAAACGGCTTCCCCCTACTGGCAGTAGCTTTGTATTACAGGTGGAAGAACTCCAAGCGCAGACAGTCGTACAATGATGTTGTACATGTCAGCTGCTATCCACTTTTATGGATTATAGTATCTGTACTGCTGATTAGCTTTAACACCGCCACAAAGCAAGCAGAGTATATTTCAGTGCTCTTAAAATTAAGTAGGATCAGCTGATTTTTAATGAATCAACTCTGTAACTATTAAAATATTTACATTTGCACAATTTCTGATTCACTTTAAATGTTGATTGTTGTTTAAAAACTATTTGATTGATCTAAATTAATCTATTTTGGCAATACATGTGTCATAATCTGTCTGCTTGAAGCTAAAAAAAAAGGTTTATCAGTGACCCATACCAACCAGTTTATCTTCTCCATACACTCAAACCCTATAATTGTCCTTCACCACTGATGAAACATAGCTGCAGTGTACAGAATGGCATAGCAGTTAAAGCATTCATGAGTTCAGAGGATCAATACATGGACAACGGTGTCCCTGAAGAATTAACATGGCCTGAAAATGACTTGTGATTGAACCGATTACAGAAGAAGATCAATAATGAGACAGGGTTTCCATGCATATACAATAGTTACATAGAACAAACCAAGAAATGTGTCTTTTAGGGAATTTACCTTTTTGTCCCCAGCTAATTGAGCCTTGAGGCTCAATTAATCTCAGAGCTGAATTAGGCTGCTGACCCCTGCCATAGATGATGCCACTTTATAGAATAGTTAGGCTACATCATATCAAATTAACCAATTACCTTCTAGTGACAGAATATTTAATGAGCACATTTTCTCTGAAAGTTAAAATAATTAGCATGACTAATCGGAAACTCAAAAGAAGCACCATAAGTAATACCAATTTTGAATTCAGCACCAAATCACAAGAACAGTAGACCCCAAAATAATACATACAGAGAAAAACCCAACAATCGTATGACCCCCTATGAGCAAGCACTTTGGCGACATCGGGAAGGAAAAACTCCCTTTTAACAGGAAGAAACCTCCGGCAGAACCAGGCTCAGGGAGGGGCGGGGCCATCTGCTGCGACTGGTTGGGATGAGAGAAGGAGGACAGGATAAAAGACATGCTGTGGAAGAGAGACAGAGGTTAATAACAGATATGATTCAGTGCAGAGAGGTCTATGCGATGAGTGAGAAAAGTGACTGAAGAAGAAATACTCAATGCATCATGGGAATCCCCCAGCAGCCTACACCTATTGCAGCATAACTAAGGGAGGATTCAGGGTCACCTGATCCAGCCCTAACTATATGCTTTAGCAAAACGGAAAGTTTTAAGCCACATCTTAAAAGTAGAGATAGTGTCTGTCTCCTGAATCCAAACTGGAAGCTGGTTCCACAGAAGAGGGGCCTGAAAACTGAAGGCTCTGCCTCCCATTCTACTTTTAAATACTCTAGGAACAACAAGTAGGCCTGCAGTGTGAGAGCGAAGTGCTCTAATAGGGTGATATGGTACTACAAGGTCATTAAGATAAGATGGGGCCTGATTATTTAAGACCTTGTATGTGAGGAGCAGGATTTTGAATTCTGGATTCAACAGGAAGTACTAAAAGCATGAACTAGTTTTTCAGCGTCACTCTGAGACAGGATATTTCTAATTTTGAGATGTTGTGCAAATAGAAGAAAGCAGTCTTACATATTTGTTTAATATGTGCATTGAAGGACATATCCTGGTCAAAAATGACTCCAAGGTTCCTCAAACCATTACTGGAGGCCAAGGTAATGCCATCCAGAGTAAGAATCTGCTTAGATACCATATTTCTAAGATTTTCAGGGCCGAGTACAATAACCTCAGTTTTATCTGAATTAAGAAGCAGAAAGTTAGCAGCCATCCAGGTCTTTGTGTCTTTAAGACATTCCTGCAGTTGAACTAATTGGTGTGTGTTATCTGGCTTCATGGATAGATAGAGCTGGGTGTCATCAGCATAGCAGTGAAAATATATGCTATGTCTTCTGATGAGGTGAAGCCAAAGGGAAGACATGCTTCACCATATTTTCTAGTCTTTGGCTTTGAAATGAAGTTGGTTTAGAAACATATTTGGCGATGCTTCATCTCCTGCTTTGCGTTTGCGTGGGAGCCCCGCCAAAAACCTGTCAATTATGCTAGCAGTGTCCAAGCACTGCTCCCCCCCTGCAATGGCTCAGTGGGCCCCACACTTTGGGAACCTCTGTATTAGATAGATATGATACAAACCACTGCAGCGCAGTACCTGTAATCCTCTAACCATTCTAATAGAATTTTATGGTCAACAGCATTGAAAGGTGCACTGAGGTCTAACAGGACAAGCACAGAGATGAGTCCACTGTCAGAGGCCACAAGAAGATCATTTGTAACCTTCACTAAATCTGTACTTTGATGAGCTCTGAAACCTGACTGAAACTCTTCAAATAAGGCATTTCTCTGCAGACAATCTGTTTGACAACTACTCATTCTATAATTTTTGACATGAAAGGAAGGTTGGAGATTGGCCTATAATTAGCTAAGCAATTTAGTATTATATGGACAAAACCCTACACATTGTAACGTGTCATAATGACTTAAGAATGGAGACAAAGAAACCATGAAAACAAACCCTACTCAACACCATCAATCTTATTATTTAAATACCAGAATGATTGGTTTTGGTAATGGTTATTAAGGAGAAAATATTAGATTAAGATGTGCACAAACGAGTACCCTGAGTTGTGCACCTTCCTTTCATTATTTACAACTCTGCTTCTCCTCTTTCTTCACTGTGTTTCCATTTGATCTAACCAGTGCACTGTTTGCTTCCAGCAGCAAGAAATGCAGATGACAAATCGCGATGGGCTGTCACATTGCCAAGCCTCAGGTGGCAGCAGAAAATGGAGGCACATGTCCTGATTTAAAGTATCTTTTCTCTGGGTATTTATTTATTTATTTAGTATAATTGAGAAATTTCCTTCTTTGACCAAGTCTTAATTAAAAAGTTTAACTGGTGAGATCAAAAATACAAACAGCAAAGAGTAAAAAGGTGTTTGACAAAGATAACACAAATAAACACAAAATGCATTTTCTAAATAAATGTGTTTATCATGAAAGTGAAAAAAAAATCAAACCTTTAAGGAAAAAACAGTAATTTTTTCACACAGGTAGCGCTGTGTTTTGAAGAGTTCAGGTCTGATGGTGAGGACTTGGTCTTCTCGGCATTCAGGAACAGATTCATAACACTGCACCAGTCCACCAATTAATTCACTTCCTCTCTGTAGGACAGGTCGTTATTGTCCCACTGTTATGTCATCTGATGATGTGATGCACGTGTCAGCAACGTGAACAGCAGTGGGCTCAGGACACAGCCCTGAGGGAAGCTGATGAACAGGGAGATGGAACTGGAGATGCTGTTTCCCACTTTCGCTGAACTCAGTTGGTGGGGAAAGTCCAAGCTGGTTTCAGTACATTCGCTCAGCCACGTTAAGATTCAGTGCTACTGAATTTTCATTGCTTGATGTCTGGCTTTTGAGGATCTTTTGATCTATTCCACTTTGTTAGGCAGGTCGTGTTTAAGAGATTTCTTGACTGAGACCAGCTGTGTCAGTTATCGGGTCTTTCTCCTTTTAGTAATAAACACCTTCATTTACAAACTACATTTTGTGCTTACTTGTATTATTTTTGTCTACTATTTAATTCTGTTTGATGATCTGAAACATTTAAGTGTGACAAACATGCAAAGAATATAGAAATCAGGAAGGGGGCAAACACTTTTTCACACCACTGTATATGGTATTTGCACTAGAATGGATAGGCTAGCTCAAGTAAAGTTATAGAATTACAGGAACAAAAGGAAAGAATGAAGAGAACTCTATCCCCAGTCTTTGTGTGAGGATTTTTCAAAAAGAGTAAAACAGGAAAGAGACCGTAGTATTTTGAACAACCTTTTAAGCCAAGTGGCCTGGGTACCTGCAAACAGCAGAGGTGTTATTAACAGCAATTATAAGCGATCAAGAATACATTTAAATCCAGATTACCAAGTTCCAGGATCATGTGCAGATGAGGCATTGTGACTTGTCATTACATGAAAGCACAGGTCTAATACGTAGTGGCTGTGTTTGGTTTTCAAAGGAACAAAGCTAGTCAGTGTTCCTGGTCCCACCTGTGATGAGTATGCTGTGCATATGCTAACTTGGCTAAAGCACTTAATGGAGAAGAGTGCACATTCAAAAAAAAACCCCAAAACAAACAACTTCTGCAGTTCTAACTAACTCACTAAGTACAACAGGAAGTAACTAAAAGAAAAATATATTTACCACTGAATAGTTTTGCATCCCTGCAAAACACTGGCAACCTTTTAAGAGTGTGCACTGCCTTTCACATTCTACCTGCTGGGATAAGAAAGTGACTAGACTTCTTTAAGTCCACATGACCCAAGGTGTGAAAAACGTGTGGGTCATTACCACTAGAGGTATCAGGTTAAAACCACTGTGGGACCTTGCCTCACCCTATTACGTGACCTATTGAGGTCATCTGATGCAAGATCTGATGGGCATCTCTGTGATTCTGTGGTGCTTTCCCTCCGATCTAGCAATGAAAAATAATTAACTACATCCTGGTTCATGCACTCTCATCAGTTACCAGCGCTCACTTTTCATTCTATTCTGTTTGTCGTGTATTGACCTTCAACACTGGTGAAGTTTGCCAAAAGTAGGCATCCCTCTTTGTACATAATGCAATACTTAATATCTCAACTATTAAGGATGGAGTTGACATATTGCTATTATTTAGGAAAGGTAATAAGTACCTTATTTTTTGCTGAAGGAATGAATCATGACAAAATTACCGGTTTCCAGTTTAGGAAATGTAAAAAAAAACCCCACGGATTTGTGCACTTCTAATTTGTGGCACCTGCTCAACAAGGAAACACAAGATCTAAAGTCTCAAGTTTCTGCTTTTTAGCTTGTTTGTGAACCAATTCCTTTTTGGGTTCCTTTGCCAAATTCTTTGATACGCAACACTAGCAATTTCCCACAGGAATATATATCAGTACAGGGAATTGTTGAATTCTTGATGTAACCTTATATTATAGAATAATGGCATGCTTTAAATGAGCTGTTTTTTCAGCATTGTGTATTAATTTCCTTGTTAACACATAATGACCATATTTTCTTTGAAATTTTTAGTTTCCTGGTAAAGAAGCAGGTGTGTGCATGTTAGTTCACACATCCCTGTGGTGGTGGTGATTCATGCAGTGTGTGTGTATGTATGGTCGTTGCATATATAAGGGACGGAGTGGGGTGGTTGGGCACATCCTCTTGGTTGCACTTGCACAGAAAGAAGAAAATGACCCCACAGCAACGGATGCTGTCTGTCTGTTTTTTACTGGTCTCAGGTACCATGCATTTATTTATATATTTTGAATATTAATTAATTATTTTAAGCAGAATAAGTAACAAATCAAAGCAGTGTAAATATTTGTTATATATTGATTTCATGCATTACTATGGTTTTCCTTCTTTATATCTTAGAAAAACATTGCAGAAAAAATGTTGATGTATACTGTCCTGTCTACAGTATGATGCACTGTATTTTCATATTTACAAGGAGTTTTCCTTGTAATTGAATGTTGTTGTTAAAGTGTTATTACATTGTCTTTTTTCCTTACCTCTCAGTTTTTGGGACCGGTGGATCAGTGACAACAAAAGAAACTCAGAAATGTGAGTATAAGTCAGTGTCGTCGCTTGATAACTTAACTTTAGAGAGTCAATCCTTTTTACAGTAATTACACAGTCTTCATTACTTTACTTGGTCCCTTGTCCATCTCTGAACGATAAATTTGTAAGCAACTTAACTTTGCCATGATCAGTTACTTGCAGGACGTATGGCAGTGGAGTCGTCCAGCCCTTCAAAGGCCTGGGTTACTACGTGAGGTCCAATTGCCCGTTCACTCTCACCCGCTTCACCCACAATCGTGTGGAATACGACATCACCATACGGCGAGGAGACAGCGGGCTGCTGGTTCAAGTCGAGATCACAATGAACAAAGTCCGGACTGTTCTGCAGAATGGAAGCATCCTGGTGGAGAAGAAAAGGTTTGTCCCCAAATATGGATCCACTAAGTTAGTGCTTCATTTGAAGAAAACTGCTTGACTTTGAAACCTAATATCATTTGCACGAGACACAATCTGATCCTTGTTTCTTAACATCTGATCTTAAATTACTCATTTTTTGGCTCCAGAACACCAGTTAGCGTAAGCATGTGAGGCACCAGCAAAGTGTTTTGTCCAAAGACACTTTAGTTCATTAACTCAAATGTCACTCATACTCAACCACCTAACCAAGCCGATCATGCTCGCAGGTATTTCAGCACTTCTACCATCAGTGCTAGTTCATTATTAGCTCTGGCCCTGGGACACTGTGCATTATTAAGTGTTTGTCTTTGTGGTTGAGTTTAATGAAAAAACACACGATATTCTATTCGCTAGATACTCTCACTCTCGGCAAAGGCTGTTTTGTATTATTATTTCCTGTTTTTCACTTATTTTCCAAAACTGAAGAAGCGAGACCTCCGATCATTTCTGAGCAGGTGTCCCTTGTGTATTTTCTTACAGTGTCTCCCTTCCATACGATCACACCTACCAGCATATTTTTCAGTACGGCATCTACACTAGACTGAGGAGCTCATTGCTTCCACTTTCTGTCACCTGGCGTAGTGTACCTGGAGGAATAGACAGTTTGTGGGTAAGAGGATACATAATGTATGAAAGCCTAAACAAAGGCAAATGTACAGAATCTATAAATCCCTAAGAAGAATTCCTGAAGCTTCTATGTGATTTGCTGTTCAGGTGGAGCTGCAGCAAGAGCTGAGCACTGACATGACTGGACTGTGTGGAAAACACAACGTAACAAGTATGTCACCTACAGCACAAATAAACTAACAACTAATAGCTGTAGTATAAGTCTAATAACATAAGCAACAGCACAATATTGTACACAAGTGAAGAAAAGGCTGGTTTTAAAGCTTTACATACTACCGAATCTTCCCTTTTAAGAGTTTTTAATGATTTGTCTTTAGCAACTGACTCAGGTGAGTGTGGTTTATTATCGTGCTTTGAGATTTAACGGCTGGTTTTGATACAGTGGATCATAAATGTTAATTTCCCGTTTGGAGCAGTCGGTGGGTGTTATGAGTACTGCACTGCAGTGGTTCAGATCCTATTTGGCAAAGCGAACTTTCTCTTTGAAACTTGGAGAGTTTGTATCCTCTGCTGCTTCTCTTCAATGTGGGATACCACAGGGGTCAGTTTTAGGCCTCCTTCTTTTCTCCCTATATCTCCTACCCCTTGGCTCTATTTTCAGGAAACATGGGATTTCTTTCCACTGTTATGCCGATGACTCGCAGATTTATTTCCCTCCTAAAAAGATAAATGGTTTCTCCGTAGACCCTTTGATTAAATATCTTGATGAAATAAGGGCCTGGATGGCTTTGAACTTTTTGCATTTTATTGAGCATAAAACAGTAGTGATGGTTTTTTTGTGGCACTTCTGAGACCACTAAACGGATCTTGGTTCCCTGGAACAGTATGTTAAACCAATCATCACTAATCCGGGAGTTATAATGGAGGCAGATCTTAAACTTGAAAGCCAGGTCAGAGCTGTGTAAGATCTAGCTTTTGTCCTTTGAGGCAATTAGCCAAAACAAAGCCCATCTTAATAAAGCAGCTTTTTGAGACAGTAATCCTTTGTTACATCTAGGATAGATTATTGTAATGCACTTTATTGTGGGGTTAGTGATGAGTGATTAGGCATCTGCAGGTTGTGCAAAATGCTGCAGCGCATCTTTTAACTGAAACAAAAAAGTCTGAGCACATAACCCCCCATTTTAATTTCACTCCACTGGCTACCTGTACATTTTAGGATCATTTTTAAAGTTCTTTTATTTGTTTTTAAATCTCTAAATGCCCCCTTCCCCCAACTCTCATAGCTACTACAGCCATATACACCTGCCTGCTCCCTTAGGTCCACCAATCAGCTCCTTAAGGTACCAAAATCTAAGTATAAATTTCGAGGTGACCGTGCTTTTGCTGTAGCTTCTCCAAAGTTGTGGAATGATATGCCCTTGAGTTTAAAACGCTTCTTAAAACATATTTATTTGCTGAAGCCTTTGGCACTCTTTTAAGAGGTTGACTCAATTTATTTATTTATTTATTTATGTATTTCTTTGTTTGTTTGTTTGTTTGTTTATGCTATTTGTATATGTACAGATCTTTGTGAACCCTGGTTTTATGTTAAAGTGCTTTATAAATAAAGCTGGTATGGTAATGTTGGTGGTAGCAGAAATAATTGAAATAGCGGTTAATATAGGCCTTAATTCAATAGTAATTATAATTAATATATAGTATCGGTTATGCTAGATGTAAATAAGAGGAAAATTAGGACAGTTTTACATACATTATACAACCTCGTCTCTGGTTTCCTGGTATGGACTTTTAAGCATAGTCCAGACATATTCAGTCGGACTGAGTCTTTGGGAAGGCCATTTCAAAAGAAGAAAAAGAAGAAAACTTCTAAAAGTGAAATAGTTTCTCATTCTTGCTTTAAGTAGTTTTCAGTTGCTCAACTTTGGGCCTTTGTTGCCATATGCACTTGTTTGTTCAGTGTTCTGGGCTCTAGTCTGGCCAGCACTCTGGCTGTTTCAGTCTGCAGCAATGTTGTAATTGGTACAGAAAGTAATTTGGTATTAATTTACTGACATGCACAAGACCCTACCTAACTGCTGTCATCCATTTCTTCCAGCACAGTATGTTGCTCTAAAAATTCTATGTATCATACTTTCATGAAAAAAGATAAATACAATCTCTAGGAATATAAAACATTTGTTTTTGCATATTTTGTTCAAAGTTGAATGCACATTTTATTTGTGAAAACAGGCAACAAGCAGCAGCCGATAACAGAGAGCAAGCTTACCCAGGAAACGTGTCAAACGCGAGATCCTGTCTTTGTCACTAACCAAGTAAGCTGATGTTACAATAGTTTTTTTTTCAATCATTTTCATAGTTTAAATCCACTTTTCTTTATTCGTTTGTTTTTGTTTTCATGTTTTCAGGAATCGATCAGTTATATAATCATATTGTATAAATGTTGCCGTACAAAAGATGTTAGTCTAAAATGTTAATGTTCCTCCAATGATATTTGCAGGTATGCAGAAACTTCTTTTCTTACACTTTGGAGTGTCTGCAAGTTAAAACACCATTTTATATCCAACTCTGTGAAGAGAACATTTACAGCTTTGAAAACAGCAAATACGTTCGCTGTGCTTTCTTCAAAGAGATTGCCCTGCACTGTGGAAACAACAGCTATGTGTGGCAGAAATGGAGAGCTATAACCAAATGTGGTAGGTGATCATTTATCATCATTCTTAAAGTCTTAAAGAGAGTTAAAAGCTTCATAATAGTAGTCGCAAAGTTGTTTGTTTATGGATTTTTATGCTTTTACGGATAAAGGATGAATTCTAACTGACATTTCATTTAGTTTCATGATGGATTTACCTTTCTGTTTTTATGAATGCAGCTGAGCCGACGTGTCCTGGAGACCTGGTTTATAAAGAAGAGGGTAATGCATTTATTCCCAGCTGCTCCAACCCTAACCCCAGCTTTTCCAGCCAGGCTATCACCAGCACTTGTGTCTGTCCAAAGGGTGAATACTATGAACTGTATTTTGTTTTTTGCCTTGGTAAGTCACATGAAACTAATCAGAACTCATCATCAAAAATTTACTGAATTATATTGTAGGTAAGGTGCTTGATGATCACGCAGAAGACTTCCGCTGCGTGAGTGTGCCTAGCTGCCCCTGTGTCTTCTCTGGTAGGACTTACTTAACTGGAGACAGACGTAACACTAAGTGTCAGGCATGGTAAGTGGCCAAAAAATAAAATAAAATAATACTGGAATTTTAATACATAAAAACCCTTAACTTTAGAATCATAAAAGTGTTTAGAAGTTTTTAAAACACATTTTAAACTTTTGTCCTTAGTATATGTGATGGTGGAGGATGGAATTGCTCAGAGAATTCCTGCCTAGGCAGATGTGACATTGAAGGGCAATTTGTAACAACATTCGATGGCAAAAAATATGTTGTTCCTGGTAAATGCACATATGTGGCCTCACAGGTAAACACACAGCCTACAGCACAAATATGTGACATTAGGACAACTGTGCATGATTGTGATGCTATGTTGTTTTCATGACCACATGCAGGGCTTAAACTGGACAATAAATGTTGGATTTTCTGGGAAGCATGCATCTATACAAACAGTCGTTCTCCAGATTTTCCAGGTATATATCCCACACACTACACAAACTATCAAATCAATTAATAGTGAGGAAAAATGAGCCTGATTATGCACATCATTTGGAATTTGCAGGAAAAGTACACATTCACACGCAGCATGGTTACATTTGAAGACCAAGAAATTACTGAACTTCATCAGTCTGGTAGGTAAAAGAATGCTAGTTAGTCTGCTAGCCTCATAATATATACTGAATGGTTTCGATACATAAACACCAAATCTCTTACTAATTTCTCTCACTTTTTAGATCATGCCCTGGTTTTCTGGCAGTCCTCTATGTATGTTGAAGTCCATACATCCTTTGGTATGAAGATCCAAGTCCAGGTGTCTCCTGAAATCCAACTTTACATTACACCACCAGGAAAACACACAGGCACGATTTCAGGTTAGTACATTAGTCTACAAATACACACTAAACCTGGAATTACTTTTATCATGATTTATTTTATGAACTGTCAAATTATTGGTAAAACAGAAAAATGTTCTAGTTCAAACTTTAAACTTTATGTGACTGTTGTAGCTTAACAAGCGTTTTATTCTGTCTTGAAACAACCAAGCCTTCTGCTCAGTTCTTCCAATTTGTGTAAAGATTTCACAGCAGAAATTTTGACATACAGAATACTTTTTAATTCTCAGTCACAAAAGTAAAGAAAATGCTATTTTCACTTAAATATCACAAGCCGTACCACAAAAACCCAAATATGACAGAATTCTAGAAATGGCACTTAAATTACAAGTTGTTAAATATGTGCAGTTTTCACAGCAAACATTATAAATGTTCAAATTTTCTACCATAAAAATGTATTTATGCAAACTGGAGGCTGCCGAGCAGGAAATGTCCTAAAAATCTGAGACAAAATAATAAGTCTGTCTTTCAGGTCTCTGTGGCAACAACAACAAGGACACCACAGATGACTTCACCAGCAGCAGCGGGATCATCGAGAACTCACCTGAACCTTTTGCGCTGTCCTGGAGCGTGGGCCGTTGTACACCGAACATACCGCCAACCTGCATTAATACCGACAACGGTATCAATCAGTCATATAAAGTAGACTGTCCTATAAATTCACAGATGAGAAGATGCTTTTATATTTTGTCTTTAACACACAGAAAACTGTTTTATACTAAATTGTTTTGCAAAATCATTACTTATTTTAGCATTTGATGTATTTCTGCAGAAATATTTGCTGATGAAAAGTGTTCGGTCTTGAACAACCCAGCTGGGATATTTGCAAAGTGCCATGGCTACATCCCAACTGATCAGTTCCATACGGTAAGATTGTTTTACTACTCAACCAAATCTGAAGAAACTGCTGAAGCTAACTCGTGCTGACATATTGATTTATAACTTTATAACAAGTTGAAAACTTAAACCTGCATTATGCATATAAAATTAAACCAGTTTAAGGCGAACATGTTGATCATACAGATGCATACATTTTTGTTTGACTCATTACCCCGGTGCATATATTTCTACTCCACTCTTCGACTATATTTTTACAGGCTTGCATCCTAAGAACTTGTAACTGTGGTACCAATTTGGTCCAGTGCTTGTGTGTTGCTCTGGGCAACTATGCCAAAGCATGTGCCAGTCTTGGAGTTGAACTTGGTGACTGGAGGAAGGCTACCAACTGCTGTAAGCATTTAAAAATGCAAATATGTTTTCCTTTTACTGCACACGACTTATAGTCTTATGTAGGCAGTTTCTGCCTTGTTTTTGCAGGATGCATTGTATAAGCAGATTATTAAATGTGAATCAAAATATTTTTGTCACAGCACTGACATGTGAAAAGAACCAAGAGTTCTCCTACAATGTGCGAGCTTGCAACCATACATGCCGCTCCCTGTCTGCTCCTGATCCTCGCTGTGGGCAGGAAGACGCTCCTGTGGAGGGCTGTGGCTGCCCAGAAGGAACCCACCTGAACCAAGGACAAATCTGTACACCAAAGACTGAATGTGTATGCCATCATCACGGTGGTATAACGCCACCAGGGCCTGTTGTTATCGATGGACGACAGTGGTGAGTTGATCATTAAAGATTTTTTTAAGGAATTTCAAATTGATCAAATACATTTTGTATTAGCATGAAACTGATGGTGTATGATAAATACAATGGTTCCAGTTTTATTAATCTTATGTTGTGTTTTCAAAAGCAACTGTAAGAATGGAGAACTGCAGTGCTCCAAGGACTGTGGTAAATATATTATATTTTTGTATTAGACATACATTGCTATATGAGCAAGAGTCGCGGCAGTAAACATATTATTATATCAAACTTTCAGAAATATATTTAATACATGAATTTGTTCACATCAGGCTGCAGGAATAGAAAGGTGTGCGTGCACTGCTCAGAATACCCAGTTAACACAGCTCAGAAAACTTGCGACAGTCTCAGCAAACCACTGGTATGTATATTTATAATTATTACCATTTGTATGTAAATGTGGCTTCATCTTTAGTTGTTTAAAAAAAAGGGTGACTAGTTATTAGAATAAACACGTTTGCTCCTCACAAAGGTGTAATTTTCAGGTTGGTGTGATTTTCAGGTTGCCAGTGTGACTTGTGAGAGTGGCTGTTATTGTCCTCATGATCAATATGAAGATCACCATGGAAACTGTGTATCAAGGGACAACTGCACCTGTGTGTACAGTGGTAAAGTCTTCAGGGCAGGAGAGACTGTTAAAACCAACTGTAAAAAATGGTAACGCTACTTTACCGGTTCAGTCGCAAAGTTTTGTTTTTCTGTAAACTCAGTGTTATGACTTTATCTTGCAGTGTCTGTGGTCAGGGTCAGTGGGACTGCACAGATGAGCCGTGTCCCGGGACATGTCAAGTCTATGGAAATGGACATTATCAGACCTTTGACGCTAAATGGTATCGCTTTGGTGGACACTGCCAGTATACACTTGTAGAGGTGAGAGCCAGAAAAATCAAAAAACATGAATGTGTTCACATGCATGATATAAAATTTATATATAATGTAGATATGTAAATTCTATTTTTAAAGTTGCAGATTCATGATGTAGGAGATATAAGTCATACACTTTCACAAAGTCCAGGTCTCTCTCTCTATCTATCTATTACAAAAACTGTAGTTGTTGACTTTCACTCATGATGGTAAACATTTGTTCATAACTACAACAAAATGCATGATTTTTGACATATAATAAAGAAGTTTTAACCATGCTTTTCGATTTCAGGATTACTGCAGAAGTCAAAACGGCACCTTTTCTCTCCGAGTGGAGAGTGTGCCCTGCTGTGATGAGGCACTCACCTGTTCACGCTCCATCATACTGGACTTACAGGTAAGTGGCTCTATCCCTAAATATTCCTTGACCTTTATTTGGTGGTCATGTTATACTAGTTTTTATTCGTGTATTTTTTGTCTTACTTGGAAATGATCAACCTCAGTCAAAGGATGGTTATTTACTCAAGTCGTTCATGAATCATGGAACATAACATGCTGCAGAATTAATGGTGTGCATTATGAGGTAGCTGCCCATATACCAGTAAACTAATCCCTTATCTTGTTCTTCTATCTTGCTCTTCCAGAGCAAAGTCACCCTTATCCTGAATGACATGAGAGTGACCAAGCAAATCCAAAAAGGCTGGACTTTGCAACAAGATCCACTTTACACAATACACACAGTGGGACTCTATATCATAATCTCAGTCCCCAGCAAAGGTCTAACTCTAATATGGGACAAACACACCCGGATCACCGTAGAACTTCATCCAGACTGGAGGGTGAGTAATAAAAATGCTAAGAAGGATTTTAAACGTGACCATTCTTGTGTAGTAGAATACTGTTATCCTCACTATAAAGCTTGAAAAGGAGAGAAGTAGAATTTAAAAATGCAGAACTGAATTAATAACATATCCACTGTGTACTTTTATACTCATTTTCTTTTTCAAACCATCTCACCTGCAGAACAGAGTGTGTGGCCTCTGTGGGAATTTTGACTCCAATGAGCTGAATGACTTGCAGATCAGTGGCTCAGCAGGTAAACCAGTCAGTTTTTTCTCCTTTTTTTGCTAGGGGTGGTGTCTTTGCAGTGACACCAACACTTTACCTGTGACACTCAAACTAAAAACAAAACTCTGTTCTTAGTGGTTTCTAGTCCAATGGCCTTTGGCAACAGCTGGAAGGCAGCAACTCCCCCTTGTACTGATGTGACCACTGAGATATTTCCATGTGAACGCAATTCCTACTGCTCGGCCTGGGCCCAGAGGCGCTGTATGATCCTTAAAGGAGGCACCTTCAAAGACTGTCACTTGAAAGTATGTTCTTCACATTGCACACAAGTTGCTTGTGCTTGCTTAAAAATAACTACTTTTTAAGCAGAGTCGCAAAGAGAGGATTGGGACTTTTATTTTGTATACGGTGAAAATTTGATACCAGTGTTGCTGTCAAAATGTATTAGATTACAGTTTCTCTTTTAAATTTAATAAGCATTGCAGCTAATTTGATTAACCTATTGAAGTAATAACATTTCTTGCTTTTACTTTCCTAACACATGTTTTTAAACTTAAAACCCTCCTCCACAGCTTTTTGATAACAATTGTAATGCAAACATTATAATAATTTTTGAGTTCCTTAAAAGGCATTTCTAGGTGCAGCAAGGAAAACCACTTTGGTGCACATGGATATCCAGAAGCACTGCTTAGGGCAATGAAAACTAGTAGATGAAAGGGAGCACAAATTAAAAAACAATGCTCAACATCAACAAACTGTGAACAAAAAGGAGCTTGTCTAGACCTTTAAGCCATCAGCATCCAGCCTTTGATGGTGTTGCATTGAAATTTGTTCCAAAACATGCCCCTTAAAAAGGCATGTTATTATGCACATAAACTTTTCACGAGAATTTATAATATACTTTGTGGATAAAGGTTCTGAGCCACCCACACATTACAATAACCATGGAAAGCCACGTGATGAAAGTTTTTGTGCTGATTTTAATGCCAGTAAAAGTTAAACATTACATCTGCAGTTTTGTTGTGATTGAAGTACAACTTGCAGTCAGGTACTTCCCAACTCTGATGTTTACTGATCCTCAGGTGGATCCAGAGCCCTACTACCATGCCTGTGTGCAGGAATCCTGCTCTTGTGAGTTTGAAGGGAAATTCCTGGGTTTCTGCACAGCTGTGGCAGCTTATGCAGAGGCCTGCAGTGACCAGGACGTCTGCATAGATTGGAGGACGCCTGATATGTGCCGTAAGTTTTAAGCTTTTTCCCCACATAAGGTCTGCATGTCGTCAGCCAATCATCAGTCCAGCTTATATAAATTCTTTTCTGTGCTTCAGTTCTTGCCAACACACACCCTGCATTGCTTAATGTTAAATTCAGTTTTATTTTATTGTATTTTAGTTATTGTCAATATAATCATGAGCGACAATAGATATGGCACTATCAAAGGATATGTACAACAATCTGCATGATGCGATCAATGTTTTTTGAAGGTTACAAAACACTGAATACAACAAAACATAAACTGTGATAATTTACATCTTAGCTGTCTACTGTGACTACTACAATGAAAAGGGCCAGTGTAGCTGGCATTATGAAGCCTGTGGTAGGATTCTGACCTGTGGCAAAGACTTCACTCAGAAGCTGGAAGGTAACCAATGTTTCTCAGTTATAGTCTAACATGTTCAAGTTCAGCTTGCACAAACGACTGAGTATATTTACTTTTTGGGAAAAGGCTGCTACCCCAGATGTCCAAAGGAAAAGCCATACTATGATGAGAATACTGGTGATTGTACCACATTGAGGAACTGCTCTTGTTATTTTAATGACACGACTGTACGACCTGGACAAGTGGTGAAAATAAACTCTTTTGAATGGTAAGTTGACACATTCACAATATATATGGCATGCAAATATCTACATTTTCCATGCAATCGTCATGAAGTTGTGTTGTTAGTTACACTGACGGCTGGTTATTTCTTACTCTCCTATTTTATTCAGCTCCTGTGAAAATGGAACAATTAAATGCCGTAAGTATAAAAAATACATTCATGTGTGTACTATACGTGGCCGATAAAACAATTCATTTTCAGTTCTAACTCACAACATATTGGTGCTTGTTCAGGACTCCTGACCAATCAGGGCTAAGAGATAGTAAAAGCATAGGGAGCAACATACCTTGGCTAGTTGTAGAAAAACATGTTATCCACATTTTGAAAAGAGAATTTTGATTTTCATCTTCAACTAGATTTGTCACCATTTCCTTGGTAACCATGAGTGACATTACATTACAAACCAGCAGAGAAAATTTGTCTCTATTTCAGACATTGTGCGACTACTATTTAAATCTATCAAATTATCTTCTATGCTGAAATACAAAGTAATACCTAGCATGTTAAAATGTGATGTGTATGGGATCAATTGTGTCTACATGTGAGGAGTTGGGAGTGATAATGGGTAAAAAACGTTAGTGAAGGCAAACATATGTAATGTAAAGATAGAGAATACAAGGAAATATTATTGAAATTTATTATTTTTTTTAAATAATATGTGCTTTTATGGATCCTTCTTTTAATAATTGCACTTATTATCAATTTTACTTCAACAGCACTTCCGCCCACAACTACCACCACACTAATAACATCTCTCAAAACAACTGCTTCAACTACAAGTGAAACAACTACTACTACTACACCAGTGATTACCACTACCACAGTCTCAACTACCCCTGAAACATGGTCGACACCCACTGCTACCTCTCTACTAACTTCATCTACTAGTAAAACATGGTCAACAATGCCCTCCACTTCTGCTGTATTAACAACTCCTGTGCCAACAACTACAGCTACTTCAACTACTACTGTAACATGGTCCCCCACCACCTCTGAACCAAACACTACGACTACTTCAAGTACCAGCGAAACATGGTCAACAACGCCCACTACTACATCTGCAGCAACTACTAAAACTACAACTGGAACCACAGGGTCCACCACCACTGCTACAACAATGGCGACTTTTACCAGTGATCCAGTGACCGGTAACAATCGGTCATTTGAATTTTACACCACTGAACCAACAACTGCTTTACCTACCACCATTACCTCAATAGCCCCTACAGAAGCTAACACAACTACAGCTACTATCAGCACACTCTCCACATCACTGTCAACTTCTTCAACATCCACAACTCACTCGACACACCCTACAACAGTAACAGAGTCTATAACAGAGACTCCCACTGAATCTGCTAGTACAGTACTTTCAACCTCTTACCTACCTACAAGTACTTCATTCCTTAATGCTTCAACAACACGGGCCACAGAATCAGAGCCGACAAACACAGGTATAGCAACATATGTCTCAACACCTCCACCATCGACAAAACATACGCAGCCAACAGTCACTACACTTCAGTCCACCAGCACCTTTGCAACCAATTCTACATCTGCTGTAACCTCAGGTCTGACAGCAATAAGCACAGAAGTTCCCACTGTATTTACTACAACCACCCAACCTACTACCTCCCACTCTGAATCAACAACATCTAAATCTACGTCGCCACTGATAACTAATACTGTGACAACGTCTGGACAAACAGAAATAACAGAAACAGGTGCTACAACAATGGGAAACCATAGCACTTCAGTAGGCACCACAACATTTTCATCTATTAATACAGAATCCACACCCGACATTAACACAGGACCCCCAATCACAACAACACCACCTCAGAACAACTCCCAAGGTAAATGTTATGTATCTGTTTTGCACTGTTCATTCATCATCATAGCAGTCGTTTATGCGAGTAACCTAAACGATATTATATCTCTGGCAGTATTTCCCACAACATTTGGAACACTTCGGCCAACAAGCACGTTTGCAACCAATGCAACAACTACTGTAACGTCAGGTATGACTGCTACCAGCACAGAAGCTCCCACAATATTTACTATGTCTACAACCACCTAACTAACTACCAACCAGACATTTTCATTTATTATGATCATAGAAGTCATTCACAAGAATAACCTAATCAATGTTTCTGTATTTTTGTGTTCCCTGTTTTCTGCCACAGCACCAGTCTGTAGATGTGTAGACCTGAAGAGTAAAAAAAGCTGGATTTGTGGGGAGACATGGTCAGAGGACTGCTTTGATAAGCACTGTGTTGGTGGAAAGATAGAGTTGACCCCAGTGGTTTGCCCAAAGTCATCAGCTCTGCCCTGTCCCAGAGAACGGGCCGTAAAGGTCTCGGATGGATGCTGTGAAACATGGAAATGTGACTGTAAGTGACCATACCACTGACTGACTAACCCAGAATGTCATTATTAGAGTTGTGCAGCTGGCTCAGGTTGGCATTTTGACAGATTCTTATTTTCAGCTGAAATCCAAATTGTGTTTTTATCCATTCCCAGGTCACTGTGAGCTGTTTGGGGATCCCCACTATGTTTCTTTCCAAGGAATACCCTTTGATTTCTTGGATCAGTGCTCCTACATCTTGGTGGAGGAGCAGTCACCACGTCATAATCTGACCATTGCTGTGGACAACTTTTATTGCGTGCCGGGCCTGCAAGGCTCCTGTGCCAAAGGACTCATTCTGAAATATCAAAACAATGTAGCTGCGCTCAACATCAACACACAATTGTTTGTAGTACAGGTAGGATTTCATCATGCATCCATATTCAGTAATTATACAGCAGTTTGTAACTGAGAATACTCACTGGAAAGACAGCTAATTTTGATGATAATGTTATTATACTTTAGGCTACACTGAACAATGTGACAGTCCAACCACCATATGAGGAGAATGGTTTCAGATTTGAGACCACGGGGTACATGGTGTCAATTCATCTCCCAGAGATTCGTTCTTATGTCTCCCTCACTCCATCCTATACCCTGGTTGTGAACCTGGCCATGGAGCATTTCGTCAATAACACCCAGGGACAATGTGGTGAGTACTGGATGGAGTGCTAGAAGTGTGTTAGAAGTATAAGCTTATCAGAGCTCACTTATCAATTCTCCCTCCAGGTGTGTGTGGTGGAGCATCGTGTATTCGTAAAGGAGGGCAGATTGAGGATGACAGCTGCTGTGATAAGACAGCCTATGACTGGGTGTATCCAGATCCTCTGAAGCCTGCCTGTAATTCTGCACCAAGGGATGTACCCTGTCTTCCTGGGCCAACCTCAGTACCTCCTCCCCCACCTCCACCTCCCTGCCCTCCAAACCCATTATGTGAACTTCTACTCCACCCGTAAGGTCCACACATGAATGTAGCCTACTAATCAGGGATTTGTTGTGTTAAAACTGCTTCAAGTGTACTTCATGATAAATGTACATGTTATATACTGCTTTATTTTGATTATTAATTGTAATAGTGTGTGGCTCTCTGTCTCTTTGTGTATAATTTCAGCAAATATTCTTAAATTCACTTTGTTTCAATTTCTCCAGTGTCTTTGAAAACTGCAGCAACTACGTGGATCTAAACCTTAAAAAGAAGAACTGTGAGTTTGATTCATGCAGGAACCTAAATGGTTCTTGCTCATCTCTGGAGCAAGCTGCAGGAGAATGTAAAAGCTTTGGTTTCTGTATTGACTGGAGAGGACTGACTAATGGAACCTGTGGTATGCATCGTCTTTTTTTTGTCTTACAATTAACATGGCAAACCAGTAAAGCTAGAAATTAAGTGATTTATGAATAAATTTGCTTTCTTTGCAAGTTCTAATTTAAATTGATGTATTATTAACGTCAGTATCCTTGATCGTGTTTCAGATGTGCCATGTCCAGAAGGATTGGTTTACAGAGAATGCAGCACAAAGTTGGATGACTTCTGCTATGGAGGGTTAGGAAACTTTACTTTTGGTGTGATGCAGATAAAAAGTTAATCAGCTTGGTCATATAAGACTGATCTCTTTGTGGTTTTCTCCAAGGCACATCAGGAAAGCCTCCTGGGAGGCTAGGTTTAGACTAGTTTTACCACTTGCATTAACTTCTGTGTCAAACTGGAATAACTTTTATGTCACTTTTTAAGAGTCCAGAGTGTAAATGCTTGAATGCACTGGGTTCTGAATGTGACCTCACTGTCTTGTTTGACAATCAGTGGAGTTTCGCACCATGAATTTAATCAACGTAAGATTTTCAAGGCTGAGTTTTACTATAATTTTCTGAGGAATCTCATTTAAGGGATACCTTATGAAATTTGGTGTGTCTGGCAGCTTCACGTCTGGTGCATTGAAACAATGTGTTTGTTGGCCATCCCAACACAATCTTCACTCACCAACCACCCTCTTCTTTAAGATTAGACTCCTTATGTCTTCATCCTCTTCCACCAAAATAAAGTTCAAGTTAAATGGTCACCAATAGAGCAAATCCAGTGCAACTGGTCATATTGTTACTCCCACTCAGCTGTCTAAGAACCAAGCTATCAGGAAGTAGTACATTACTGCTCAAAGAAATTACTGGCCACACTGAAATGAGATATGTTTAGATTTTTATTGGGGAAGCTGTTTTCTGATTGCACCTTGTAATTTCCACATGTCTTTCCTTCATATACTATTCTGAAGATTTACACCATTTTCATGCTTTTCTCCGGCTTTTTAGCGTGCGCTATCCAGGAGCTTTGCTTGAAAAAAAAAGCACAGGTTGTTTCTGTCCCAGCAACCTGACCAGAGCAGGAAATCACTCAAACATCTGTTTGCCTGTTTGTTCCTGTAAGTTGTATAGCCTAAGATGATGACAATGACACCTAGACAATTTTTGTTTGAAGTCTTTTACAGGAAGATAAATAAAGGATTTTCTTTCTTTTTCCCCTAAAGATTGCAAAGGACCAAGTGGAGAACCTAAACTTGTAAGTAAAAGCTACAAATTTCCACAGGGATGCTGCTGTTATGTGACACATTCTGTAATCAACAGTTTAGCTCAAATAATTTAAGCGTATTAGTATTAGATCTGAGTGTAGATTTACAAATATTTCTGTATGTGTGTTTCAGCCTGGTGAAGTCTGGCAGTCCAACTGCAAACTGTGTAGATGTAACAACCAGACTATGACTGAAGAGTGCTTTCCACCACCTCCTAAGCCAGCTCCCCTCTGTGGCCCCAATGCAGTTTTGATAAACACTTCCTGCTGTGGTGATGCGATTTGTGGTAAGTAAAGGTGTTTCATATTTTCTAGTTCAGTTAATGATTGATTTTTTAAAGTTTTCAGTATCTTTTAGAATTATAGAATTTCTGTAATTTATTTTTTTGCGTAATGACATGTGCTTTAGTCAAATGTATTTGCAACAAAGTAAGGTAATGCGCTGTTCCTAAAATTGGTAATCACATTAGCCGTACTTATCAAATAAGTATGTTGGGTAACAATCTTTAATATGGCCCATGATTAAAGGTGCAATTCACTTGTAATTAATCAGATTTTCAATGTCTTTAAAAAATGACAATATATTTAAATGAAGTACAAATACTTAAAAGTAGGTAAAGTGGAACAAGAGGGTAACAAATCAGATTTTTACAGAAAACAAATGATTGTATTATAAGTCAATTTAAGTACTTCATAAGTAATTTAAAGCGCTGCATAATTTCTTGGTAATTTTGTAGAAAAACAAACAATATTTTCCAATATTACCTGGTAAGTAAACTTACTTTTCAGGGGTTGGGTATATTATGAACTGGCTTAACATTGTCTAACCTCCAGGTATTTTCCTTTCCTGTACACTCAATTTGAAAGTTATATTTGAAGTACACTGCAAATGATAGCAAATCAGCACTGCTCAGTGTTAGTCATTGTTAATCTTCAACACTGACTAGCTTCCTGTTAGAAATATAACACTGTCAAAAGTGTTAATTTAACACTCAAAAGAGTGGACACATATAGACACTTTCTAGTGTCAATTTAACACTGGAGATTTTGCAGTGTATGATTGCAAACCTCCCCACAAAACAAACAATTAATTATTATATTCCATAACTATAAGGTCAAACAGGACTGCAAATTTTGATTTTGATTTTTTTCGTAAATTGCCTTTTTTAAAAAAAAAATTGTCTCCAAGCGAGGACAAAATGTCAGCACAATATTCAGCTTTTAATTAGTTGGAATTTATTGCACAAAATGATGAAAATATGACAGTGAAAGGGAAAAATTTGCATAGACAAACTAACCCTGACTCTAAATACAGTCTAATCTCAACAAGTGTGATCTCTAGTTCTCAGCAATGATTACTCCAAGCTAGAAGCCAAAGCTTCATTTTTACCAGTTTACCAGCAAAAACTAAAAAAACAAAAAAAAAAAAGGCATGGTAGAATGATTCCACCAATACCAGTTTCCATACCTATCGCTATCATCATTCATTAAGAAGTAGTTCTGGAGTAGTTTTCACAAACTTTGTTGTTGGTAATACTTCAAAAATATCATATATACAAGATAAGAGATTCCTGCTGATATCTTGGCATACATGTTCATACTTCCAAATCTCAACTGGCAATTATGTGATAATGCATCGCAGAAGAGCAAGTAACAAATACACAAATACATGTAGAACAACACCTTATATCTATTAGCAGATATATTTTAGTTGTGTGAAGCTGCATCTTTGATGTTGTTAGTGACCCAAAATATATTTGAAGAGTCAGTTACTTGTTGTCGTTTTTTAAATTTATTTGTTTGGGTGATTTGTTTAATAGGTGGCTCCATATTGTAATGATTTATGCATTTGAATGTAAAAGGTTTGTAGTTCACATCCAGCTGGAGAAACAAATCCCATTTGGGCATCCAGCATAAACTCAAACGCAGCTACCTGCTGTGGTGACCCCTTGTATCGAGGGAGAAGCCTAAAGTGGCCTCTTCTTAATTAATTAATAATTTAGGATATATTTTGACATGAAATATTAGGCACACACATTTATTGCAAATCACATTAACTAATGTTAGGTTAAACCTTAATAACACTTGTGTTTCATATCAAAATGTCTGCTGTTAAAAACATAGCAAAGTCAAACACACACACAAAAACGTGTCTTTTTTTTTCAGTTGACAAGACCTGCAGTTATAATGAGAAGATATACAAGGTATGCTGCATTGAATTTTATTGTAATGTCTCTTTGTACTAAATTGATTGAAATTGTTAATCATTGTCAACCATTGTCTGATTCTTCATTTTAAATTAAAAATGTTCTTTGTGCATGTAGGTGGGAGATCAGTGGACAGATCCTGCCCATCCCTGCAGGTCACTGAAGTGCAGTAAAGACGGCATTCAGACTGAGACCAAAGTCTGCTCCAATGAAAGCTGCTCTGAGGTAAAAATGTTCAAGTAAACTGTAAAATCTTAGATTGATTTTCTACAATAATAAGCTCATATCAGTGAAGCTTTACACAGTACTTACATTTATTTGCAGAGCTTTTCAAAGCTAAAGTGTTAGAATTTATTTATATTCGATATTTAAATGTCACATAATAACAATAGAAGAACACTGTCAGAACAAGCACTGTGAGAAAGAAAGACTTACCCTTAAAAGATGCTTAGAAACTACAATTAAATACCGTGTGAACAAGCGCAAGAAAAAATGTTTACAACTTGTGGGGCTTTTTCTCTAGGAGGACAGAATCTGGGATGACCAACACTGCTGCTTTACATGTAAGTCAGACCCTAAATCTAACATTTCACATAGAAATGAAAGCTATAATTTATTTATTTTAATTTCACACTCTTTACATTGTTCCACCTCTACTTTGTTACTTCAAACTTCAGGTAACCAGGGCTGTGCTGCTAGGATGTCCACCCTCAACATCACCGTAGATAACTGCACCACAGTCATGCAGATGCCTGTGTGTCAGGGGAAATGTGAATCTCAGCCAAGGTACGATGAGCAATAGTGATGATGCAAATTAATGCATTTGAGGCCCTTGTTATTCACTTCATAATCACTAACCAAAGAAAAGTGCATCTAGATTCGTTGTATGAATTCTGTGCGAACTTTGGATATTTTTCTGAAATTTAGATTTTTTGTTTCTCTCTTCTATCCCACTTTCACCCACTCCCATTCTCCTCTGCAACAGGGTGGAGTTACATGGTGACCTGTTGGAGCAGCGCAACACATGCTGTCTGGACTGGATATCAGAGAGGAGGCCCGTGACTCTGCTTTGCTCTGACCTCAGTACGAGACAATACTACTACAAGCACATCACCAGCTGTGCTTGTAGATCTTCTGGCTCAAGCTGAAAAATAAAACTCAGATGAAAGAAAGAATTATCCATTAGACTGTCACATGAAAACTAAATGTATTAAAATGTTGTTCCTTATATTAACTAAATGCTGAATCAGTTTTATATAAAAAAAAAGTGAATGATTTGCTATTATGAAGGCATGTATTCTCTGTTTTCTTGAATGTAAAAACCCCATAATAAACTTCATCACGATTCCTACCCATTTGTCTCAGTGTATTTTTTTAAAATTATACAACACAATTTTATTTATATAGCACATTTAAAAACCAGAGGTATGTCAAAGTGCTTCACAGAACCAAATAAAAGCAATAAAATATACAAATATATTGACAGGAGGGAGACATAACTAACCAAGAATACAACAGGCACAGTAGGCACAAGCCAAAAGGCAATGAAATGAAATGAAATCATTATAAACATTAATCAGAGCAAAAAGATAAATTACAGCACACTTACAAATGCGAGCTCTAGGAAGCCAGGAAGGATAGGCTAAATAAATAACTTTTTAATTGAGATTTAAAAGATTTAGTTGAATCAGACGCGCAAATAGCTTGAGGGAGATTATTCCAGAGGTAGGGTGCAACAGAGGCTAATGCACAGTCACCTCTGGTCTTAAGCCGAGATCTAGGTCGCACCAGGAGCATTTGGCCTGCTGATCTAAGCTGAGGAGATCAGTAAGACAGCTGGGTGCGGTATTATTTATGATTTTAAAAGCGAGCAATAAGATTTTAAAATCAATATGATATTTAATGGGGAGCCAGTGCAGGTCAGAAAGAACTGGAGTAATAGACTCAAACCTACTAGTCCCAGTTAAGAGAACGAGAACATTTTGAACGAGTTAATTATGCACATGTTAGTTTTATAGTTTAAATGTTTCACAAAAGGTTTCTGTAGAAGGTTTTTAGACATGTTCACATTTTGCAATTTTTAAATGAATAAGAAATGAAGTTTACCCACAGATAATAACCCGTTGAGAAAAAGTGCAAAAGTATGTCTTAATATTGCTACCAGGTCTTGCTTTAAAGCCTTTATTAATATCCAGCATTTGGTGTTGGCAATACTCTGAATGTTTCAACGCATTCTCTTTTTCCAGTTGCCAGCCTTTAGTCATGGATGACCCGTGTTTGAGTACATGCTTGTTTTTACCTACCTTACCAGATTGGAGTATGATACTTCTTAATGTCAATAAAACTTTTGGTTTTGAACAAATACCTCCATCGTGCCTGAGTTATACTTACTCAAACACACAAAGCAACCGTTGACCTCCCATCAGGCCTTCAGTGGAAAACCTTTACCTTAAGTTATCAAGGTCAGACTGAATGAACAAAATCATTTATCATTAAGTGGTCAAGTGGAATTCCAAAGATTGTTGTCCTGCAGAGTAAGGAGTCGGTCTAGTTCATCATTTACTACATGGATTGGAGCTGTTTAGAAATCTTCGGACAAGGAGATAGGTCAACACCCTCTGGCCATGGGTAGGGTCAGAGAGTTTTGAAATTGGCATGATTTAAAGGTACCTGCTGAAAACAAAATTGTGTATTTGATAAGTAGAATATTCTTTTTCATTTGAGACATCAAAAACACATTTTTACACGCCTACATTTAAAATGTCGGTTAGAAAGTAGGAAAAGCTTTGAACTTTTGATAGTAGTAGAGCACAACTCAGTATACCTTTTAAATTACAAATGACAAATTCTGAAAATGTTAAGACGTATAGTAATCATTCACAAATCTCAAAAGCTTATAGTTTATTCAAAAGAAAACATTAAATTTATAAACTGAGAAAACGTACGCATCTCCATGTTTACCACTACGTAGCTCCCCCTCTTCTTTTAACAGCAGTCCATAAACATCTGGATTCTGAGGAAATGAGTTTCTAGACCTTTCAAAGAGCAGTGTTCTCCCATTTTCACCAGGTGTAGGATTCTAGCTGCTCAACAGTCCTGTGTCATCTTTCTTTTTCATTCATTGTTTCATGATACATGAAATTCTTTTTAGTAGTTGGCAGTAGTTGGTAAGGCTAGTTCTTCAACTACAATCTACACTACTGTAATATATGCAGCAGGCTGTTTAGCACTTTATTGATGAAATATGTAATGAATGATAGATTTGTGGATGGCATGGTGAACTGTGGTCACAGTCAGTCCTTTCTAAAAAAAATATATATATATATAGTGTAGTTTAAATGACAGCTAGTGTCACTAATTTGCATGGTAAGAGTATCCTCCTTAAAGGAAACCACCAATCACCAACTATCAAGCTGTATGATATACATGCACTCCCAGCATGCTATTATAATAATTTAATTGAAATTCTTTTGGTTCTTTTTTAGTTGAAAACAACGTGTTTGTGTCTGATCATGTCAGTGAAATTAGCTGTATGTCAAATTTGAAAAATTTTGGAATTTTTAATTATAATATTTAATATAATATAATATTTAATATAATATAATTTATAATTTAATATAATTTAATATAATATAATATTTAATGCTACCAAATTTACTGTTAGTCATATTTTTTTTTGGTAAAAGTTAAACTATTTTATAAGCTAAAAGATATGACAAAACAAAGATCTAATCAAAGTAAGAGCCTATTTTTATATTTAGGAAATGAGTCATGTCTTTGAAAAGAAGAGTTTCTAGGACATTTGAATCTTTGTTTTATTTCTGAAAGATTTGTATACTTTTCCAACAAAACATCTACAACTGGCTGCAAGCTACATATTTTTTGATCAGTTTGATGTCATTTAAATTAAATAACACAAATAACATGATAAAAGTAATTGGTAGTGATGTTTGAAGAATGGACTGTGCCTTTCTGAATTAGCAGATTAGCAGGTTTCATTCTTATACAATAACAAATGTTCTTTTCTTAAAGCAAAACACACAATATGTAATCTAGCTAAATTGAATTCACTTTCTTTGTTACGTCTTGAGGGAAGCATCAGAAAAGAAGGAGGTAAGAGGATACGATTTAGAACAAAACTGGAGCTGCGGTTGTCTTGACCCGGGGTGTAGCCCAGGTTAGATCAGATTTCACTTTCAGAACGTGATGGGAGAAGAGGTATAACTGTTTCTTTTCAATTTATCCCAATTTATTTATGTCTCAGCGCAATTGTATATATACATGTAGACCATATATGACTTTGCTAAGTTTGTTACATTTGGGTTTTTTAACAACAACTATCTCAGTTAAGCAAGTCAAACTAGCAACACAAGCCAAAATCCCCAAACAACAGGCCTCTGGGTATAGATGAGGAATAAGGTTAGCACTCTTTCATCTCCAAGGTAGATCCCTGGACTAAGATTGTTTTTTTTTTCTTTTTCTTGCACGTTCATGTCTTTGTAGATGTTTTGTATCTTTTAGCTTAGTTTTGTACATATTAAATCTTCTTCTGGGGTTTTTACTCTTAGTGTTTATACATCCCCTAAAACAGTATTTTGGAAGAATGATAAAAATCCTCTGCAGTCACCAGATGTTGTGTTTCCTTTCTTGAGATACTAGGTCTTTACTGCAGCCACTTTCTGCCTCCAGTTTTGTCTTCAGAAACTGAAAAGCTGCTCTGTGGGGTTGATATCAGGTGGCTGAGTTGGCCTTTGAAGAATATCCCATTTCTTTGCGTTGAGAAGCCCTTGTGTTGCTTTTGCAGTATGCCTTGGGTCATTATCATATAATCGATAAACACTGGCATGCTTCAGACAAGCTGTTTCTCTCTTCCCGCCATTTTGGTAGTTAATCTTTGTTTCATCTGTCTATCCATTCTCCTCAACTCATGGGTCACAGAGGGGGCTAGAGCCTCTCCCCCCTCTGCATGTCTTTGGACTGTGGGAAAAACAGAAGTACCCCTTTAGGGGAAGAGAGATAATATTGCAAATTCCTTAAATAAAGGCCTCAGTCAACTGGTGAATACAGCCTAAGGGCCCTCACACTTTGAGGTGTTAACTGCTGACTGCTGAACACTGTTGTGCTCCCCAATTCTAAGTCACGTTCCTGCATTTAATTTCAAGAGCTGTAGAGGCAGTTTTGATTGGTGTGTAGCTGGAGGAATAGACACTCTCAAGGTGAGGGAAAACTTAACCACAGTCACACACATATATGCATTTTAAATCAATAAGTGCAACTCCTAAAGTTAATATTTGATCTGCTGTAAAGGTTGAGCTGGAGCAGGAGCTGAGCACTGACATGACTGGACTGTGTGGAAAATGCAACGTAACAGGTGTGACCTAAATGATAACCAGACACTTTATAGGAATATTTTAGGTTTTCTTTGCAAATGATAACAGTTGTTTACAGACACTTTGCTCAAAGAATGCACCTTTTCATGAATCTAGGCAATGAGCAGCAGCTGATCAGAGGGAGCACGCTTACAGATGACACATGCCAAACAAGGGATCGTGTGTCTGTTCCTAATCCAGTAGGTTCACGTGGTTTACATTAACTTGTTTTTTTTGTTTGTAATTTTGTTTCTGTATACAAATTTGAAAAATAGACAGATGATTCACTAACACACTATAACGGGTCAGTTATGCAGTCGTTATGAATCTGAATTTCTGAGACAACTGTATTTACAGTTTTCAAATAAAATGTAAGAATGTCTTTTAAACTACCAGGTTTGTGAACATTTCTTCTCCTACACTTTGAGCTGTCTGCAATCAAGTCGGCTTCATTACTTCCAGCTGTGTCACAAAAACATTTACAGATGTGAAAACAGTGAACACATAGGCTGTGCTTTCATTAGAGAGATTGTTCTGCACTGTGGAAAAAGCAGTAATGTGTGGGAGAAATGGAGATCTGTGACCCAGTGTGGTAACTAATTGTTTAAAATACTAATACTAATAACAATAGGTGGCATATCCTGTACCCACCATAATTTGATGTAGCTGTCCCTGTTTTGGTGGATGAATGTAACTCGACCAACTTGTCCGGGAGCACTGCTTTATGAAGAAGAGGGTGCTGCATTTGTTCCTACCTGCTCCAACCCAAACCCCCATTTTTCCAGCCAGGATATCACCAGTTCCTGCGTCTGCCCAGAGGGTGAGCCTTGCCAGAATTTCCCCAGGGTATAAATCATTGATGTGTTTTGTTCTTGTTGTTGTTTGTTTGTTTGCCACATTTTAAGGCTGTCCTGAACATGTGCGTAGGCAAAGTGCTTAATGATCACTTGGATGGCTTCCACTGTGTGAATGTGTCAAACTGCACCTGTGTGTTTGCTGGCAGGACCTGGACAGAAACGTAGCACCAAGTGTCAGACATGGTAAGGACCCAGATAAAGGGATTTATATTTATGAGGATTTTTTTGTGAATAATGAATTGAAATTATTTAAACCTCTTCATCAACCCTGTCTCCAGTTTGTGTGAAGGTGGGAAGTGGCGTTGCTCTGAAAACTGCCCAATTAAATGTCAGATTGAAGGTCAGTTTGTGTCAACATTTGACGGCAAACAGTACACTGTCCCTGGTAAATGTACATACCTAGCATTACAGGTAATTTGTCCTCCTCCCCTTTTCATTAAAATGAATCTTCTCGAGTTGCCTGTGTTAATAACTGCTGGTTTAATCGTTTATGGACACATGCAGGGCTTCAACTGGACAGTAATAATTACATTTTCTAAAAAGGATCCATCAATACAAGCTGTTTCCTCCAGCATTTGTAGGTGAAGACAGTCTTTCAACACTGAAATTAAAACCATCAACATCTAACTAGCAAGCATAAAAAGTAACCTTGAATACCGGTTTTTATTTTCAGGAAACGTATACATTCACAAACAACATGGCTAAAGTTGGAGACCAAGAGATTAGTGAATTTTATCAGTCTGGTAATTTCATATAAATTGTCTGGCAACCTTGTAATAGATACATGCCTTAATGCCTTAAATACTAACATTATATTATCTTACCGATTACCTTTTAGATGGGGCCCAGGTTTTCTGGCAGTCCTCTATGTACATTCAAGTCTTGACATCCTCTGATATTAAGCTCCGACTCCAGATGTCACCTGAAATCCAACTCTACATCTCTGTTCCTAGGAAACACAAGGGCATCATTTCAGGTTGGAAACACGCTGGTGATAACACATTAAACAGCATCATTGGTTGGCACGATCCACTTTGATCAGTCAGTCTATCGTTCAGCTCTTTGTGGCAACGGCAACAGTGACGGCACAGACGACTTCACCAGCAGCAGCGGCATCATCGAGCTCTCAGCTGAACCTTTTGCTCTGTCCTGGAGTCTGGGCGCTTGCACTGTGAACATACCCAGTACATGCATCAACACTCACAATGGTACCAGTTAATATTCTAACTGTAACTAAAACTGAAAAGGCATGTATATGTTCAAACACTGCAATGCACAACTGGAATTATAGTGGAGTTCAGCTTGATGACAAAATTGACATTTCGGTTTTCATATCAATGATTATTGTGGTGTGAATTATAAGGCAGCACAGATTTTTATTGGTAGTTTGCATGCTTGCCTGTGATACAGTAAAAAAAAAATCCCCACAAGATATGTTCACAAACTAAAATTTCATTTTCTAGAAATATTTGCTGATGAAAAGTGCTCTGTGCTGATCAGTGCGACTGCCATACTTGCTAAGTGCAATGTCCATTTGCCACCGGATCAATACTACACAGCAAGCACACATTATGAGCAAACAGCAACTTTGTGTAAGTTAATTTGACTTATCAATATTAAGGTGAAAATTGTATTTGCTGGCAGGCCTGTATTCAAAGAACCTGTAATTGTGGCAACAATATGCAGAGGTGTTTGTGCATTGCATTAGACAGCTACGCCAAAGCTTGTGCGAGTCTTGGGGTTTTAATCGGTGACTGGAGAAAAGCTGCCAACTGCAGTAAGTAAACTTTATTCACACACCAAAGGATTACATAATATATTGAATATATTAATAATGTTAATACCAGACACATTAGGTTTAGACTTTTTGGAGAAGAGCCAGTACTGAGATTTTTTTTAAAATTCAAAATAACTAGTCAGAAAAGATGAAATCAATGTTTTTCATGTTTTTAAGAACTTGTGCACACTACAAATGTAAAAGTCTGTCTGAAGTGTTTGGATTTTTGAAGGAAGCAAATATTGTGGAACTTTGCACAGCAGAAAATGTGACAAATTACTTTTAAAAAAGTGCCATTCGTGCTCATCACATTGTTGTCTCACAGCTCCGACATGTCCAAAGAACCAAGAGTTCTTCTACAACATCTGAGCTTGTAACAGTACATGCCGCTCCATTACTGAGTCTGACCCTCGATGTGGAGTGGATGATGCTTCTGTGGAGGGCTGTGGCTGCCCAGAAGGAACATACCAAAACCAAGGAAACACCTGCACTCCAAAGACAGACTGTGAATGCCACCATCGTGGTGGTGTAAGTCCACCAGGGCCGGTTGTTATCGATGGACATCATTGGTGAGATGACCCTCTAATTACACAGTATTTATAGGTATTTAAAATGATACAGTATCATTTTTTACAAGAAACCCACATGCCTGTCACAGGTTTGAATAAACTTAAAACACCTGAGTTTCCTAATGTGTTCTCAGCCTGTTATAATTCTAGACAAAGAGGAGTAGCAATTCTAATACATAAAAATATTAATTTCACAGTACTCGATACAGTTATAGATCCAGAGGGCAGATTCCTAATCGTCAAACTATCTATACTTAACCAAAAGCTAGGTATTGTAAGTATATATGGTCCAAATGTTGATGACCCCTCATTCTTCCACGTTTTTTTTAGTACACTCTCCGAACACCTAGATTGCACAATTGTTCTTGGGGGAGACCTCAACCTGGGACTAAATGAAGAAATGGATAGGCTCAATACAGCAGGAACTCAGCGTAACTGGCAGTCCACAAATATAATCAAACAGTATATGAGCGACTTTGGTCTTTGCGATGCATGGCGCTCCCTTCACCCCAACAGTAAGGAATATACTTTCTTCTCACATGTCCATCACTCCTACTCTCGTCTGGATTATTTTCTGGTCAGCAGCTCACTGCTGAGTAACATTACAGACACTGAGATTCATCCTATAGCTGTCAGCGATCATGCTCCTGTATCTTTAACACTAATACAGATGAATAATACTACACCAAGAAAAAACTGGAGATTTAATACATCACTGCTCAAAGACGAAGAGTTTATCAAATACTTTAAAAAAGAATGGACTCTATATTTAGGCTTTAATGACATTCCTGGAACATCAGCATCTGTCCTCTGGGAAGCAGGGAAAGCTGTGATGAGAGGTAAAATAATCTCTTTCTCATCACATAAGAAGAAAGAAGAAAACAAAAAAATTCAGGAACTAGAGAAAAACATCAAATCCTTAGAAAAAGCCTATGTGTCACACCAAGATCAAGAAATATTAAACAAAATACGCAAGACAAAACTAGAATTAAATGAAATTATTAATAAAAAGACTAAATTCTTAGTACAAAGACTTCGCCTGCAAAATTATGAACACGGTAACAAATCCGGACAATTTCTTGCTAACCAGTTAAAAATCAATAAAGAAAAAACAACTATATGTGCTGTTAAAGATTTATCTGGGAATACAATATATGATCCTAAAAAAATAAACAAAATTTTTAGGGATTTCTATGAAACTTTATATACACCACAAATAAACCCATCTAAAAACGAAATTGATCAATTTCTCGACAACATAACTCTTCCAAAATTATTAGACACCCAAGCAATAGCACTGGATTCGCCACTGACGCCAGGTGAACTCCAGGAAGCTCTGATAAGTATGCCCAATAATAAGGCTCCAGGTCCAGACGGCTTTCCAACAGATTTTTACAAAGAATTCTGGACGATTCTGGCACCAGTTTTTCACAGGATGTTGCAGGAAATCAAAGAAAATGGTAGACTACCACCAAATATGAACTCTGCAAATATCAGTCTCTTACAAAAACCAGGCAAAGACCCTGTATTTCCTTCAAGCTATCGTCCAATATCCCTTATTAATGTAGACCTTAAAATAATCTGCAAAGCTCTCTCAAAGAGATTAGAGAAAATAACCCCCCTTTTTAATTCATCCTGACCAAACTAGTTTTATAAAAGGTAGGCACTAACAAATACATGTAGATTACTTAATTTAATAGACTACTCATGCAGTAAAAACCTTGAAACTACAATATTTTCTTTAGATGCAGAAAAAGCGTTTGACAGAGTTAACTGGAAATTTCTATTTGCAACTTTACACAAATTTGGTTTTGGACCCTCTTTCATAAACTGGTTAAAAATATTATATAATTCCCCAACAGCTTGTGTCAGAAAAAATGACCAAACATCCTCCAGCTTCTCTCTTCTGAGGGGCACCAGACAGGGATGCCCACTCTCCCCTTCACTGTTTGCAATTTTTATTGAGCCACTAGCAGCAGCAATTAGACAGGCTACAACAATTAAGGGCATAAAATGTAAGAATATAGAACATAAAATCAGCCTTTATGCAGATGATGTGTTACTTTTTCTCCAAAACTCACAACCCAATCTCTCTGGGGTAATTGCATTGATAAATTCTTTCTCAAGTGTCTCAGATTATTCAATTAACTGGTCGAAATCAACAGTTCTTTCGATTAATTGCTCCTTCCATAATTCTTTTCCTTCCCCACTGCAATGTGGAAATATAAAATATTTAGGTATTAATGTCTCTCCTAAACTTTCAGAATTAACTAAATTAAACCACATCCCACTTTTAAAGACAGTAGAAGGCGACCTGGCTAGATGGAAATCTTTGTTTGACACACACTTATTTTCACTTCTGCATGGCAACACATTGTCATGATCCCAAAGTGCCATTGCATTTTGGAGTCACTTGAGGGACTTTTAAGTGATTTAAGTGACACATATATTAGGAAATTTTCAAATTTTTGTACCTCTGGCTGTGGTTGTGCATCATCTGAAAAATGCTGCTGTTTTACTTATTATTCAAGCTCATTTTTGCAAACATTTGTTTTGTTTTTCAGTTGAGAAGACATGCAGCTATAATGAACAGACATACAAGGTGTGTTGTGTCTGTGCTCTGTGTTTCTTTTTCCTTGGAGATCAGTTTGAATTTGACTGAAACAAAATGATAACAAAATATCTTGTGTTGTCTGGTTTATATGTGTGTAGGCAGGGGACAAATGGACAGATCCTGCCCATCTCTGCAAGTCATTTAGCTGCAGCAAAGAAGGGATTCAGACTGAGACTAAAGTCTGTCCCAAAGAAAGCTGCCCCAAGGTACTGAAAACCTACACAGTGATCATGAAACTGTAACCCGTGTCTAAGAATATGGATTTTAAAACAATAAACTTATATTTTAGAACTTGCTCTTAGAACTGAAGAAGTTAGGACACTTTTCCTTCCAAGCTCCTTAGACTTATATTTTAAATATTTACTTCTATTCAAAATTGTAATAAAATGTATGCATGTCATATGTAATTAGACTAGTTTTAAATATTCAACCATTTTGTCTTAAAATATGGTAAAAACTATGGTCAAAGTGGTTATTTTACTACAAAAGTACAGTATGCATGGAAGAACAAGCTTCTGTTTTTTTCCAGGAGGACAGAATTTGGGATGACCAACACTGCTGTTATACATGTAAGTGAAGACAAAAGGAAAACCATGAGTTATTTATAACTCTGAACTTTGTCTAATAGGCTGCTTTCACTTTCTTTATTTTTACAGAAGTCAAACTTGTAACTAAAGATAACTAATAATCTGCAGCTCTGCTGCATCCAAAATGTTTAATGTCATTCATTTTTGAAAGGATTTGCTCACTGTGCTTCATCTTCTGTTATACTTCTGCCACTTTCAGGTAAAAGGGGCTGTGCTCCCAGGGTGTCCAGCTTCAACATCACCATAGAAAACTGTTCTACTGTAATACAGATACCCGCGTGCCAGGGACAATGTTCGTCTCAATTGAGGTAAGAGCAAATCTTCACTGTTTAAGTAAAAATACAGGTTAACAGGCATGCCATCATATAAAAGGAAAATGAAAACTAGGGCATAAGTGTAAGTGAAGCTTGAATTGTAGACATTTAGATGGATTTTAATCTACTTTCCTTATTCTGTATGTTTAAAAAATACCATTACCTTCCTCTGTCCTTTTTAACCCTTCCCCCTCACCGCTTTCTCTTCGTTCTCTCATCCTCCAACTGCCACAGGGTGCTGGTGTTAAATGGTGACTTGATGTTGCAGCAGGAGTGCAAATGCTGCGTGGAGCAGAACTCAGAGAAGATATCGACGACCCTGCACTGCTCTGACCTGACTACCAGACAATACGCTTACAAGCACATCACCAGCTGTGTGTGTGAATCTTGCAGCAGGATCTGAAATGTAGAGCTAGCAAAACCAAGATGAAGCCATTTGAAATCATTAGATTAAATAGAATTCAAATCTAATTCAGCAGTACTGGATGGTTTTCTTCTGTGTTTAAAGAAGGTACTGAATCTGTTTTCTGTCAAATAAACACATCTGACAATCACCAAAAGACTCTGTAAATATCTTCTCTGTTTTTGTTCACTGTCACATTGATTTGACCTTAATTGCTTCTGCATTTATTAAACACTTCCTGGAAATTACAAAAAGAGTTGCTCAACAGTTGTATCTAGCCTTGCAGGTACATTTTAATTAGTGCTGTGCGATACTGCCGATTTTGGTATTGATACCAAGTAAATACAGGGCAGTATTGCTAATACCAATCTGATATAGTCTCTGATATTTTGATACATATTTTCATATAATAGTATATAATACAAGAAAATATGATGTGCACATACTGGGGAGGGTAGACAGTCTTTCTTTTTGCAACATCCCTGGGCTTCAATTTTAGCATAGAGTCATGTTGGCTGTGGCCTGGTTGTCTGGCTATTGTGTGGCAATGTCCTGCTTCTGCTAGTACTGTTAACAAATTATTGTTTCCTTTACTCCTGTTTGTTCAGGTGTAAGAAGGTTCTGCTGGGCAAAAAAAACATGGAAAAAAAAGATTGTGAGGCACGCAGGCAGGGTTTCTAGGGTGGTGGTGCGACTGCTAACAGGGAAAGGCAGGCTAAGGCCAGCAGATGGAGCCACTGGAAAATGTAACCACTCTCTCAGCTCAGCCATCTCTCTAGTGATAATAGGACCATCTTTATTTAAAGGAAAGGCAAAGCAAGCAAGGAGTACATGAATGGGTGTATAAACGAGTCTTGAGTCTTGAGTTCTCCAAAGAGAGCACACAGTGAAGTCGTGTTAAATTAAACATTTTATTACAGAAACTTACATATATGTGACCTTTACACACACTAATGTTAAATTGTGATGATTATAGCAACACTCTTTGGCCTGGTTTTCTCCTTAAACATAAAAAACAAAGACACCTAAATAGAACTAGCACATTTAGAATTAAAGCAGGTTTTTATTAGTTATCGTTTGATTATCAATGTTTCATTAATTATATGCCTATTAAACTTCATGACACTTCATGATACATCAACTTCATGACGTCATGATACTCAGAAGTCCTGCCTTTGCATTTATTATCAGTGTGCGTCTGGGTTTTATCCTAATATAAAAGAAAACTGTGGCAAGCATTCTTGCTGTGGACCTGAATTTGTTGGTCTCTACAGAAACAGAAAAAAAAAGCATGTAGTTTAATGTTTTTAAGTGTTATTATAAATCACAGCTGTCATCTTTAACAGTCCAGAAAGTAATGGAAACTGAACATTACATAGCAGCAATGCTAAAATATGCCAAGGGTTCATTTGGTGAAAGCTGTCACAGGCAGTGCTGTGGGCACAGATAAGGTGCTGTCCCCAGCATCTGCTGCACAAACTAGAGATCTAGTTAAAATACTAGGAGATGGTGGAGTGCATTGTTGCGGAGACCAGGGTGGAAACAGCTGGATTCTCTGTATCATGTGGCATCTCATCTGCTGTGGTGATTTTCTCTTTCTCGAGTGTTGTGAAGGTAAACTTGCACCACTTCATCACACCACTGCTTTGGCTGTGGAGTTATTCAATACCTATAAAGCCTACCAAAAACTAAACTGGCTTGTGCATTCTGTCACAGTCTGGCTGAGGCAGACTGTATGTATTGAGAAGAGTGGACCCAAAATGCAGACACAAAAGGAATGCGGAACAAAACTTGGATTAATAAAAAGCGAGCCGTTTAACGAGGCTGGTAAAAAAGGTACAAACAAAGGGCAAGGCAAACTGAAGTAAAACTAACATTAACCTAACAACATGGAGAAACCTAGAAACATGGCATGGAGAACATGGCGTGAACAACAGACAACCTGACAAAGAATGAACAGAAACACAGAGACTAAATACACACAAGTGGAAACTCATAGGGAAACAGCTGAAACTAGTCTGACATAACGAGACAAAGGAAGCAAAGCTATCTACATTGACATAGGACACAGACCTTCAAAATAAAACAGGAAACATAATGAAACACAGACCTGACAACATGAACTTAACAAAAGACATGCAGACATGAAACACACGAAGGGCAAGGGAGACTTAACACAGGGGTAGGAAGACACAGGGGGAATCTAATAACTAAGAACTGTAATGAAAACCTAGGCATAATAGGAATAAACTTAGAAAACATAAAGGACTTAAATATAAAAATAAACTAAAACTCAAAATGCTGGGTTAGAAGATCCAGGATCGTGACACATTCAGCATGCGGAAGAAGGCAACTCCAACCCAACTGTCCTCTCCATTTCCTGATTCCCTGCTCCAACAGAAATACCTGGATAAATGTCTCTTTCAGGATCTCATCCAGGGATCCTGAAAACTATTAAATATTTATTGCATGCAAAGAAGTCAAATCATGATTTTCCTCATTCCTACTTAAATTCGAGTAATTTACAGTTTCTAGGTAAAAGGCACAGCGGTTGCTAAATTTTGGACCAATTGCAAATGTGAAAATGTCTCTTGACTTATATATATCTCCATCTTCAGCTAAATAACATAACATCCCTCAGGACAATGTGGAATGGAGCTATTTTGTTGTGTGAATCAGTTTCCCGTCCCCTCCAATATCAACACAATGCAGCACATTCTCATTCAACCACTGAGAGGTTTGGTGCCCGAAACTCCTGAACTGCAACTGATGTAAGTCCAGTCTGCTTATTATCTTGGTCCCCACCATGACTCAGAGAGCCATGTTTGCTCTTTGTCTATACGTACACTTGCACAGAGTTTTTGAAGGAACTCAGCTGGTAGGTTGTTCCAAACATCTTGGAGAAGTAACCACAGATCTTCTGTGGATGTAGACTTCCTCACATCCTTCTGTCTCTTCATGTAATCCCAGACACACTCAATGATGCTGAAATCAGGGCTCTGTGGGCGCCATACCTTCACTTCCAGTACTTCTTGTTCTTCTTCATGCTGAAGCTTGTTTTCAAAAGCCTGGATCCTTGATGGGAATGCATCATATTATGGAATTGGGAGATGTGGAAAGGCACCATCAGTGCTGAAATATTTTGGCAGATTTTAAAATGACATATCCCATTTAGATGATGGCTTTTTGGGGGGTTGCATGCTTCAGCAAGACAAAGCTAAACCACAAACTGTATCTATTACAACACCAGGGCTCTGTGGTACAGGACTCCAGGTGCTTAAATGGTCTGTCTGCTGTCCAGACCTTTCACCAACTGGAAATGTGCCGAAGCACATTACAAAACTAAACATATGACAAAGAAGGCCAAGGGCTGTTGAGCAGTAAGAGTCCAATATCAGATAAGAATGAAACAACATTCGTCAGTTGCCAAAAGAAGAGGGGATGCTGCACAGTGGTAAACATGCCCATATCCCAACTTTTCTCAGATGTGTTTTTAAATTCAAAGTTAGCTAATAATAATAATAATAATAATGATAAAATAACACTCCCACAAAGCGATATGGGGTAATAATATGTGAGAACTGATCTTAGGCCTAATTCTTTTAAATGTGCAGTGCTAATGCAGTGAAACAGTCACCCCTTCCCGCTATTACAAACACACTTTATATCCATCCAGTGTCCAGATGCACTATACATTATTTTGCTGCGAATTTACAATAACCATGATGTTTGCAGATAGTTTAACTGTTAACCTTAAAAAAAACCCCATCATTTCACAGCTTTATTGACAAGTTTCCAATCTGTCTCACAAAGGTGACAAGTCATTGTGATTTGATGTGATTTGCCGTACTCACTGAGAAGGACAAGCAGAGAGAAAACCATTGTTAAAGGCTATCAATAGGACAGGAAGACTTTGATCACATCTTTGAGGCACCCAACCGTACAAAAAGGCCGAGTTTCTCCGGAGGAGGAAAGTATTTCACTTTGAAAGCAGCAGACCAACAGAAACAGCAGGTTTGTATTACAATAAGTTTCGACCCGTTTCATGCTGCTGTTTGTTGTCTGTTCAACAGGATGGCTACTCAGGAGGCTTATGAAGTTCTCAAAGGAGGATGTGCGGGTCTGTGAATATCTGTGTGTGTGTGTTTGTGTGTTCAGTGAACTTCTGAACCTTTCGATGCTGTTCATACAATCACTCGACGAAAGCCACCACCGCTGTCACATTTGTACTTGTGTGAACGAGTGGCTGTGTGTGAGAGTTGAAGGGGTTGGATGATATTGACATGAAAACAACCTCACATGAGTGGCTGAGTTACTGATTACAGGTGATGTTCACTTGTAATTTGTTAAAGATAAGACTCCCGTTTTCAGCACAAAGTCCTACGCAAAGGGACAGTCAGCCTTCCACCGCCATCCCTCAGAGGACCACTGCTGGTTGTCAGGTAAGTGCACTTTTTTTGAGACAAAATAGTTGCGTTGATCTTTTTGGGGCAAACTCTGGAAACAAATCAATGCACTGCAGCTAGACACCTTTTAGGATGTTACTACCTGAGACAGTATCTAGACAACGTTAGGGGTTTTTTTCCTGCTCGTAATCTTGTTGTGGCTTTTCAGGTCTTGTGCTATTCCATTTTCTACTGTCCTGGGTTTCTCTGAAGCACGGCAGCATCATGAGCGTAGAATCCAAGAAAACACGTGAGGCATGCTGCTCCAAGCTTAAGGTCAGAAACCCTCACTGCTTTAATGACTGGAAATTTAAATGCAAACGTGAATAATAATAATGGAGTGGATTTATATAGCGCTTTTCAAGGCACCCAAAGCGCTTTACAATGCCACTATTCATTCACTCTCACATTCACACACTGGTGGAGGCAGCTACAGTTGTAGCCACATCGCAGACTGACAGAAGCGAGGCTGCCATATCGCGCCATCGGCCCCTCTGGCCAACACCAGTAGGTAAAGTGTCTTGCCCAAGGACACAACGACCAGGACAGAGAGCCCGGGGATCGAACCGGCGACCTTCCGGTTACAGATATGCTTCCCAACCCCCTGAGCCACGGTCGCAAAGCAGAGTTAGAAAGCAGTCATTAAATCAAACTTTCAGTTTTTTTGTTTTTTAATGTTTGGGGGGGGGGGGGCGGAGGTCATATGGCTGTGAGATGTTTTAATTAAATGCCATTTACTGATGTTTACTGCCCCATTTTATCAACAACGTGACAGTTTAATAGTCCATTACAGGCTTATTTGATTTATGTTACATTGCACATAACAGACTGCAATTCAGAAAACACAGGGTACTAACAGCTCTAAAGTAAGTTGATAATGCCTGTTTATATGAATATTGATTTTGGTGTGTTTCTTTGCTTGTTTGCATTGTGTTGTTTTCAACAAAAAGTCACCAGCACCCCTTGGGAAAGACTGAAATGTCCCCGAACTGTTTGTGATCATTCACAGTTTGTTCTGTGACCTTCAACTCGAGTCCCTTTTCAATCATTAACGATCTTACTGTCAAACGTAAAGCTGGATGCAAGGCTTGCATTCCTAAAATAAAAATAATAATTGATTCACGGCTTTTTGTCAGAAGTCTTCAAAAAACAAACAAACAAAAAAAACGAAAAACCAAAATGAATGCACGATGCTTTTTTAAGGAACAAATTGCAAAAAAAAAATTTTTTTTAAATGCCTGATGTAGTAAATATTTTTTACATTTTGCCAGAAGGCTCAATAAACACTCCATTTTCAATTTTCTATCAATTATTTTATGGTCCAAAGGTTTAAGGGGTTCCATTCGGCGACCGTGGCTCAGGGGGTTGGGAAGCACATCTGTCGCCGGATCAATCCCCAGGCTCCGTGTCCCGGCCGCCTACAGGTGTTGGCCAGAGGGGCCGATGGCGCAATATGGCAGCCTCGCTTCTGTCAGTTGTTGTGGCTACAACTGTAGCTGCCTCCACCAGTGTGTGAATGTGAGAGTGAATGAATAGTGGCATTGTAAAGCGCTTTGGGTGCTTTGAAAAGCGCTATATAAATCCAATCCATTATTATTATTATTAATTCAGTGAGATAGTTAAGAAAAGAATGTGTTCAGTGATTAGCTTTTCATCAAACTGGATACATTATATTATGCTAAACACTTTTTTAAATGTAGAACACAGTGCACATCTATAGCAAAATGTTTGCTGTCTGTTTAACATTTTACAAGTTATGGGTTTTCTTTTTTAGGGTTTTTTTGTATTGCAACCAAAAAAGAGGCTTTTTGGCTGCAATACAAAGAGAATTGTTTCTAACATTACCTAAACTGGTTGCAAAGCTTGCATACATGTTCTTATATTTGTAAAGAATATACTTGCTCATTACAAGAAAAGATATTTCTTAGAAAGAGGACTAACCAATCTAACTGAAAGGGATTTATCACCAATGGTCTTGGTCTTGATTCGTACTTTGGGTAGCTAGCGATTGTTAGAAACAATAAACAGAGTTTGTCTAGTGCTTAATGTTTTACCCTGATGGGATCAATAGTGGGATCATCTATTACTGCCAGTGGTGTGTGCTACAACTTTGACAAGATCAGTTCAGGGAAGATGATTGATAAGTGATGAATTAGTGTGGTGAGTTTTTAAAATCTGTTGTAACCACTCTTATTCTGGTATCAGTACTCTAATCCCATCAAATGTCACTTAATGTAAATCACTGGTAAAAGCATTTGTGAAGTGCTGTGGGTATGTTTAGTGTGTGAGTTGATTCTATTATGGGAAACACTGTCATTCACCTCCCTATAGGTCACATCAGAAGAAGGGATTACAATTCAATCATCCAGGTCACAACAATCATTTTGACTGTTTAAAGAAATTCTGAGAAACCATTTGGCAGCTCTTTCCAGTAATCCAGTCCAATTAAATCTAGAAAAGCTCAATCTAACTGGTTATGTGTGTTTTCCAGCTCTTCCTGGCCTCCCTGGCATTTGTATATTTTGCCAAAGCCTTTGCTGGAGCTTACATGAAGAGCTCCATCACACAGATTGAAAGACGGTTTGATATCCCAAGCTCCCTGATTGGTGTTATAGATGGCAGCTTTGAAATGGGTATGCGCTTTTTTTTTTACTGAATGCAGCATGTTAGCATTATGGTTTATATCAACTACAGGAATTTATCTAATTTATTGACTACAAAGCACAAATTTCAGGTTATGTTATAAAGATAAGCAGACTGCTGAACTCTCATGCCTGGCAAAGACTGTAGCTGTTCATTGATTCATTCCATAATCATTCTTAGTTATTTTTAATTCTTCTCTACAGGCAACCTGCTCATCATCGCCTTTGTGAGCTACTTTGGTGCCAAGCTCCATCGTCCCAGACTGATTGGAATTGGTTGTCTGATCATGGCTGTGGGATCCTTCCTTGTAGCCCTGCCTCACTTCTTCCAGGGACTGTCAGTACAAAGTTTCCTTCTTCTTCATGAATATAATAATGAACCAATCAAATAATCAGATTACTAAGAGTTATGTTGAGCTCCCAGAGAATAAAGACTGGAAATGTTTGATGAGATTCATAAATGCCCAAAAGCTGTAATCGCATAAAATGGCTAAAAGTGCATGTGTGTTCTATAGCATCCAAGCAATGAAGGAGTATATGTACTTACATGTTTCACAATTTTCAGATAATACTTTGAATATTTTCCAGGTATAAATATGAGACCAGTGTGTCTCACAAAGCTGCTGTCAACAGCACTGAGACCATCCTGCCCTGTCTGTCCAACCACAGCATGACTGATGCAGATGACACACTTGATGCAGAGACCAAATTAGGTATTTAGCAGCCACATTCCCTGCAATGGATCAGAAGTAAGATCACTCAAGTCTGAAATAGACTGTTTTGGGGTGATTTTAGTCATTTTTCTGTTTTAGATTTTATACACTATTCCGTTCATGATATGCACAATGTAAAGTCAAGTTTCTCCCCCCGCCCCCCAGAGTGTGAAAAGGCTGCTAGTTCACCCATGTGGATCTATGTATTCTTGGGAAACATGCTGCGAGGAATTGGAGAGACTCCCGTCATGCCACTGGGAATTTCCTATCTGGATGACTTCTCCAGAGAAGAGAACACCCCTTTTTATTTGGGTTAGTCATCATTTACGGTTTTGCTGTCTTTCACTGTTTTCATGCATTTTAATACTATCCACTTGTATTTATTATTTTATCCATTTTTCATAACTGCTGTATCATGAACTTTGACATATTACCCTCTGTTTTTTGACATTTCTTTGACCTTGTACTCAATTATCCCTTGGTGTTTCCTCACTGCCTAAAATCCTAAACGTTCAGAAGGCCGCTGTACTCCTCCATCATGGCCAAATCTCAAACTGCTCAATACTTATCTTCTCTTTTCCGCTCCGTTTGCCAGCCTGCATCCATACAGTAGGAATCTTGGGACCTATGTTTGGCTTCATGCTTGGGTCCTTCCTTTCCAAGATTTATGTGGACACTGGATTTGTGAATTTAGGTATGGTATTACAAAAAGTAATTTTTAATATTGTGTAGCAATACTGTTTACCTGCGATGTTAGCAATATCCTGAATGAAGTGTTTAATTAGGCAGAGAAGACTTCTGGTTGACTTGAGCAACACTGAAACTCATTCGTGTCTCAATTTAGCAAAATGTTTTCTTCCATTTGGACTTTCTAACGCAACATGACATTACAAAAGTCAAACCATTTCTTTACTGAGAAATTATGGGTCTACCAGAAGCAAGAGGATTTCACAACACTTCATCCTGTTGACATAGTTGACATAAACTCTTCCTTCACTACTTGGATTAGAGCTATTGACATTCCCTGAGCCAGAGAACTGCCTCCATACTTCTACTAATGACTAAGCTGTTATGATGAAAGGGCTTAGAAGTCACTTATAAAAGTCCTACACATAAAATGTCTGTAATAACCTGCGGTCTTTGCCTTTCCCCTTCTTCCAGACACCATCACCATCACCTATAAGGACTCCCGCTGGGTGGGAGCCTGGTGGCTGGGCTTCATAGTGACTGGCACAGTGGTTCTACTGTCTAGTATCCCTTTTTTTTTCCTTCCAAAGTCTTTACCCAAGCAAGGGCAAGAGCAAGAGGAAATTCAAAGCAAAAGTACAGAGCTTGCAACAAAGACCGAGCAGGAACAATTCCTGCCAGAGGAAACCCAGGAGAAAGTCAAATTTCAGGAAATGGCTAAAGGTAATTCACTGCTCAGTAGAGCATTTATCCTAACAGATCTTTAAGAAAGTCTCGTGAAAATGCATAATTTTGTAGATATAACTGCGAGATTCAAATTCCCATTTAGTATAATTTGAGATTATTATTAAATTTTGATCTCAAAAAATCCATCATGAAAAGTATTAAACATGATAAATAGTACAATCTCACTGGGAAAACGAGGTTTAGTAACGAGGTAATTTATGTCATTACAATCAGGCATGCCTTACAAACCCTATCCTGCTAATAGATAGTTTATACAATATTTTAACAAAGCAATAATATTTTTATTTTACTTTATATTTACTTAGTTTTATGTGTCTATAAAAGTATTTTCCTCTTCTCTTTGATGTGCTTTGCACTTCACCAGATTTCATTCCATCTCTGAAGCGACTCTTCAGAAACAGAATCTACTCGCTGATTATCCTTGCCTCCCTCGTGATTGTCAACGGCTTTATTGGCCTGATCACCTTCAAGCCAAAGTACATAGAGCAAGTCTACGGCCAGTCAGCCACCAAAGCTACTTTCCTCATAGGTACGGAGCAAAAACTGGCTTTCATTCACTTTCTGTTTTCTTCACTATGTAGCCCAAGGCAACTGAAACAATGATGTTATTGAAGGGAAGCCTGATTGCGAGTGATAAGGCAGACTGAAAATGCAAGAACTACTCCTTTTCTGTGTGTGTGTGTGTGTGTGTGTGTGTGTGTGTGTGTGTGTGTGTGTGTGTGTGTGTGTGTGTGAGCTAGAATGTTTGTCAAGTAGCATTTAATTACCAAGTGGCTAACCGGCAGGGTTATTGTTAGAATATGAATTGTTCTATCACCAAACGTTATAAAAACAGTTGGCTGCTGAACAAAACCATTTAATGCAAACAACTTTTGTGTGTACTCAGTACTCTGCGCATGAATGGACATAAGTAGACCTGCAAAGTCTGCTTATGGTACATTGCTGCAATTGCAAGAGCTTCTTGCTGGATTGTGAAAACATTATGGAGTTACCTTTTTGTTAAAATAAAATTGGTTCAGAAAATATACGGAAAACTGGAATTTATGCAGTTCCTAAATCCACTTATTTTACTATTCAAGTGCTCCTGTTTATGTGTTACAAGCTGATTTGCAGAACGAATGTTACTATGACAAAGCTAAAATTTTGACACACTGAAAAGGTTCATGTTTATAACTTTTCTATCCTTCCTTGTAGGTATATTGAACCTGCCAGCGGTAGCTCTGGGTTTCATCACTGGAGGTTTTTTGCTGAAGCGTTTCAAGTTGGGTATTGTTGGAGCAGCCAGGGTGGCAATTAGTGCTTCTTTGGGGTCGTTTTGCCTGCTTGCCGTTCAGATTTTCGTCCAGTGTGAAAATGCAGAGGTGGCCGGTCTCAGCATGTCATATCAGAGGTGAGTGGAATGGACAAACAAGCCTATTTGTTAAGCTAGGTTACACTAAATTTTTGGAAGTTAAATAGGTTATTTTAGTCTTATAAACTAAAAATATGCTCATAAATGTCTCCACTGACAGTGTTAATGTGTCTTTACTTGTCTGTCTGTACCAGAGTCCCTCAAGTGTCCTACAACCCACAGACTTTGCTGTCTCAGTGCAATGGACATTGCTTCTGCTCAGTGAAGCACTGGGACCCGGTCTGTGCATACAACGGCATGACTTATGCCTCACCCTGCCTGGCCGGCTGCCAGACCTCCACCGGAATGGGCAAAGAAATGGTGATGATGGTCTAGACAAACAGAGAGCTTAGAACAGATAAAGATTTTCTGTGAATAAAAAAAACCTCAGCTCAAACTCACCGACAGACCACAATTAAGGCTGATTTTTAACTTTTTCTTCTTGGTTTTTAGGTGTTTCATAACTGCACCTGCATTAATGAGGCAGGACTAGCTGCAAACGCATCTGCAGTGCTGGGCCAGTGTCCCAGGAAGGATGATTGTGACATAAAATTTAAAATCTACATGGCGTTGTCTGTAATTGGGTCCTACATTTCTGCCTGTGGAGGAACGCCAGGATACATTGTTCTGCTCAGGTGCGAGACACAATTTGACTAAAGAACATCTGCTTCTAAGTTTGTGGTTAAGCAGATGTTCAAGCTTTTAGGGGTAACAAAAATCAATTTTTTTTGTGGAGTTCTAGTTTGGCAAACATGTATATACAATATGTACCCAGTGTTGGGAAGGTTACTTTTAAAACATATTCCACTACAGATTACAGAATACATGCCCCAAAATGTATTTTTTATGGATTCCATTATGTTACTCAATGAGAGTAACGTATTCTGAAAACTTGCAGCAATCTTGTATAGAAAACTATTCCGCATGGATATAAAACGGGTCCACGCCGGGCCCGCGCCTCCGAACCGTAGTAAAGGGGCCTCTGGACCTCATTTTTTTGAATAACAACTGAAGAAAAGACCGCTGTGTAATCCATTTATTTCAACAAAGTAACTGTATTCTGAATACCACCTTTTTAAACAGTAACTGTAACGGAATAGAGTGACTCATATTTAGTATTTTAAATATGTAACGCCGGTACATGTATTCCATTACTCCCCAGCACTATATGTACCATATACTGTTTATGGTATCACTGAAACTGGAACCAAAGGAGATCTACTCCTCAAAAGACCTGTTGTTTTAAAATGTATTAGGAAAAAGTTAGCAACTCTCTTTTTAAAAAAGAGAACTACTATGTACACTAAATATGCCTACAATTGCCATAAATTTTGCCAGTTGATGATTTCTTATTTTTTTTCTCTTTAAATTATCTGATACTATATTAATTGAATTTAAAGTTCCAATCTGATACCACCTTATTGTGTGTTTTAATGCTCACATGTGTATCTGATATGGTATAATTTGGTCAACAATTCAGGTCTATACAACCAGACTTGAAGTCGCTGGCTTTGGGTATGCAGACACTGATCGTAAGAACTCTGGGTGAGTACTAAAACTAAAACCCAACCCACACATCGAGCCTGTAAAATTGTTTTTTAATCACATGTGATTTGTTTTACAGGTGGCATCCCTCCACCTATATATTTTGGAGCACTGATTGACCGAACCTGTTTGAAGTGGGGTACAAAGCATTGCGGTGGCCGTGGAGCATGCAGACTCTATAATGCTAATGCGTTTAGGTACAATTAAATCTTCATCATTGTGCTTGAATATGTCACTTGTAATGTACCACAGTTTAATTACCTCAATGCAGTGGTTTCTAACCAGTGAAGTGACAATCTTTATATTTTATAGAATTTTGTGTACCTAAACTTGTACACAGACAGTTTGACTTGTACAAATATATGTTTTATGTAAACAAAAATGTTTAACATACAAATTAGAGCAAGCAATCAGACAGATGAATTTTCAGTAATTTGTTACGATGTACTTTACTTTCAGACTTACATACCTAGGAATGATTACTGGACTCTACTTCTTGGCCAACACAGTGTGGGGCTACCTCTACTACAGCATTGTCAAGCGACAGAAGAAAATAGCACTGAAGAATCAGTCCAAAGAAAATGGACAGGAGAGTAATGCAGTGACCAATGGACATGCCAATATCAACATTGCAGACATAGACGACATGGGCACGGAGTGCACTATTTAATGTGTTTTAGGAAGACCACACTATTGTTAAATATAAGTGAATGCCTGAATATTGTGCTGCATCCATACTGGACCAAATATTGGTCATTCTACAGCATCAGTACTTTTCGGAATTAAGCAGTAAACCTTGTTCTTTCGGGTAAAATGTAACAAAGCTCTAAAATGTAACAAAGCTTAATAAAACTAAAATGACACATTTTATACAGTACATCATAGGTGTCAAACTCTGGCCGGCGGGCCAAATTTGGCCCGCAGCCTAATTACATTTGGCCCGCGAAGCCAATACTAAATTATTATTAGAGCTGGCCTACTGGTATTATACAGCTAATATATATATTGTTTAGTATTAAGCTTTGCTTGTTCCATATTCAGTTTTTCAGCAAAACTTGTTTGAGTCCATAAGAAGAGATTCATTCTTAAATCTGGAGTAAGATTTTTTTTTCAGTAAATATTAACGTTAGCCCACGACCTTGTTCCAGTTTTGAATTTTGGCCCACTGTGTATTTGAGTTTGACACCCCTGCAGTACAAGAACATGCAGTCAAGAAAACAGAGCAGGGACACATGCTTTTCTTAATATCTGTCAGCAACACACCTGAGCAGAAACACACAGTTCATGTATGCTGAGACAAAGTAAGAAGAAAACGTGTCAGATGTTCGAAACAAGCTTGTCTCTGATCCTCTGTTTAAACTCAAGCAGCATTAGGTCAGGTAAAGCTAACAATGTCTTACCCTACAAGCTTATTTTAAAAGTGATTTTGTGGAGTACTAGTTTGATAGACATGTATATACTATTATGTACCACATACTGCTTGTGGTAGCATAACCTGGTAATACTTTTTTATTAGTTAATTTCATAAATATACAATATAAAGTTTTGGGAGAATACACTTATGTGCAGTTTTCTAAAAATCAATACCACTCCTTTGTCTATGTGAAGTCACTTACCTTAGTATAACACAAAGAGTAGAAACATGGAAAAAGGTAACAAACACCTCTAGCATCTCTAAATCTCACATCTGCTCATGCCATGTAGAATAGAAACTCCAGAAGTCACGGAGAGTTAGCTGTGCTACAGTATTTCCTAACTAGCACCAGTGACTTTGATTTACAACTACGAAAAGACAAACAGCATATCGCTAACTGTGTCTTAGAGATACTTGATGTTACAGCTAGCCTTGCTGCAACAGTAATTTTTAGGAAATATTCTAAGTCCGGTTCTTACTAAGTTAGAGAATGGACTTAGCATATTTCCTAAAATGTGAAATTAGTAGAGTAACATATTATTTTATTAAGTCTATAAGTTTATTTGTACTAAGTTACAGTAGATGTGACAGACATTTACATGTTGTCAAATAAACATACAGAATAGGATCTCAGTGTCCACTGAAAATGTGAATTCATTGTTTGAATGTCCCTCCTGAAATATGAATAATTGAGCTGCTTTATATACGTGCTAATCAAACTGATTGTGAAGGCTCATTAGCCATTCAGAGACTGTTCTGCACCAGCTCCAGACGAGCTTATCAGCCATGTTTCCAGTTTAATACCTCACAAACTTTGACACACATTTTTTAATGCACATGCATTTTGAGCCATGAAGGAGAGGAAGATGAGGGGGCCATTGAAAGTTAGTTGCATTTAACAGCTTGAGGTAACCTTTATTCTGAAAAGGTTGCCTTTCAGACACACATGTTACATCACATTGTAACACACAAATCCAAAGGTCATGAGAGTTCACAGAATCCTCGACTCAACAGTGTTTGCTTGGAAAAAGTTCGTAATGGTTGAGGCAGTGGACTAAGAGTGAGTGGGATAAACGAGAACTTGGATTTTATTTTGTTTTACTTTCCTACACCATGGTTTTTGTCTGAATGTATTATCAATCACTAGACAAAATTACTAGCAATAATGATGAGTTCTATATAGTGTTGGATATATTTGAGTTTGCCCGTACATGTTGTTTGGAAATCTTTTCAACCTTTTTACAATTTCTTTTTTGTCCTTGAAAAATATCTCTTGCATTAAAGACCAGTTTTGTCCAGATACATTTTGTTCTGCATTTTTTTGAACAACAACTCATTTTATCCTTTCACTCTAAAAGTGACAGAATTCTCTATACACTCACTAAGTTATGAATCAACAAGCTCTACAATATGTTACATTATTTAAAAAAGAGTCGCAATTAATAGTGACAAACTAACAGGTAAATACAATATACAAGACAAAGTGAAAATTTGTACAATTCTTTATGACCACCTTTATTCTTTGACACAGCCTGAAGTCTCTTAGCCAAGCTTTCCTGTAATCTCTTCAAGAAGGGTTCTCCAGGTTTGTGAAAGGACATTCAAAGCTCTTCTTTTTATGTTGGCTGCCTTTTGTATAAAAATGTAACAGTTCCACTGTTCCACAGTTCCACTGTTACGTAACAGTTACAAAAATGTAACAGTTCCACTGTTACATTTTGTTGTATATATATTTTTTCCTATTTCTTTAGAGCATGACGTTCAGATACTGTTTATCTGTTGGATATGAACTTTAAGGCCTGACACATCTTTTGTCTTCCATTTGTCCAGTTTTCTAAACGTTTTTAAGAACACACTGCACACCATGGTGAACTTTGCTGTTGCTGGCATTTTTCGTAAAATAAACAAAAGAAATCACCGGATTAAAAATGTTCTGTCCAAAGATAAAAGATTTCACTGAAAATTGGACCGAAAAAGAACCAGACTTGCTGGAAATCCTGGAGAGCTATTTCTCAAAAACACTTTAGAAAACTACAAGAAAGTCTGGCAAGGTCACCACTGTGGTTATGACTCTTTTTTTTCAGTGATTCGGTCTCTGTGTTTGCAGTTGTGAGTCTACAGAGCCGTTTGAGAACATTGATTCAGAATGATTCTCCTGAAATAAAAAGAAATGTTGTGCTTTTGCAGTGTTAGGGTACATCTTTTTTCAGTCATTTCAGTGTTTTTCTGGTACTTACTGTCACTGTTTTCTTGTTTCTTTTTTTGCATTTTCATCACGTTGCCTAGTTTAAAGTTGAAGGTTTGGATTACATAACCTGGCTTTTTAAAATTACATAAGCTTTTTTTAAACAAACATTGACTATCCTGTGTTTAATTTCCACTTGTTAAATACTGCTCCCCTTTCTCTTATTGGCCTAGAGACGATGTTTGAACTTAAGCCACGCCGTGTAAAGTGTTATAAATGTTATAACCTCCCTTATGTTATTACTTCTAATCACCTTTATTGCTAAAATGACTATTTGACCTGCTTTAGTTTGGTCTAGATAAAATTTAAGATGTTAGCTTTTTTATGTTACACTTTTAATCATCATGGTAAAACAGTTAACTGAATCCCATGACATGCTTAGTAGCATTGAGCGTTATCTTATTTCACCTGCAGGCTGTGCTCTACACAAGAAAATATCCACGGAAAAAATATGCAACTTCAGTGCTCTCACAACTTCTATTTACACAAACCAAAGATAATCAGATTTTTAAGCAAAATTGAAAGAATAACATTAACAAATTGAATCTTTAAAAAAAATCATCTTTTTTCCAGGCAGTACAGCTGCTGTTAGTCTAAAACGGAGTGCTGCAGTTATGGCCAGCATTCCTATCTGAATGCACTTGTAATTAAATTAAATATAGTAGCAGAAGACGTGTAAAGTATTCAAGTCAACTGTACTTTTCTGGAGACAAGTATAATTTCTGGTAATTAGTAAATGTGTCCCTCGCTGTTGCTGTGCAGGAATGTGAAGGCGCTAATCATAATCCCTGGAATGTTTGCAGGGACAAAGCTGATTGTGTGACCTGCTGCTTGGCTGCCAGGACCCCTCCTGCGGTCACTGGACTAATAGCACATTCTCGGGCAAAGGTTAATACAGAGACATATTGTTCCACATTTGAGGTCATCATCAAATCCATCCAACTCATCTGGTATCATTTGGTGCGTGAAATGCTGCTTGAACATTCACCACGCTGACAGTTCCCTTTTACACAGACATACTTTTTAAGCAGACTTTTAATCCCGTATAATTCGTCACCATGCACCTGATGTTTTACCTTGTGAGGAAAAATAAAAATCCTTAGGGACTGGTTTGAAGCTATTAATCTTCGCCCCCACACCTCCTCCTTACCCCTTTAACCCCCACTAAATCCAACCACCCACTGGAAGGACTAGCTGGCATGTGTTTGGAATAAAAATGTGTGAGGCCTTTTGTCTGCTTGTACCAAGCAAAAGCTTTGCCCTCAGACGGGAGAATAGGAGCTCAGGGAGAACAGATCTGTCTGCTCTCAGTAGGAAGAGCAATATATGGCTGCTTAAAGAGGAGCAAAAGAGGAAGAAGAAGGGGGAGACCATAGTCCCTTTCACCTGACGATGCACTAGGTATTTCATCAAACTTCCCAAGTGCTTCTTTTGCAGTTGTGATTTTACTAACGATTCCTCTTGCTATTACTAAAAATAATACATCTAAATTTCTTCAAATTCCTTCCACCAAGGATAAGGTGAGCTTGTAGGTCAAGAACGACTTAGACAGTAAGGTTAAGCCGCACTTTGAGTGAGAGTATTAACAAGTCTGAACTTGAAAAGGATTTATGGAGTTATGAGACAAAAACATACGGACTTTTCTGTCAGATTTTCACCCCCACAGTTTTTCTAACAGATCAGTGCTGCCAAAGTTGTCACTGGAGAGTTTTTCTTCCCGATATGGGCTTTAGCTGGAGCACCTGACATTTATAGACCTGAGAGGACTGTGGATTTTATACAGGTACCATCTGCTTTTAGATTTCACCTCCTTTCCATCACTGAAAACAGACTTGTGCATTGGAACCAAAAGGATTGACTTTGCACTGTAAAAAGTGTTTAGAATTGTTTATAGTCATGTGAATAAGAAAAAAAAAAAAAACCCACACACGATTCAGTAGCTTATAGAGCCAATTTTAGCAGCAATAACTTGGATTAATGGTTTTCTGTATGCCTTTATTAGTCTCTCACATCATCATGATCGTCGTGGAAAAATTACAACTTTGCTTCAGTTCATTGAGTTCATTTGTTTATGCACAGCTCAGGTCCCACATTCCCAAGGAATTTGACTGGATCATTGCAACGCTTTCTTTTTCGAGTACCCTGTTGGAAGTTTGTTGCTGTGCGTGAGATTGTATTGCATTGTGTTATCAAGTTTCAGCTAAGCTTTAACAATCGGACAGACAGTCTCACATTTGGCTCCGGAATACTTTGGTGTGCAGAGGAGTTCATGGCTGACTAAAGCTGACTGCAAGGGGGCCAGGTCCTGTGGCTATAAGACAAGCTCAAATTATCAGCGCTCCACCACTGTGCTTGGTAGGTTTGAGGTCTGTGTGTGCTGCTGTACTGTATTTGTCTTTTCACCAAATGTGCCGCTGTTCATTATGACCAGAAGCACTTTGTTCTTGTCTGCCCAAAGGATATTGTTCAAGAAATCTTGGGATTTTTTTTTTTAGGCAAGGCAAGTTTATTTATATAGCACAATTCAACAACAAAGGTGATTCAAAGTGCTTTACAGAGACATTAAAACACAAAAACAATAAAAAGCATGATTTAAAATTGATTAAAAAACAGTAGATAAAATCAGAACAGTAGATAAAATCAGAACAGTAGATAAAATCAGTAGTTAAAATATAAGTTTTGAAATTTAAGCTTAAGTGTGGATTTGGTGAAATGCAGCTGAGAACAGGTGAGTCTTCAACCTGGACTTAAATAAAATGAGTGTTTCAGCTGATCTGAGGCTTTCTGGGAGTTTGTTCCAGATGTAAGGAGCATAAAAGCTGAATGCAGCTTTTTTCCGTGTCTGGTTCTGACTCTGGGAACTGATTAAAAAAAAAAAACGGATCCAGATGACCTGAGGGATCTGGAAGGTTCATACTGGGTCAGGAGGTCACTGATGTATTTTGGTCCTAAAAAATTAAGAGCTTTATAGACCAGAATCAGAACTTTAAAGTCTATCCTCTGACGGACAGGCAGCCAGTGTAAAGACCTCAGAGCTGGACTGATGTGGTCCACTTTTCTGGTCTTAGTTTAGGTGCAACACTGCAAACCAAAGCCCAGTCATGGTATTTTAGAGAGGCTTTCTCTTGGCAACAATGAATACTTGTTCAGTTTTTTCCTCAATGCACTGTCATGAACTTTAACATTTAACTTGCTCACTGAGGTCTGTAGAGTCTGAGATGTAGTTTTCAGGTTGTTTACAATTGTTCTAAGCATTACATGGTCTGACCCTGGGATTCATTTTTCTAGATTGTGACATGGTGTTAACACACACTTGAATGCATATAAACACAAATGGCAACGTAAAGCTTGTGTTTTTTTTATAGAGGTGCTCAGACTCAGTGGTGATCAGTTAATCAAGTGCATTTAATTAACAGCACCTCGCTGCTTACAGTAAGTACTTAGCTTCTCACAGACTCTTTTTACCTGACTGATATACAGAAACTTCAGTGTTCTGAACAATGGTCTTACTCAGGTTTTGCACATACCCGTATTTTCACGACCAGAAGACGCACCGTACTAAAAGGCGCAGTCTCAGTTATGTGTGCCATTACTGTATTTAACACACACACACATAAGGCGCACCTGATTATAGGGCGCATACAAGTATGCGTGTTCAAAAATAAAGCGGGAGCAAAACTGAGTTTGGTACTCACATTTTCATTACCGGTAATTGTCATCAATCAAACCCATCGAAGTCCTCATCCTCTGTGTCTGAATTGAACAGCTGCGCTAAATCTCCATCAAACATGCCAGGTTCACTTTCTTCACCGTCAGAGTCACTTTCCGTGCCGTGCGGCTCCTCGGAAATGATGCCGGCTTTTGCGAAAGCTCGAACAACAGTGCCAGCAGACATGTTAGCCCAAGCATCTACAATCCATTGGCAAATTGTGGCGTAACTCGCCCGGCGCTGCCTTCCACTCTTAGTGAAACTGTGGTCTCCATCGGTCATCCATCGCTCCCAGGCCGCTCGCAGCCTTACTTTGAACGGGCGGTTCACACCGATGTCCAGCGGTTGGAGTTCCTTTGTCAGGCCTCCCGGAATGACAGCAAGCTCACAGTTCATTTGTTTCACTAGTTTTTTCACATCGGCTGTGAGATGGGCACGCATAGAGTCACAGATTAAGAGCGATGGTGATGCGTGGAAAAAACCACCTGGTCTCCTTACATACACCTCCCTCAGCCACTCTTTCATCATTTCCTCATCCATCCAGCCCTTTTCATTTGCCTTAATGATGATTCCTGCTGGAAACTTCTCTTTAGGCAAAGTCTTTCTCTTAAAAATCACCATAGGCGGCAGTTTCTGTCCATTAGCATGGCAGCCAAGCACAACAGTGAAAGAAGACTTTTCGTGCCCCGTTGTGCGTATCGCTACCGTGCTGGTCCCCTTCTTCTCCACAGTGTGACTCACCGGGATGTCGAAAGTGAGCGGCACCTCGTCCATGTTAGTGATGTGGCTGGGCTGGATGTGTTTGTCGGCGATGTGTTTGCTGCAGTAGGAGCGGAAGATGGCCAGCTTTTCATTACCGGTATAATCCGCTGGAAGTTGAACATAAAGTTGCTGCGCTACCGTAGTCCTGGTCCGGATGGAAAAATGGCACCGTTTCATGAAACGAAAGCACCAAGACGGACCTCCTCGGAAATGTTCAATTTTCATCTCTTCAGCTAGTGAAACCGCTTTTAGTCGAATGGTGACCGTCGAAACGCTTCTCCCGCTCGCTCTTTGCTCGATGATCCACCGCTCGAGTCTTTCCTCCAACTCGAGCCACCTCGCCTTATGTCCGCGGAAACTCAGCTGCGTCTTCTTGACCTGTCGGAGCTTGTTTTCCAGCTTCCTCCACTTGCGAACCATCGATTCATTAATCTTAAATTCTCTTGCGGCTGCTCGATTTCCATGTTCCTCCGCGTAGCTGATGGCCTTCAGTTTAAACTGTGCTTCATAAGCGTGTCTCTTTGCCATTTTCAGGGTTGTTAAAACAACGATGTTCCACATAATGCACATACCTGTCCTTTTATACAGGTATGTGCGATTGTCCGGTATATACGAGCAACGCCCACACTTCACCCTTTAGCGTTCTCATGGTGTTCTCTACTACGTCCTCCTTACAACACACAGGGCGCACTGCACTATAGGGCGCGCCGCACTTTTTAAAGAAAATCTAAGGCTTTTATGTGCGCCTTATAGTTGCGAAGTTCTCATTACAACTGCATCATTTGCAGTTGGTATCATTTTCTCATGGCTTATTTCCTTTTTCTAACTTTTTGTATATGCATCCTTCTTTTTACTGATTTATCTATACTATTAGGACCAGGTTTTTGGACAATGGTATGTTTTAATGTCTTAATGCATGCTTGATCATCCAGGTAAGGAAATCACAGGAAGCTGTCAATGGAAGAATTGTTTTGTCACAGATCCCAGTGACGTCCTCAGCCTCAGCTGACTGCATATTTCCCTAATCTTATAAATATAGTATAGTATATTTGCTGTGAGATAACCTATACTGGAAAATACACACTGGCTAGAGGATAACATCACTGAAGAGTAACTTTGTGAGGCCAGGGCACTGAAACCTGGTAGCTACTCTTTAAGTGATGAGGATGACATCCTGGGCAGGAAGGAACGCTGGTTTGAGTGGGGGGTCTTGTAGCCATTCTTAAACTCTCTCTGAATAGTACTCATGGCCATTGATCAATCGTTAAGATAGTTTGCATATTAATGAACATGAACCTGACCTCATAGTCCATTGTTAGTCAGCGGTGCCAGTTTCTTATGCAAATTATGCACTTATGTTTACAAGGATAAACATAAATGATGAAACATTTCTCCCACTGAAGACACTTACAGAGCAACAGAATTCACTTTCTGGGACAATGACGCATTCTTTGTCATTTTGCCTTTTTGCAACACCACGAACAATCTGCATGTGACTAAAGTGTAGATGTTCAGCTTCAATTCAAGTAGTTTACCAAAAGTGTATAATAGCTCTTTAGGAATTATAGCTATTTATTTTATTTATACATAGTCCTCCATTTCATTGTTTGATTTCAAAATCTGCTATGATGATGTACCGAGGCAAACACTTCTTTTTTAAAGCGTCGTTGATCAGAAACTTACCCACAGTAAAGTTTTATTAGATGAATGCATCTGAAATATATTTTCTCCTCTATTAAACTAGTGCTCTAAGGAAAGGAAGACCAAGAGGAAAATGGAAAACACAGCACAGGACACAGCCAACATGACGAGCGAAGAGGCTCTGTGTAGCCCCGTCGACCACAAGACCAGAAAGCGCCCTGGCTTCTCCAATCTCAAAGTACTAAAGCTATCTGTGATCAACACTCTGACACCTTTTTTATCCTGCTTTTGATCTCGGACTGCGGTTCATTCTGTTGATGCACTCAGTGTAAAGTGGCCCAGATAAAAATGCCAGTTAAAAGCGTAAAAGGCAGTAGGTGGTGCAGTTGTTAGCGCTGTCTCCTCACAGCGAGAAGGCTCTGGGTTTAAACTCTTACCCCGCTGGCACTGCTGCCTGTTTAGACTTGTTGTAGTTTCCTCTAAAGACATTCGGGTTTTGGTGAATCAGTGACACAAAATTGCCCATAACTGTAAATGTTTTTCTCTTCATGTGTCAGCCCTGCGCTAGGCAGGAAACCTGTCGTGCCTGTGCGCATCTCTCGCTAGAGTGAGCTCTAACAGCCTCCCCTTTTGACCCGGCACAGGCTAAAGATAGATGATAGGTGGATAAATGCTCAGAAAGCCAGATGCACATCTGTTTTCAGTTGATTGAACAACATTTTCAGAGATATGTTTTTCCCAAAGTAGGTAAAATCAAGCCAAGAGCTGATCTTGTGTTGTTACTGAAAATCTCAGCATGCCAAATTTCTGCTCTAAATGAGCTTTCGTCAGACACTTCTGTAGCTGCCCGGAGCAACGCTTTGCCTGATTACAGCAGTACACTGGAGTCATCATATTTCTGTTTTCGTCCCTTTCTTTTTCCATTAATTTTGAGACAGAATGTTAAAATTAAAAAAGCTTATTGTTGTTAACTGTGATGTCAAGACATTACACCAGATTTTGTGCACTGATTCAACACAACATAAGTTGTAGTTCAAGTTAAGAATAAAGGGGTAATGCAACATTAAACAAGGACCACAGTTACACAGTAGAAGGTAGTGGAGACTCAGAAAAGGGTGCAGAATCTTTTCCATGATTACACTATGACATTGTTTGGGTATGTAGACACATAGTCCTAGTTTTATCCAGAACATCTTTGCATTATTAGAACGTGAGTTTTTATATTGTCTTCTGTTTTTTGTCTTCCAGCTGTTTATTGTAGCGCTTTCCTTCGCCTATTTCTCCAAAGCCCTGACAGGAACCTACATGAAGAGCTCCATCACTCAGATAGAGAGGCGCTTTGACCTCTCCAGCACACACATCGGTCTCATAGACGGCAGTTTTGAGATGGGTAACATCAACCAGTTCATTTGAAAATAAACGCTTTGATGGTTTTTTTTAGTGATACAGTGGAGAAAAAGTCATTCTTTTTGCTTACTTGATTTCAATCTTTTTTGGGGTGTGTGTGTGTAGGCAACTTGTTGTTTCTAGCTGTGGTCAGCCATTTTGGGGCTAAGCTGCACCGACCCAGACTCATCGCTGCGGGCTGTTTCCTCATGGCTGTGGGGGCGTTTCTCACTGGCCTCACACATTTCTTCATGGGACGGTACAGGTCAAATTTAAATGAGAAACTTCTATAAGCAAAAACGATGACAGAAGAAATTGACATGGACTTTTTGTTTGTTTTTTGCAGGTATAAGTATGACACGGTGATTCAGGTCTTTCAGAATGACAACCTGAGCATTGCTGCCTGTGTGGATCCTCTGAAAACACTAGATCACGTGCCAGAAATTCAAATAGAGCCTTCGTTGGAGGACAATAAAGGTAAGAGTGTGGAATACATGCCAGGATTAAATATAATTAAAGATAGTAAAACATTCACTTTCACTATTTAGTGCAGTCAAATGCATTTCTGCTTTCTGCTGCAGCGGGTACAGTAAATACCTGTAAATAGGAGAGAATAGCATGGCAATGTCAGCTATTTATTGTTATTATTACTTATTTATTTATTGCTTAAAACTCATGGTTATTGTAGATTTTCTTTTACAAAAAAAACATGAAACTTTAACATGAAACCTTGTTAAACCTACTAACAACTCACCGGCCAATCAGCTCTCTCCTGGTGCATCTTTGTCACCAGGAATAAACAAAGACACAACAGCATGCACGTCCGCAACAATAAGCCCGGACGCAGACTCTAGAGCTAGCCAACGAGAGACGACTTTTAAAAAGAAAAGACTGAAAGGAGGCAGAATAATAAGAAAGCAGACATTTGTAATATTTATGGTAATGAATTCAGTTTGGCTCTGTGTGCCCATGTGTTTTTCAGTGTTTTTAGGAGCTCCTCTTGTTCCCATTAATTTTGGTCCCTGAGATGGGCTTTAGTTGCAATGTTGCTTCAGTCTCACTATTGTTAAACTATAATTAATTCTGCTTCTCACAAAACCATGTGATGCTCTCACAAAATGCAATCTATTGATCCTGTTCAGCTATTCAGATGAGACGTATTTGGAAAGAAATATAATGGAAGTCACATACAATGTGGTGATATACAACAAGCCACTATTAAGATGATACTGAATATCGGCAGATTTTATTCATGTCTTGTTTGACGTAGTCTCTGTAATGAAAAAGCAGATATAGCAGATATAGATGTAAAACTGTGTCTTTCTCATTTTCATGTAACTGGGCTTTTTCCTGCATAGAGGAATTTTTGGCCCCTCCACTCCCACTACTTGCATTGCTTTAATCAATTGGGCATATTGTGTTATATTTTCATAGTTCATTATTAACTATTATAAATATTTCATATTTTACTGAGTAAAGAATGTATTTTTTTGTGTACTAAATACTGAGAAAGAACCAGAAAAAACACTGGTGTGTCGTGAACAGGCTGAGGCTGATAAGTCTGTAAAGCTCATTCAGAGCCAGGAAAATACTGGTGAACCTGATCAAGAGGATCCATGCAATATTTGGTGTATAACTTTGATGCTGTGCGAGCCACTGTGTGTGAACTCTTTGTAACAAAATCACTATCACAGATTTCTAGTTTGTGTCATTATGCAGCCTGTGTGAGAGATTCTGGTTCCAGCATGTGGATCTACGTATTCCTGGGCAATGCTCTGCGGGGGATTGGAGAAACTCCAGTCACACCTCTTGGCATCTCCTACATCGATGACTTTGCTAAGGCGGAAAACTCCCCTTTTTATATTGGTAATATGGGGTTCAAAGGGATTTTAAAGTCTTCCACCTGACTTAAAAGGTGTTACTTAATAAATAAATTCCTTAAAATGCCCTATAAGCCATGTGAGAATACACACATTCATCATTCCTGTATGTACAGAATTTTTATGCTGGTTAATGTGTGATTTTTATCAGGGTAAACCTACAATTAATCTCGTATTCAGTAAATTTAACTGAGGGTCAAGGAAATATCTCATCTTGCATCCTATCCGGTCTCAAACCTGCCGCTCGGGGACCACTTGCGGCCCACCTCACCCCTACTTATGGCCCTTATATCAACGTGAAGACATATAATGCAATTTGGCCCTTGATGTTGTTTTATTAGGGAGGATGTGTTTGTTGTTAAGTGCAATGTTAAAATAAGTTCTTTAAAAAGCAAAAAATGATCTAATATGAAGGCAATATGAGCAGAGACTACAAACATGTGGAGGGATTGGCTGTGTTAGTCTAGTGAAAGAGTCAAAAACTGATGCGTACACTTATGTCTGCATTTTTTTAATTTATTTTTTTAATACAAACAAAATTATTCTGGCCACGTGTTTATTTGGTAGGTCAATGAAAGGCTTCAGTTAGTTAAGAGTGAGGTAAAAAAGAAATTGCGTTGATGTTTGCAATTTTGTCTTGTGATACAATATTGGAAATTTTAAAAAACAAACAAAAGAAAACATTTTTGGAAATATTTGTGGGTGCTTTCTTGTTTTCGCTTGTTTTTTTTTTGTACTACTCGACCACTAAAGTGGCCCTCCAACGAGATGACAGTGCCAGTAGTGGCCCACAGCTCATTTAAGTTTGAGACCCTTCTTTAGATTGTTTAATATCACATCGTAGACTTCTGATCTATTTTGTCATTGGCAGCTTGTCTCCAGACCATTACTCTCCTGGGTCCCATGTTTGGCTTCCTTTTGGGTTCCTATTGTGCCAGACTATATGTTGACATTGGATATGTTGATATGGGTAAGGTTTTTCTTTGTGTGTCTGGGTTTTGTTTTTTGTTTTTTACATGATACACGACTCATTATGGTTAGAGCTCATCTTAAAAGTATCCGATAGATGGCAAAAGCTCACAAAATTCAAAGCAGTGATTTTAGCTGAAAGAATATAAAAACCTGTCTGCGTTAGAAACAAAAAGAAAATGTACACATTTAGATCTTTTTAGGCAACGACACATTTTTCTGCAATTTTGCCTATATATTTTAAATCAAATATTTTAAATAAATTAAATCAAATATTTCAAATTGACTGTAAAATTAATGCAAACATTTTTTTTTTAAAATTAAAGTTAAAAGTTAAAAGTCTGCACTTCAATCACATCATGATTATTTGTGTTGACATTGAATGGGATGGTCTGGAGGCTAAAATGACAAAAACTGTCTTTGTCTAACAAATCAAGTTTATGGACCGTGTAAGGCCAAGAAGCTGGATGGGGGTAACAAGAGTTAAAGAACAACCTTTCACAAGTTAAAAACATTTTAGCCAGTCTACACTTTTGTCAACAGAGATATTTTGATTGAGACTTGTTTATGCGAAGCCTTTATTTGAAGACTTCCTGAAGAAAACTTGAAAATTCTTCTCTTTTACATAGAAAGTGTGACCATCACTCCTAAGGATTCCCGCTGGGTGGGTGCTTGGTGGATGGGTTTTCTTGTGTCCTCTGGCCTTCTGCTTATCTCCAGCATTCCCTTCTGGTTTCTGCCCCGTTCGATGCCCAAGCAGGAGAGTGAAGAAAACCATGAAACTCCAGTCTGCGAGATCCTTAACAAGACAGAGGATGCGCAAAGCAACAACCAAAACTTCAAGCTGACTGAAATTGCCAAAGGTAGAGTCGTCGTCTGTTTGCATGTGCAGGTTGATGGATCTTACGTGATTTTTGTGGATGTTCCTGCCCAGGGTTCCTTCCATCATTGAGGCGTCTGTTAGGAACTCCTGCTTACTTCCTGCTTCTTTGCGGGAGCATCCTGAAGTTCAATGCATTCATCGGTCTACTCACCTTTAAAGCCAAATACATGGAGCAACAGTTTGGACAGTCTGCATCCAGGGCAAACTTCCTCATAGGTAAAAATAATGAAATCAATAAATTATGTGTTCATATTGAACTTTTGATAGAAAAGTGGAACATAGGCGCAGTAATTTATTGACACGTGTTCAAACATACATGAAAATAGTGTTTTTACAACTCTATCAAGCTTGAAGGTCAGCATTTGCAATGACCACCAACACAACACAGCCTGAACACTCCCAGAGAAACTTTCTTTTAATTTGCTACCCTTCAGGAATAGTTCTCCAGGCTTCTTTAAAAACATTCAAAGCTCTCCTTTGGCTGCCTTTTGTTCTGTTCTCTGTCAAAATGATCCCAAACTGCTTCAGAGCTTGATAAATCAACTCAGAACAGGTTCGGAGAGGACAGCCTGTGAAGGAAAACTGTACTCGTAGGTGTATATACCCAGCGCCAACCCTGCACACTTCTGCCTTTTCTCATTTCCCTTCCTTCAGGATGGCTTCTTCACAGCCAACATTCCTCTGAGACATGCATCTCTCATGTCCTGTGTCAGATCTTTTTTTTTTATTTGATTTTTTCCTATTTCTTCAGAGCATGACTTTTAGATACTGTTAATTTGCTGGCAACAGTGTTACACCCTTCTGCAGCCCCTAATCTCCTCAGTGTGTTCAGCTGGTGCTAATTGGCCACACCTACTCAGGTGTGGATAAAAGCATACCTGAAGCAGGCTTTCAGAGAGAGGCTCACTAGTTTTTGCCTTGGTGGTTCCAGCCATTTTAGCCAGCCTGCTATGCATTTTAAGATAAAACCTCTTCTCCTTATTTATGTTGCGGCTTTTGAGCCGGGTTGTAACACGTTCACCTTCTGTGAATAAGCAGTGTGTACTTTTAGATAAGGTTTAAATGATCAAAATGCACTCAAATATTTAACATCTAACAAACAAATCATTAATAATCATTAAGGAAAATGTGCTTGGTATAAAGTATGTATATGTGACATGATGTATGAAGTATACAAGCAATATTCCCCTGTGTTTCCTTCAGGTGTCCTGAACCTGCCAGCAGTGGCAATAGGGATCTTCCTCGGAGGGCTGCTGATGAAGAGGTATAAGCTGAGTGTGGTATCAGGAGCTCAGCTTTCCTTTGCAACATCCTTTATGTCCTATCTCCTCATGCTGCTGCAGTTTGGCACCAAGTGTGATAACATACCCATAGCGGGGCTCACTGTATCGTACAACGGGTCAGTGCTGAGACAAATATCACTGATTTAGCAACTTTCTTCCTGTGTCCACTGTAGATCAAAATATCCATTGCTTCACTCCCTTGCAGGACAAAAGGTGTATTGTACAGCAGAGAAATGCTCTTCTCTGAGTGTAACAGGGACTGCTTGTGTTCAGCAGAGGAGTGGGACCCCGTTTGCTCAGATAGCGGCATCACTTACATCTCTCCATGCATGGCTGGCTGCCTCAGCTCCAGCGGACACGGCAAAAACACCGTAAGGACAATTACAAGAGAGCACAGAGGTATAATGTAAAGTGTAAACATGTGTATCAGCCACTTGTTGGAAGATATTTGGGTCAAGAACGTCTTGATTGCGGTGTATTGAGGTTACATTACATTTTAAATATTGCTACTTTGTAACATGAACTCTTGATATTTATATATGTCTCATCCTTAAATGGATTTGAACAGCACTCCCATGGTAAATGGATTGCATTTACATTTTCTGCTCTTACTGACCACTCAGAGAGCTTCACAGACCACATGTTCACGGCACTTTGTATCCCTTTCATTTACATTTATACTTTTACTCACACACAGTGATGACACACATCAAAGGCAGTTCTTAGGGTTCAGTATCTTTCCCAATTACACTTCAACACTTTGACACATGGGTTGAGCTGAGGTTGAACCACTGTAACCTGATAAAACATGTTCATAAGCAGTACTGTGGGCCATTTCAAAGGAACACCCTTTATTAGCTACACTGAAAAAAATTAAGAAAATTTAAGCTATCAAAATGCTTTGATAGCTTAAATTCTGAAATAAAATAAATATTTTTTTACAATGCTTTAAAATGTACTGTGATGGTTAATTCACCAGTATGTGAAAGCTCTTCAATCAATAAAAAAACATTTTTTTTAATGCTAGAATGTCTGAAACCAGCACCACTGACTGAAACTGACTGAAACTAGTACACTGGGAACAATAGGCTGTGAGGTCAGTTCTTTGATTGTTAATATGCAAATTCTCATGACCATTGATCAACAACCCCTCATCAAAACCCACTGATCAAAGGCAATGAGTACCATTCACAGAGAGTTGGGGAATGGCTGCAATCACAGCATTGTAAGATGGTAAATGGCCTGTATTTGTATAGCGCTTTACTTAGTCCCTATGGACCCCAAAGCGCTTTACACTACATTTAGTCTTCCACCCATTCACACACACTGGTGATGGCAAGCTATGTTGTAGCCACAGCTGACCTGGGGCGCACTGACAGAGGCGAGGCTGCCGGACACTGACGCCACCATTCGGCAACAGGTGAAGTGTCTTGCCCAAGGACACAACGACCGAGACTGTCGGAGCCAGGACTCGAACCGGCAATATAATATTTACAGATTTCTAAAATACTTGTGTTTTCTTATTTTTTGTGACAGGTGGTCTGAATACCATCCATGTAACTATGATAAGCAGTCAGAATAATAAAAATCCTCCACTTTAAAAACTATTTTTTAAAAGTCTTTTAAAACTATTTTAAAAACTGAAAACTCACTCTCTTTTAAAAGCTCACTCATTACCATCTAATTATTTTACACTTATCAATTAACATTAAAAAAGGGTCAACTTTTAATTAACCCCAAAATGTATTAATTTGATCAGACACATACAGTATATAGTGTTATTTTGTTGCATGTATAATAAATGAATAGAAAGCACATATGTCAGTGTTTGTGATATAGCTTGAGCGTAGCAGTACATTTCAATATTCAGTTTTGTTTTCACAAAATTTCAAGTATTACTCCGAGAAGTTAGCAGAGGTTTCGCAGCATTCTCTGAAACATGATCACATATAGTACTTATATATAATACTTACAGATTAGATTATTTGTGTTGCAAAGATATAATCCAGTACAAAATCATCACTATTGTTGTTCTTCAATGTTTCTACTAGTTGCTGTTGAGGAAGATGATGTTAGCCAGGAGGCATGATGTTACACTGTTGCTACTAAAGCATTTTTCAGTGTGTACTCTCAGTGTATTTTCCTATTGTTGTAAATGTTATTGATTAGCTGTTATGTGCTTTTCTTCTTATGCTCTTGTAAATATCCCCTACCTTTTCTTCGCCTATAAAATCCTCTGGGTGAAGTGTCAGATGTTACGTGGAGAGCAGTTTTGTCCCTTGTCTCTTCAGGAAACTCACATCTCAGTTGCTTTAAACTTTAAAAAGTGTAATTTTACAGACTTTTAACGTGTTTGATTAACAATGCTTACTTTTCCTGGGTAGAAAATGCAAAATGAAATAATTTTACAATCCAGTTCCAAAAATGCCTGGATGTAAAAGACATAAAAATATATATAAATGTAAATATTCTCTCTTTCCCAGGTCTTTCACAACTGCACCTGTGTGTCCACCTCCTTTCCAGCAGGCAGCAGTACATCAGTGAGACTGGGCCAGTGCCCTCATGCCAAGGACTGCAGCCGAAGCTTCACTTCCTATATGGCCATATCTGTTCTCAGCTCCTTTATCAATGCTCTGGGAGCCACACCTGGCTACATGGTCATTATACGGTCTGTAAAAACTTAGTGTTGCTATCACGTCTATGAGCAGCCTAAAGTAGTGGTAGACAGTGAAATGGAAGGACTCAAAACAGTTATAACGTAACGCGGCTAAGTGAGGTGGAGAGAGTACAGATAGACTGGCAGGAACTTGGAAGCGTGGGGGCCAAATAGAGACTGAGCAGGCATGCGGAGGGCTGGTGAGGTTAAAAACCTGGCAGGCACAAAGACAGGAAGGTTTAAACCTTTGACACATTGTCTTCTGCCACAAAAGATGATAGAACGATCATGCAAAGACTGGATAAAATACCTGGTTAGATAAACTACTCAGGATGATTGATCATTTGACATGGAGGCACATCAATCCACTGGCTGCTAAGGAGCAGGAGGGAGGCACTAAGAGAAACACACACACAGAGCAAAAAGAAACAAAATGAAAAGGCGGACAGAGAGAAAGACAGAGACAAGATAATTCCAGTGAGAGGAGAAAACTTTGCTGTTTTGATGCAATCAAGTATTGGCTGCTGTGACCCTGACTCAAGGGAAGCATAAACAAAGTTACTTTTTGACAAGTTTTTTTTTTCTACACATTTCTAAAAGTGTGGTGGTGACACATGCAATGAAAGAATGTACGTAAGTATCACCTGAAAAGGGTTTAAACTGTTAGCAGTCGGACGTACCGCCCACGGGACATTGGATGGTTTAGGGGACTAATAGGACTGCTAAGGGGTTAAAGGAATAGTTTCACCTTTTAAAGAACTAATGTCCAGCATTAAATAACAGTATTAAGCAAAAACTGCAAGATAGTTCCCCAATAATTCCACTAAAATTTAGCCTAGCCAAAGTCTGTTCCTGCATCCTGTGTATCACTTCACGTCTATCCATTGCTGCTATGGAGACCTGTCAGCCTACTGTTGCCAGTTTATTTTTTATAATGTACTCCTTATTTTCTTGATTTGTTTTGTTTTGTACTTGCAGATGCATCACACCCGAGCTCAAATCCCTTGCTCTGGGTATTCAGACCTTGGTAACTAGGACTCTTGGTAAGCTTCAGTACTTTCACTTTGACGTAAAGCATAAATATATGTCACTCTGCTTGAATCCCAAAAGGTTTATTTTCTCTGGATAAAAGTTTTGTCCCCATTGCCAATGCTGTCTGTAGGTGGAATTCCTGCACCGGTGTATTTCGGCGCTTTGATTGATTCAACTTGCCTTAAATGGTCTATGAAGAGTTGTGGCGGTAGGGGGGCATGCCGTATTTACAACTCTGATATGTACAGGTACCCCACGGAGAAATTCCAGTTTACACTATTTAAACAAATTTGCCAAAAATTATTGACTAGCATTATAATTGTTGTAAAGACCTTTGCTGATTTGCCCCAATCCAATTCTGTTCTCTACTTTTAGGATCATTTTCCTGGGTTTGATCACTTGTATCAGTGGCTCCTCTTATTTTTTCCTCATTGCTGTCATCATCCTTCTCAGACGCCAGTTCCGAAAGCCAGAGAAGGACACAGACAAGCAGGAGCAAAAAGCATCAAAGGATTTTGAACTAAAGACGCCATTAAACCTCACTGAGGAGATTAGAGCCAGTCCTGAAACTCCCAACTTACCCAGTGCTACAAAAATTTGGGTAAAGATTGCTACAGATTTGGAGGAAGGAGGAGAGGTCCACACAGTAGAACTGCCCCCTCATAATGATGGAGTAATCTCTACAAGTAATGCACAGGAGGCTAAATACATGACAGATACCTGCGCTGAAGTTATTCCTCTGTCTTCTGATGGCACAAACACAGAGATAGTCCGTAAAGAATCCATCGGACACAAAGTAATAGAGAAGCAGGACGATCACATTGATGACAAGAGCAAATTGGAGAAAGAGAGGCAGCAACTAAACTGATGGACCACATAAAGACTGTGTTTAGCAGAGTGGTCTCCAACACAAAATCAAACTGGAATAGATGGAACAAGTCCCAAAATTTGGTCAAAAGATAATTTTCCTGTAAAGAGGGACTACTTTCAGGACAATGTCACGGTTAATGCTAATAGTATTTTCCATCCTTTTTTTGCAGGATGCAGCTATTATAATCAGTGTTGGGTGTTAAATGTAACAAAGTAACAAATCCTTAGATAAAAATTTGGGGGGGGGGGTTGTTTTTCAGCTCACAAACTCAATTAGGTACTTTTTAAATATTTAAAAGTACCTAATTAAATATTTCCTGTTGTTTCACAATATTTTTGGCTCCTTTCAACTCATTAGCATCCAGCTACATACTGGAATGTATCCAGTTGTAGAGCTCAGCCAGCATGATTGTGCATATGACAACATTTACATTGCAGAAGAATTTGAGTTACTGTGTACCACAGTTATATTTATTGTCTGTCAGCTGCTAAGGAGCTGTGCTTCATGTTTTGAAGTAATCTGCAGTCAAAGTAAGTGGTAAGGCCAGTTGAGAAAGAGACTGATGACTGTATGTGGCATGAATGATGGACCACATTATAACACTCATTAACACACACTTTCCTGGTTGTTGTTCAAACACTCTCGCGGTTGCATCTTCTCAGCTCCCAGCCGCCCATACACCAACAACAACACCATTCAGGAGCCAGTTCACTCTCATATGCCAGGGAGGCTTGATGACCCAATGCAACTCAGGTGTGTCCGCCTCCCCGCAGTCGTGCTCCACCACACTCTGCTTCTCAAAAACTTCAGCTAAAGCTTGCTCTACGAGGGAAATTAACAAGCTTGATGCTGGTTCTGTGGAACTGAAGATGATGCTGTCAACATGCTAATCAATGAAGTAAAGTCAGTACAGTAGACTACAAGCCCTCTGGACGTATAACCAGCATGCTGTATGCAAAAGGGGTTTTATTTTATTTTTTTTAGGTAATGCTTTAATGTAACTGATTACTTTTTATATCCAGTAATCTTTTAAATTTACATGCTATTTTTAAAAGTAATGTTACCCAACACTGGTTATATCACGCTTAATCCTGTGAAGAAAGAGCGCTACCAGTGGTCCCATTTCCACATTTGTAGAAACAGTCTCTGGAACAAAAATGAAGTTGTGCTGATGTATGTATGGGATCACATGACCGCTTTGCAAGGTCCCAGAGTGAAAAATTTTATAGATTACTTCAACTTCTTGAAAAAAAATGTTCTTTTGTGTAAATAAATGGATGTTTGAATGACTAGAATTATTTTTGCATGTATACACAGTACAGACTTTGAATGGAATGCATTTGTCTATAAATGCAGTCATAGAGATGCAATAAAATTGTGAAACGTTTGGGCATGGCAGCAACACATTCAGAAAGTTTGCCTTCAAAGTAAAAGCTCCGAGGAACAACGTTTACTTTGAAGGCAGTCCATCTCCATTTCTGGTTTGTGACACGATCTTTCAAGGTTTTTTTTTTTTTTTTTACAGCTGGGCTGGTAAGTAGCAAGTATTTGCCTGAAAAATGGGAAAAACCTCAGGGAACCACAGTACCCTTTCCCTTTTTTATAGATAATATAAAGTCATCTTCTATATACAATCCCAGTTCCAAAAGGTTAGGACATTTTAAAATGGAAATCAAAACAAAATGCAATGATTTGCAAATTCCATAAACCACAAAAATGCTAGGTCATTTTGAATTTGGTGGCAACAACACGTCTCCAAAAGGGTTAGTTTACCTGACAACAGCTCAGTAACATGATTCTGTATTGTAATAAAAGCAGGTAAGAGAGGCAAAGTTTCTCAAAAGTAAAAAAGGTCAGAGGTTTATCACTATGCAGTAACCAAAAAACAAAAAAAGAGTATCTCCAGATTGTGCAGCAATTTCAGAATAATTTTTCTCAACATGAAATTGTGAGGACTTTAGGACAAGCCTGAAAAAAAATATCAGGTGCCTGTGATCTTCAAGTGGCACTGCATTAAAAACAGGCATGATCACTGACCGTGCCATCCAGAAATGCAGCCCTGTCATGCAAAAAAGAAGCCATAAGTGAACATGATCCAGAAACATTGCTGTTGTCTGTGGACCAAGGCTCATATAAAATGCAAAATGGAAAACTGTTCTGTGCTGAGACAGACCGACCCTTGAAATACTTTTTGGAAAACATGGAGCCCAAATACTTCAGACTGAAAAGCAGACTTGTCATTCAGGAGGAATATGTGGAAATGTGTCATGAATGTTGAAAACGTTTTAGAGGAATATATTTTTAACCCTAAGGCCAATCCGAAATTGTATACTGCATTTGTTTCAGTAGCATGGCTTCATAGTAGAAGAGTCTGGATGCTAAACTGGAATGCCTGCAGTCAAGATCTTTTATCAATTGAAAACATGATGAGATGAAAAACATTCCAAACAAGATCAGGAATATTGATACGTTTTAGGGGATGGGGGGTATTTTTAGACTGTACGGTGAGGCTCAAACATCAAGGTGAAGTACAAAAGACTAGATCACAAATGTAGCTGCTAAATGTGTCTTTGTTTTCACCAGCTGTTTTGACCAGTGTAAAAATCTGTGTGCTTGATTTTGCGTCAGTTGGGAAAAAGTTGAAAAGAAAAAACACTCCAGAGAGGTGTGAGAGAGAGTTGCTGTGTTAAGAGTTGTGTGAAATGTACAACCAGCCTATGCTGTTAAGCTCCGGGCAGCAGGAGAAAATAAAAGTATTTTTAGGTGCAGATCCTCAGTAGGTTTTGTCCCTAAGCTTGAATCTTTCATGTCACATTTGGTCTTTTGAACAACAATTCCTAATCAGATTTAAGTTTAGGCAAAATCGAGGACTTGTTTTGCGCACAGAAGTATGTTTTAAAGTATGTTTCTTCTCATTAGCAGAGATATTTTTACAAATACCACTAAAATATGAGGGTTTCTCTGCACTTATGCACGCTGTCCAAGAAGAAAGAAAACACCAGAATCGTAGCTTTATGCATAAAACTGCTTGATGTACAAGAGATATTTAGTAGGAAGGTAAAAATGCATTCACAAAGCAACAAAACAAAACACCTTCCTCACTAAGATGTCATTAATGCAATTAATTCAAAAAACATGCTATTTGGTTTCCATGTAGAGGTAGATGTTGGTGACGTCAAGTGTTTATTTTTATCTGTGGATGCATCACGGGCCAGAGAGTTGACACACACAGGTGTCGTGTGTGAGTGCTCCTCCCTCGAATAAACAAAAGTGATGAAATCATGTGACCAAAGAGTTTTCCCACACCAATCAGGTAATGCATCGTGCCAAACTGCCCATGTGACAGTAGTTAACTACAAACATGGAAACATTTCCAGGCGTCGATGCTCTCGGTGCAAACAAGTCATAGCACTGCGCTGCTGGCACTCCTTGCTTACGTCCGAATGATTCTCCAGTGAGGTTTCATCCCACTTAGATTCAGTGCTACAAGAATACTAATGAACCATGCTGACCATATTTATTGATGCTTACAAGCAGAAATCTCTGCACTAAAAGTGAAAGGGAAAAAAACTGGATTAAACAGGATTTGATGAAGCTTGTGAAGGTTCACTTGGTTTTGTGTGAGCTTTGTTTTTGTGCTAAATCAAACTGTAAGGTTGGACTTCTCGCATGTACAAAATCAATCCAAGGCACCACATGATGACATGACTTGACTCAATGTTTTCCAGGACTTCCATTAAAAAAAAGAAAATTTCTTTTCTTTTTTCTTCCTCAAAAAGTTGTAAATTACCAAAAGTCCTGAGGCACAAAATCTCTGGTTTATAGCTAAATCAAGTAATTGTTTTCGGACTCTCACGTGATTATGCATTAATGTAAATAAATCAGTCACAACTTTGAAACTTTGAGCTGATATTGTGCAAAGAAATAATAAAAACCCATGTAGCTGCAGAGGAATCAGAAAAATATCCTGTCACTGTCTCTGCAGTTACCTTTTTTTTTTTTTTTGAAGCTTACAGGAAACTCGGGGAGGTGTTCATCAGACCGCAGTGGGTTTGGGGGTGTTATACGTCCATTAAGAGTGCACTATATGTCTGTTAGCTCAATCTGCGGTGAAAACCACTAGCACTTACCAGCAGCCTGCTGCCTGTGCTGGCATCTCCCCAGTGAGATAGTAGGATGCTCTCTTTGGCTCACCAGTAACAATAACTATGACATTAAGAGTCATGCACTGTGTTGCTGTGAAACTGGTGGTCTTTTTTTTTCTTGCAGTGTTTTATGAGTACATTTTTATGAGATATCTTTCTGTGAAAACCACAGCTCATCAGAATTGTCTATTTGTATTTGCTGCTTATTTTCTGTAGATTTATATAAATGTGTGTTGTATTAAAACATACTATATATACAGATTTATAATACATATTACATTACACATTACTTAATAACATGATTATCAGTTCAAAGGGAGGCTGATATTCCCTGATTGTAGATAGGAATTTTTTCACACTACCTGTCTAAGTGCACCTTATCGTTCAGTAGCTTTTAGAACCACCTTTAGCAGCAATAACTTGAAGTAATCATTATCTGTGTGACTTTATCAGTCTCTCACATTCCTGTGGAGGAATTTTGGCTCACTCTTCTGTACAATCTTGCTTCCGTTCATTGATTTTTGCAGGCATTGATTTATGCACAGCTCTCTCAGCATTTCAGCCAGGTTGAGGTCTGGACTTTGACTGGACCATTGTAACACGTTCAGTGACTCTGTGAGTCACTGCAAGGTTCCCAGGTAACGTGGCTGTAAAACAAGCCCAAATCATCACCCCTCCACCGCCATGCTTGACAGCCGGTATGAGGTGTTTGTGCTGATATGCTGTGAACACAGTGCTGTGTAGTACAGCCAAACAGCTCCACTTTGGTCTCATTTGCCCAAAGGACATTGTTCTAAAAGTCTTGTGGTTGTTAAGGACACGTTTTCTGTTTAGATGTGGTGATTAAGCGCACAAGTCAGAGAGCAATCTCTCTTGTTGGGTTTTTATCTCAGTAAATAAAACCTCGATCAATCACCTTTTGGATTCCAAGCGATGCATATTGTTTACTTAAAAGAAAACAACTTAATATTTGCTTATACAGTCTTTAGGAAACTAAATAAGAAGATGCAACTACTAGTCTAGTTTTCAACTTGTCACACTGCTGGGTCGTGCGGTTCTAAAGTGTCTCAAATTTTACCATCAATTCATTAATTAATACTGTGTTGCTTGTGACATGTCCCATCAAAATAATGAGGCACCATTTATTATTGATGATAATTCATCTTCACATGTTTTATTCATCGTCGTTGAAGCCCAGAGGAAGGCGCTAAGGCCAGAGTTTGGTGACCTACAGTAAAAGTTCACTACATGTCTCAAGGTAAATAGGAAGACAGCCTGACAGTGTTCTTCTCCCTGGTGTGGGTTTGTGGCGGGTCAGTCCCATCACGGCAGCTGATGACAATAGTGACGACTGTGATGATGAGGATGGTGACGTATGCAGACGTGCGTGTGTTTGTGTCTGTGTACTGCGATGATCTTTCGTTCTTTTTTTTTATTCTGCTCATGTGAATATTAAAGAGTGTACATTACGGTAGAACCGAGTGTTATATGACATGTATAAGACCCGCTTTATTCCCTACCCCACCCTTTTGTAGATGAAAATGCAAGGCTATATTTGGAGAGAGCTGATGTCACAAGTGGTTTGAGCAGAGAGCCTATAACTGTTGCAGTCGGCTTGTGTGACAGTCTGACAAACCTTGGAGAGCTCCAGTAGCAGACTGGGATCTAGCCAAGACTACAGAAAGTGAGTATTTTGTCTTTCCTATGGCTTGGATGTCTTTTTCCCCCACAGGTTTTATTTATAGTTGTTAATGAGGTGCTAGAAGAAACTGACATTTATCTCAGTTTGTATATAGTAACATTTTTCTTTAAAAAATTAAAAAGGGAATATTTTAGTAAGTCTATTTCTTGCATATTTTTTAAGTAAGTAAAAGAGAGGTTAGAAGATTAAGTAAAAGATGGAAATTCACATAGAGCACAGGGAAATGTGTAGATGAAATCTACATTAAGTTAGATGATTCTGTGGAAATATAACTAAGACTGAAATGTACAAAAACGGAAAAAAAACAAACTATTTATTTAAAAAAAATATTATGTTGTTCTGTAAACAGATGTAACAGTGAGATTGCTGCTACTATTTTCATACGACTAACACAATAAAAGACTTTGTCATCATTTGAACACATATGCAGCTGATTAATTAGTAATGAAATGTTATAAAATGATGTCATTATAATCTAACATTTAAGCTACTCAGCAAATTTGGATATATATTACAAAATAATACATTCTTAATTATTTTTACTTCAAAATCAAATCCTGAAAATATTGCACCCTATACTAAAATTGCACATGGTCAGGACATACATGACATTTATATATTTAAAATATATTCAATGTGAATAAAATGATGCACGCATGTTCAACATTTAAAGCTGGTGCCATTAAATTACCTTTAAGAAACCAGTACTGGCAAATGTACTGTCCTAGTTGAAGTAAAATTCTAAATGAATCCATCCCATATTGTTTTTGCAAAGTCAGCTCAAGTGTTTCTTCAGATTTGCATTTAAAAGCAACTGTATTCTAATTATTGTGCTGCACGTTGCTGAAGTTGAAATAATGTCAGCATTTCCAGGAACAACAAGCTTTGTTTTTCAGACTGCTCCTGCTTGAAAATGTCTGCTTGCTCCATTTTATGGTGGAAAAATCCCAGTATCAGATGAGTCGATACCATGGATTTAATTGCTTTTAAAACTATTTCACAGATTTTTTTTAAAAAATGCATTTTTGGCAGTCTAACTATAACTTTATTGCATTTTTTTCAAATATAATTTAACATAGCTTAACACTTATGTTAGACCCTGACATCTATTTTGATGATGTACCTAATTTGTTGGGAATCAGACAAAACTATCACACGTCTCACTGGTTTTCCCTGAAGCACAATAAACAAATGTAACTCCTGTTGTGTTTGCAGGTAATCACGCTTACAGCATGTATCACCTCAGGGTGCCTGTGCTTCTTCTCATGCTGCTTGTGCTGCTGCACTGCATCACCGCTGCCCCAAGCTATAGGTAAGCCAACACATTCAAAGCAGAGAGCCGAGGTGCAGGAGAACTTTGGCTTTCATTAGCCTCAAATGTTGATAATCAAAGATGGAAACCAACTGTGCTCATTTGTGGGGAAAGTGTTTCACTGTGCAGGGAGAAGTGGGGCTGGAGCTAAGTGGCCACTTTCTCTCCTTGTTCTCGGGAGTTGTGGATATCTTCAAGAGCCTATTATCAATGTCAAATGGTTTAGCCCTTTGTCCTCTGTGATTCAGGTACTTCAGTCCCAGCTCATCCAGCGAGCAAGAAAGCGATCTCCCAGATAGCGAAGCCTGGTTGCTTCCCGGGCTAATCTCCAACCCATTTCTCAGCCTCGTGGGTACACGGCCACGAAGGGGGCTCACAGCTATGAACAGGTAGCAGCATTATTGCTTGATTTCATTTTAAAAAAAGTTGAAATCTACGAGTATTTTTGAGGTGTTTCTTAATATCTGTGCTTTTCTTAGTCACCATATAGAGAAGAGAAAGTGCAACACAGCCACCTGTGTCACCCAGAGGCTAGCAGACTTCCTGGTCCGTTCCAGTAACACTATTGGTACTGTGTACGCACCAACCAATGTGGGATCTGCCACCTACGGCAAAAGAGACCTACTGGAGCCTTCAGGCTACGTGAATCTCTAGTGCCAACTGAGGAAACTCCACAGCATTTGCAGCAATCCTCACAGCTCTGATGATATAACCAATCATGTAACAATGATTGTGAGAATGACATATATATAATGATGGCAATGATGGCAATGATCACAGACTTTTCTTGATTACTTTCTTAACTTAAGAAACAGTGCCTTTGATTTAAAACATCACTGTATATTTTTTTCTGCCTTTTTGTGTGTTGTGGCTTCATATGTTGTTGCACAATGGCATGATGGGAATAATAATAATAAAAAACAACCAAATGTTAAAGTAATTCATGGGAAATAAAATAAAGGAAAAACATGTAAAGCAATATAAAATAAATGTTATTTGTTGTTTTGATAATAAAATTGTAAAAAATATATATATATTTATATTTTTTAGAACCTTTATGCATTTTAAGCCACATTATTGTATTAGAGCTGCACGCAGGAGCTGTGAGCTGTTAGCATCCATCTGATGAGTACAGAAAACGTTTTCTTTCAGGAGATGTCCATTAATCAAATAAAAGTATTTCACTTTGATTATGAGCAAACTCTGAAAGTTGCATTGCCACTGGAATAAACTTAAAAATGAAGTAGCCATCCTATTTCACGCAGCTCATTAATTCACCCAGCTCCATAACACCAAGAAATAAACAACTCACGTTTGTCATAACGTCAAGCTTTCATGAGGAACACAGCAGCCAAAGAAACTCAGAGGAAATGCTGATGATTCAGCCCCAAATTCAACCCGATCTTTCACTCTCATCACAAGCAAACGATGGTTCAGCATTTTGAGAATAACACTTGTTCACTTTCTTGCTAGACAAGATAAACACCACTTTCATTTCTGTAAAACCAAAAAGTCGTATATGTTGCTGACGCAAGCAAATGCTCAAGACACACAAAACAGGGGAAGCGGTAGGAACTTCTGAGGGACTTTTAACACTAAATAATTAGTCTGACTTCCTGGTATTATGAAATGCAGAAGCTTATGAGGTACCATTTTCTTCAAGTCATTTTTAGTGCCTGTTATTTGAGTCCATATCAAACCAACTTTGCACATCAATGCCATGAAGACGATGCACCCCAAAGCATCCAAAAAGTACCTTAAGTGGCGTGCTATGAACTCATCGGCCACCGTATTATCTACACCTTCTTAGTCCTTCGTTAAAGCCACTTTTTTTTCAGGACACTCTTAATTCTTCATGGAAGAGATTCAATGAGTTTCTGGAAACATTCCTTAGAGTTTCAGGCCCATATCGACATGACAGCGTCACACAGTTCCTGCAGATTTGTTAGTTGCACGTCCATGATGTGACTACACCTTTTCACTATACTGTTTAAGTACAGGGAACTCAGTGTCAAGTTTGAGATGATTTGTGACATGATGCTGAAAACAGCAATCAGAAGATGGTACACTGTGGTCATACAGGGACGGACATGACCAGCAACAATAGTCAGACTGTGGTGTATAAATGCTCAGTTGGTACTAAGTGTCCCAAAGCTTGCTACACCATTACAACAACACCAGCCACACTGATACGGGGAAGGATGGATCCATAGTTTAATGTTGCTTACAGCTAATGTCACAGCAAATAATTGAGACTCATTAGACCAGGCAAGTTTATTCCAGTTTTCCAATTTTTGTGATCCTGTGGGAATTCCAGTCTCAGCTGTGACAGAAATAGTACCCGATGTGGTTTTCTGCTGCTGTAGCCCATCTACTTTGTGACTTGATGTGCTGTGCATACATAGATATTCTACTGCATACCTTGGTTATAACGAGTGGTTATTTGAGTTACTGTTCCCTTCCTATCAGCTCGAGGCAGTTTGGCCAATATCTTCATTTTCACCCAGAGAACTGGATGTTTTCTGTTTTTCAGACCCTTCTCTACATAAATCCTAGAGATGGTTGTTTGGGACCATCCCAAAGATCAGCAGTTTCTGAAATACTCAGACCAGCCTCTCCCGTCCCAACAACCATGCCACTCTCACAGTCACTGTCATATTTATTCTGATGCTCGGTTTGAACTTCAGGAGTAGACTCAGTTGTTGCCATGTGATTTACTGATTAGATATTTGTGTTAAGGAACAGCTGAACAGGTGTAGCAGAGAAAGTGACCAGTGAGTGCAGGTTTATAGTTTTTATATTGTACCTTACTTCAGTATGTAACCTTCAGTATGTAATATTGCACAGTATATACTTCAGGTGACTAATTTGATTTATGCTACAGTGTAATCAGATTCACAGCTCTTCATCATCATCATCATCATCATCATCATGGCCCTCTTCATTAGGCCGGTTCTGCTTTCTTCACTTTCTCCTTTATAATTTCCCTCCTGCTGAGGGAATTAACTAAAGAATGATGTGACATTAAAGATAGATAGATAGATAGATAGATAGATAGATAGATA